>NC_040023.1:23260780-23274676 GCF_000972845.2 Larimichthys crocea
ATAGGCATTTGGCATTTGATTTGTGGGATAAAATGGTGGAATTAAACTTTTTAAAATGAATCTTTGGTTTAATAGGAATCTATTTGATACTGATAATCATTAAGATGATGAAAATAACAATAATTTGTAAAATATCAATGAACCATGGTTACTGATTGTAGCATGGTTGAATCTGGCAGCTGATTTAACACTTGAATGTGGTCTGATCCTCTTTTTTTTTTTTTTGCTTATTTGGTATTTTCTCTTCTTTTAGATATAACTAACATAAAAATAGTTTCCAAATGAATTAACTGAGAGACAAACTTAAGAAAGTATGGTAAAATAATAAGTGATGGGAGTAACGGCGCTAACGGCCGCTAGTAACGGCATTACTTTTTTCAGTAACGAGTAATGTAATTGATTACTCTTTCCATCATTATAACGCCGTTATCGTTACTGCCAAATAATGCGGCGCGTTACTATGACTGAGGGCAGCTGCTTTTCATCAGACCAACTAGATCTCAAAGCTAGTTCCTCCTTCCTTGGTGAGGGCGGGGGCACAAGACAATCGCATAAATGATGACGATTGGCTGAGGTTGAGTAAAAGTCCATGGTAAGCCAATCAGAGGAGGAGTTGGGCGGGTGTTGCTTACACAAATTGTCAGACACACAAACACGACACAGGACATTCACGTGAGTCAACGAGAAACAGGAATGGCCGACACAGGACATTCACGTGAGTCAACGAGAAACAGGAATGGCGGGAATAGTCCAAAAGTAGCTTCTTTAAATGGAAGTATAGTATAGTATATATCATAAATAATTGTCCAAATTCTTTGACACATTTGAGCATTTAAAAAATGACTTGAAAGTAACGCAATAGTTACTTTTCAAACTAACTAGTTACTTTCATAACTTGTAACTCAATAACTACTAGTAACTTTAGTTACTTTCTGGGAGAAGTAACTTTAACTAGTTACTTTTTTATTGTAACTTGCCTAACAAATAGGTCACTTACTGTGGGCAGCTGCAGTAACCTAGATTGAGAACCCACAGCAGAAGTGCTCAGTACTGAATGCACCTGCTGTTCGTTTAGTCAGCTCTTCAGAGGCTCAATGAGGACATCTGCTGGTAAAGCATGACAGGACAACTTGAAGGAAGTACAACACTTTAATTATTCTGTTTGTAGCCCAGTGTGGTATCATAACATAACACATTTTTCTGTGTAGATGTTCCGTCACTTTTTGGTGTCAAAGAGTGTTTCCAAGATGCCTGTAAAGATGTT
Organism: Larimichthys crocea; assembly: GCF_000972845.2. Taxonomy (NCBI): domain Eukaryota; kingdom Metazoa; phylum Chordata; class Actinopteri; family Sciaenidae; genus Larimichthys; species Larimichthys crocea. Next base: position 23,262,045 of record NC_040023.1, read on the forward strand.
TTATCACTACCTGACTGCTTAGCCATCTTACATATTAAATACATTACAGCAGCATTTAGGGGTCACTATACTTCAACAGAAGGGCCTGTCGGATGGTTGCTTCATTCTCTGTCGGCTAGCCTTTCACCAGTTAAAGACTAAAAGTAAAGAAGAGGTTCAAATTGGTCATTCTCTTTCAGATAACAATATGGGAGGTGTGTTCAGGGGATTGTTTGATGATTTATTGGTATGAACTTTTCCTGGTAAAACCTGAACCCGTTCTAGATTTCCTTCAGTGAAGTAGAAGTAAGCTTGTTCAATAACAAGCTCTGCTTCTAAGGACTTGTATTAATTTTGTTTTCAATGTTTTGTTTGTTTGTTTAAATCAGACTTTATTTGTAGAGCACATTTTATACAAAACATTGTAATACAAAGTGCCTCACACAATATTCACCCCACACCGTTATAAACAAAAGCACAACATAAACTGAGGAAGTGCGATCTTATCTCATGATTTTTATTTTAAATGGATTACACTACGAGATAGTCACTGCAGCAGCTACACAATTTAAGATGAAAGATGTAGATAAGACGGTAGGACATGGGCCACTGAATATATACTTATAATGGTTGTGAGGTTGGACCCAAGAACAGCACAGACTGAGACCAGTGTTGGAACAATTCAACAGTTTATTGGCCAAAAAGGGTTGCAAAAAATCCGCAGCAAGTACCAAAAAAGTCCAACTCGCCAGCAGAAACCTCCGGGGAGGGAATCCAAGCAACCAGGAGACAGACAAGGGGCGAGCAGGCAGAGGAGTCAGGGATGGAAGGCTGGTCAAGTTACCTGGGCAGGGACAATGAGGACTGGTCAGTGACAGGCAGGGTCGAAACCAGGAACGCACACTGAAGATAAATGTACGAGAGCTTAGCATGCTGCTGAAGACAGTCTGACAGAGACAGAGTGGAAGGAGTGGGTTTAAATCAGGTAAGGGAACACAGGTGAAGTTGGTTGCNTTTTTATTTTAAATGGATTACACTGCAGGAGCTACACAATTTAAGATGAAAAATGTAGATAAGACGGTAGGACATGGGCCATTGAATATATACTTATAATGGTTGTGAGGTTGGACCCAAGAACAACACAGACTGAGACCAGTGTTGGAACAGTTCAACAGTTTATTGGCCAAAAAGGGGCGCGAAAAATCCGCAGCAAGTACCAAAAAAGTCCAACTCGCCAGCAGAAACCTCCGGGGAGGGAATCCAAGCAACCAGGAGACAGACAAGGGGTGAGCAGGCACAGGAGTCAGGGATGGAAGGCTGGTCAAGTTACCTGGGCAGGGACAATGAGGACTGGTCAGTGACAGGCAGGGTCGAAACCGGGGAAGCACGCTGAAGATAAATGCACAAGAGCTTAGCATGCTGCTGAAGACAATCTGGCAGAGACAGAGTGGAAGGAGTGGGTTTAAATCAGGTAAGGGAACACAGGTGAAGTTGGTTGCACTGATCAGGTGGGCGTGGCTGGCAGGTGAGTGGAAAAGTACAAACAGGAGGAATGAAAAAAACAGGAGCGGATCATGACAATACTGTTTTTGTTAAATAAATTGAGCTAAAAGAAAAACATTCTATGATTCCTTGCTTAACTGTGGTGTTTGGAGATGATGTGTTCAACACACTTTCAAGTCATACCATCATCACTCCCCACCAAAACATCGCCACCTGCTCTGACAAGACCACTCAACAGCCACAGTCCATGGCACGGATACAATTCTTCCTTTCATTTTATAATGTTTATAGTTTGTAGTAATTATCTGGAATGAGGATTTTGTAAACAATACACACATTTTAAAGGAAGGAGGAAGTAAGCAAGTAGTTGTACATAAGGCAATTCTCATTTCTGGTTGCAATGTTGTCTGTCAACATGCCATGTAAAAGTTTACGTGTCCTGCCACAATCCTGACACGCATGTCATGAATGATAAGGGTAAATGATTTGAACTAATTTGTTTCAAGTTTATTTTATTTAGTATATCAAAGGCAGTAGCTCAGTCCATAGGCACTTGCATGTCTATGCCGTTGTACTGCATGTGTGTGTGTCCGGGTTAAAATGCATGTAAATAAAAAATAGAGTGAAAAAAGAATTTCCCCATTGAGGGATTAATAAAGTATATCTTCTTCTTCAAACAGGTTTTTGCACCAAAGCGCTTCACAAAGACAGAATAAAAAGATAAAATAAGAAAATATAAATCAAAAACAAAGTTTAAACACAGTAAAAAAAAACAGAGAATAAAAGTGGTTTTAAGGTTAGTTTCAACAGACTTCCCTCACAGGTAGCAGGTCCTCAGCTGAGGAGCTTGCTAGAAATTTCTATTCTAGCATGCCACATATGGAGTTACACAGGGTACAGCATATGTAATGAGGTTACAGTAGGGAAAGTGTTAGAGATTGTTGTGGGGACCTCTGTCTTCTTCTACTTGAGATACTTGAGAGACCTCTACAGAGTCAGATAACGATGTTAGAGCACTAAGGGTAAACATATTTACCATTTGCCATTTAGAGACACTAATCTGAGGGCATATATGTAGACGAGCCAGAGAGAACAACTTATTAGGCAGCGTCATGTCATGGTATTGATAGACCAACTTTTCTCCTCAGCTAAGCTTCAATAAACCTTTCAACATAAGATATTTTGGACTCATGTAAGAGCTTAGTGTAGTACTGAAACTGACAGATGTGACAGCAAAAGAAATCCCAATCTGTGAAAGAAAAGCAGATAATACTGTGATCAAATGAAGCACTCTTGTAGAGTTTTTGGTTTCATTTTGTTATGTCTCTATACAGTAGTGTAAGGAAATCTGACTCGGACTCTGACTGGAACTTACATGAAAGACTGCTGGAAACTTGTGGTAAGTGTTGTTGTCACACCTACGACTGAGGCTTGAGAGGCTGAGGCTGCTCCGTGTTTGGCCTCTTTCTTTTTGTGAAGCCTTACCTCAAAGCAGTTTGACGTATTACCCTTATCATCACAATGTCTTTATCCTCCTTATTAACCCAGTGCAAGAACAACAATAGTAAGTGATGATGATGATTAGTAGTATTATTGTTACTCATACAGTACCATTACTATCATTTAAAAAACACACACCACAATGCAATGTCACATTCACATGTGGTTTGAATGTTCAAAGAAGTGTATAATGGTGGATGTTTTCTCCTGATTCAAACCTTCTAAAACCTATGTTTGGATGCTGCTTTGTCTCTTTTTCTTTGTCTGTCAGCCAGCGTCTGTAGTTCAGCTGTGGTTTAACACTGATCATGTTGGGCTGGTGTCCAAGAAATTGTGGTTTAAAGTATGTCAGATTTAGCATCAAGCATACCAAACCACATTTCTGTTGTGCAATGGTGTCATGGTCTCTGTGTAAATGCACAATGATCAAGCAAGTTTCCCCCAAGTTGAAAGGGTTCACACTGATTCCAATAAACCATGGCATAACCATTAACAAAGCCTTAAAGGTTTATTAGGAATTTGATGCATGAGATGTTGACCAAAATGAATAAATAAATGCATTAAACTGATCAACAGCTGCAGAAGATCTCATCTATCCATGTTAAACCGTTGTTAAGCAGTCAACACTTGATGTTCAATCATCCATTTCTGATCCACTCATATGTGTTATATGTTATTATTCATCACCTGATTTTCATTACATTCAATAGTGACATAATCTAATCTACAAAGTACTGCAGATGTTGGACTATTTCTGGAGTGACTTTTGAATTTTTCCTTGTTTCCATTTTACTTTGTGATTAACAGGGCATTTCAATGTGGTTTCATGATGATATGGCAGACACTAATGGAGGTCAACTCTTCAACATCACATCAATTACTTCACAGCAGTGTCATCATTTTAGTTGGAGATCAACCAGGTTTGGTGATCTATTTTGGAACTATTTCCTGATCTTGCTCCATTACAAAATTGACATGAATGATAATTATGTATGGATAAAAATAACATCAGATGATGGTAGGTAGAATGTTATTTTAATATGTTGTAGAGAAGCATGAATTGTATAGGACAAATCAAATGCATAAAATAAACCATAGAGATCCAGTAAGCCTGATCTTTGTTGAACCTTGCAGATGATGGTATGTAGATTTGAGTAGTTTCTGGTGCACTCACAGTTGAAATGTATCACTAGTTTATCATATAACACCATTATGATAACGGACAGTCATTTTAGATTAACATAGGAATACAGATATTGATAATGATTATCATTCTCTGCAGTTTATTTGTTGCTTATAATTTGAAAAAATGATTTGTCCTGCATTTCTCTTTTTGGTGTGTGTATTGTGACAGTTCCCTGGGTAATCTGAATGGATGTTTCCATGCCCAGCTGATTGTAGGTGGAAACACCTGGGAGTTAGGAAGAGTATAAAGCTCCACCTATTAACTTGTCTTTCGATCTGTCTCTCTCTCTCTCTCTCTCTCTGGCAGGCTCCACTCACCTCTCCAGGCTGCCTCATGGTTTTTTTGTTTATTTCTTTTCATTGCACACAACACCTCACATCTACACATTTTCACCCATGCATACATGCACCTTCACCACTGATTGACTGATTAACACACCCCATTGTTTCTTTGGTTTGTGTTTGGTAAAAGTTGTTTGTGTTGTTCAGTTCTTCACAAAAAATGACTTTAATTTTGGCCTTCAACCCGCGTCTCCCTTTTGTGTTTGTCATGGCTCTAGAGCCGGGTCATGACAGTATTCTGTTTTAATATGTCTTGTATGTATAACTAATATATTTCTACAATTTATGTCTGAACTCATCAAGCATCTTTGGCAAATACAGTTTTATCAGATTTTAATAGCATCAAATAGATTATGTTGTATGATTAGACTGTATAATTTATTCAATGAAACCAAAACCAACTTCTGCCATGACTGTCTCTTTTGTGTGGCCCTTTCATGTATTCATAACCGTCCGGAGTTTTGTCCTGAGAGGTAAGTAACGATGCATGTATCTTTGTAACAGTTGTTAGTCCAGTAGAACCAGTTGAGACAATGCTGTGGAATTTTCCTGCATGTCTTTTCCTGGTTTCACAAGTCACTGAAAGATGCTCAGAGTTCAGGGCTCATTCCATCAACTCAAATTATCTCTTCTATTATTAGCAGATCAGTTCCTGGTTGTACAAACGTCGAAATAAATGACAAGCATTTAATTTATTTTAATGGCATGATTAACTGTGTCATAAAGGGTCATTTAAAAATGGGCTTTCGGAAAAAAGCTTTGCTAATAATTTTTATGCAAATTGCATAGGAACTTTACTTTGAAATAAATAAATAAATAAATAAATAAATAAATAAATATGAGAAAGTAAGTAACATAAGAATAAAATCCACACACTGAATTATTTAAGCCTACACACCTATATACAACATACATAACCCCATCAACTCCAACATCAACACAATCAAATAAAAGCCCTTCTCATGTTGCTGGACTTATGTGACATGTGGCTTCAAATAAATTTTCTCTTCCTGAATTTGAATTCCCAGAACCTGTTAGGAGAATAAAACAAAGGTGTGCTATTGTTCAGCTGCCAGGTAGGAATGTTTGGGTGTCTGTGATTGGGGAGGGACATAAAGCTATATAAGTGTGAGTGTCACAGTATCAGTATCAGGTCATCCTCTGCTCAGGAGTCAAGTTGGTTTTTAAGAGATCCCGACTGCGGGTGAGTTCAGGTCAGGTTGTTAAGTTTTAAAACTCATTTTGTTGGTTTTATGTCTAAAGAAATTAGTGGAGCTGTTGATAATTTCATGATGATGATTTGTAATGTATTGGTATCTGATTCCAGTGTTTTTTCTGGATGTCTTCACAAACCAAAATGTTTTCCTTGCTGCTCTTCGCTGTGCTCTGCACCAGCTGTCTGGCAAAACGTAAGAAGTCCTAGTCAAACCCATCTGTTAACCAGTTTTCTACTTTTCACACAAACATCTCACCTCTAATAAGATCTTTGTGCACAAATGGTTGAGTTAAAAAGCAGTAGTTTCTTCTTGTCCTTGATGGGTTTTTTTCTTTAACTCTCTAGCTACCTTGATGTACTACTCCTACTCTACTGCTGTTGGAGGTGGTGGTGGCAGTGCCTTCTCCATAACCGGACAGGGAAGGATCACATCGATCAGGCTTTGGGAGGCAGCCAACGCTTACATCACTGGGTCAGTCTCTCATTCTTCTTGTCTATGTGTTAGGGATTGTCTAAAAGTTATTGGGGGAAGGGTGTTAAAACAGAGGAGGGACGATGGTCTGAAATTTTTCACAGTAGTCATTATGATGAGGATAATGATGATATGATGACGGTGGTGATAATTGTTGTTAGTAGCTCTTGGTTCAAATGTAGGGTGGTTGAAACATTCCGATACATATTTGGTATATTATCGAATATGCATCGTGGATTTTGTGAAAATTGTTGCTCTATTAACAAGTTTAACCCTCCAGACCCCAGTAAAAGTCTCAAATGTTGCTGTAGTTTATAGGGTCCAGAGAGAACACTCGGGCACTAATGCATTTTAATTACATATAAAATTTCCATCCATTTGAATTACATAGTTTTAATATAAATTTAAAAACTTAAAAACTTCTAAAACTAACAAACTTAATGTGAAGCAAGTAATAAGATTTATGTAATAGTACTAATAAACTCAAAATGAATGCATTATTTTTCACTGTTGAGTTTGGACAAAGAAATTGTCTTTATTAATATTCAATGCATAAACCTGGCTACCACTACACTACTGTGTAACACACACATTTACATGTAACACTGCAACACCTAAATGTGGTATAACACAAGTCTGATGTTTCAGGCCACTGCACAAGATCAACAGATATCAGCAAAAGCTATTATCTATTATTATTTTGATTCTATGATAAAATTGTTAATAATGCCTACCATGCATACCGTCGTACCTGTCGTCAGACATCACTCACTGCGTGATAGCCCAGCCTACAAACAGAAGTAACAGCTTCCCTATCATAGCAGCTTAGTTTTGCTTAAAACCTATTAAAAATTGTTTTCTGTTGCTTTTTCTGTTGCATCACACAGCAAATGAGTTGATTTGCCTGGCTGCAAATAAAGACAGGTACTTTTATTTATCCCAAATATTGAGACTGAACATGCAGCTTGGGGGGCCCCTGGTGGCTGCGGGGAACTATGCATCTGCATAATCTGCATATAGCAAGATACAGCTCTGATTGCAAATTTTCATGTTTTGACAGAATCATTTTATAATGATGAGCAGTCCTGAGCACTAGTGAAATATAGAACATATGCTCTGGGATAGTATTGGAGGGTTAAAATTCATAGACCTTAGTCTTAGTCAGTATTCAACCACATCATGACTGTTCCTAATGTTTTCTTTCTGTTCATTCTTTTTTTATTTCCTGCCCTCACATCTTCTTGTACATGTCATATTTGATGTTTAACAGTTTCCTTTCTCCTGTGTCTGTCTTTGCAGTATCCAAGTGCGCTTTGATTACATTTGGACTGCAAGCGTTGGCCAAAAAGTTGGCGAGCCACATCAGCTAGACCTGTTTGATGATGAGGCCATTATTCAGGTGAGAGATAGTATTAAATAATAAGTAAAAAATAATTTGGTTTTGTTCCTTGGGAAATCTTATGAGAACACTGTACCTCAGAAAATAAATATTTGTTTTAGAAGTCTTTTTTGTGTATAATTACAATAACATTTTCACAATACAAAACCATATTTATTTATTTTTACTGGTCCATATATTTGAATATTAGTATTAGTAGCATTTTTTCTTATATTCATCTATCATTATGTCCAAAACACATAATTTGTTTACATATCAAGGCCTAACCTCTTGGTGTGCTTATGCTGTCATCTTTCAGATTTCTGGTAAATACCACAGCAACTACATCTATCAGCTGATATTTGTGACCTCCAGAGGGCGCTCTCTGATTGTCGGCCAGCCAACACAGGTCTTTACCTTTTAGCCTTTCTGTTTGTTACAATTATCAGTACTAATACTAATGGTCATGTATTAACTGTTGATGCTCTATTGCAGCATTCCTTTAACTTCTACCCGACCCACCCGGACGCAGAGCTCAGAATGCTCAGTGGCCGACACAATAGTGCTGGGATCACTACACTGGGAGCTCACTGGGGGGCGGTCAACATGTCAAACAACAGCACGAGCTCATGAAGAATGACTAAAAATCTGCTGCTGATGATGACCTGATGAAAACTAATGATAAAAATACTGATTAATGATCACGAACTGTAAAGCACCTACGTTTTCATGAAGAAATGATTGTATAGTCTATTTGACTAGTGTCACACATATTAATGTGATGTGTATCACTTTTTGTATTTTGAAATACCTAGAATTGTCTCTATGAAACAATGAATAACCAACAATGACAAAAACAAATCAATGGTGATGAGTATTTATCTCACATAATCAAAGTCAAATTTGAAGAATGATAACAGTGTGTCTGTATGATTTTTATTTCTGCATATTTTTTAATGACTGGAGAAATATTAATTGTTTTTCTAAATGATCAAAAAAAATCAGCTTGGTTGTATGTGAAAGAAAAATAAAGAAACACATTTAAGGCAGAGGAGACAACCTGTGTAGTTCTTGTAGATTCTTGCCATACTGATAGGTTGTGAATTAATTCAGGTAGAATATGTAGGCTGCCTGTTTTGGATCTTCCCTTGTTTTCTCTTGTTTACTTAAGTTTGGGAGGTTATTGATTGTGATTTGTTTCCTTTCTTTTTCTCAGGTTAGATTTGTTGCTTGTGATAGACTTGGTTTTGTCTTTTGTGTTGGCCTTTGCCCACCCTGATGTCAAACCTCTGGACAGGTTACCTCACTCACATTGTACATAAACCCTTAAATAGTTAAATTGCAACAGTCTCTGTGGCTGTTTGGGACTTGGGGAGACACATGTTGTGATTTGGCCACCCACAGACAAGGGCATAACATAAATTGGGACTTGTTCTTTCCTCTGGATGCCCAGCTTCTGAGTCGCATGTCACTTAAATCCACAGTCACAGTTATTCTGCTACAGAATAATATCCTTACAGGTTAAAATACTTAACTTGGTACACCTGGTAGGTGGTATCAGCAGGAAGGTTCTCTAACTTTGTGTCAGCCAAAAAACGCCAGTTCACAATGATATTCAACCTATTTCTGGCTCAGTCTGTCATACCCACATGCTTCAAGACCAGCCTGCTTGAATGACATTGACTTGTATATTGGGATATCACTGAGTGGCACTCATGCTGTAGTGATGAAGTGCTTATTGTTGTTACTGTTATTATTATATTACTACTACTACTACTACTATTACTTACTATTACTTCATCATTTTTATCATTCATTATTTAGTTTTATAAATATTACTTTTTACTTACTTTTTCACTTATGAACACACACTACTACATTATCTTTTGTATTCTTATCACTATCCTTTTGCAGTATTTTAATTGGAGAAGCCCATGGAAATACATCTCACTGTGACTGTAGCTGTGTGATTATATAAGCCAAATAAAATGTTTATCTTGTTTATCTGTATCTGATTGATTAGATTTACCTGATTTAACACACTTTAAAAACGTCACATCCGTACTGTTTTGAACCAACTTTTAAACCAACATAGAAAAGAAGTCTTTAAAGTGAAATACAAATTTTGAATGTTTCAATGGCATCTTGGCAAATTCTGCTAATGAAGATCAGGTCACATGATCAAAAGATCCAGTTATATTAACTGTTGATGCATTATTAAAAAATTCCTTCCACCTAATACCTTCTACCTGATCCACGTGGACGCAGAGCTCAGAATGCTCAGTGGCCGAGTTAATAGTGCTGGGATCACTGCACTGGCAGCTCACTGGGGGGCGGTCTACATGCATGAATGCAACAGCACCATGAACAACTGAACAGCTGGTTAATGATCAACTGTAAATGATGAATGCATCATGTATTATGAGCACTCAGTGATATTGTACCACTTTTTGTATCTGTACCTCTTAAACATTGTGAACAATGGTTTATTAACAATGAAAAAGAAAATGTAACACAGTGACTAACCAACAGTGTTTCATGTATCAAATGAAGGGGCTTCAATGAAAGTGTTGAAGGAAACAAAGCAGTGTTTATGATATAGTTTTGAACGTTGAACATTGAAGGAAAAGGATTTATTTATTTATATTTTTAAACTCTGTTCTTCTGTCTTACAAATTATAAATGCAATGCCTCATTATTAACTGTGTCTATGTTTTAACACACCATGGACAAAATGCACAAAATTAACATGGAATAAAAAAGTTGACTGTGTATTAGTGTGCGTGACACTACAGTACATGCATTTATTAATTTAACTATGTTAACTAACTTGTTTTTAAAGAACTTAATTCACCATGATCATGTTTACAGTTTTGTTTTGTGTATGTGTCTATTCTATTGTCTGTCTTCTGTGTTTTTCCAGGCACGGTAGCTCACATCACTGCTTCCTGCATAGCACAGTGTGGTGAGAAATGCAAAGAACTGAAAAATGTGAAAAGTGAAGAAAAAAAGAGAAAACATGAAAACATGAGAAAATGGAGAGACAAGTAAACAATGAGAAAATATAAAAGTGACTTTTAGTACCTCAAAAACATAATTTACTCATAGTTAAGTCTAAGTCAGTACCTCAAAAACATAATTTACTCATAGTTAAGTCTAAGTCAGACATGATAGCCTACTGATCTGGCTGGAAAATGTTACACGTTTGACACAGTTTTTTATTAATCATGTGGTACACAGCTTAATTTTGTTACAATGACAGAATGAGGACATTCAACTCTCAATTCAACTCTATTTATTGTAGAGATCCCGACTGCAGGTGAGTTTGAACAGCTATATCTGCAAGTTTTAACAACGTGAGAACGTAACTCCTTTTACCAACTTTAATAGCATCTCACTGTGACTTACCATTTCATTTCTAATCATTTTATTATTATTTACACTTCAGGTTAGATTGTTGAGTTTCAAATTGGTTTCATGTCTAAGAGAATTCTAAGAGCTGTTCCTTATTTGATGATGATGATGATGATCAACTCAGTTTTGTTATTATACTTTGAACAGGTCAAATGTCATGTCATGATATTTTACTGGATAATGTTGAAGGATAACACAACCAAAAGATATTGAAAATATCACATCTGGTATCTTTAGTACTGTGTGTAAAGTCTTTGGATTTGTAGTTGTTGTACTCATTACTACTTTATTTGTTTGGAGATTTTTAAGTGTTTGTGGACACAGTAGACACTAAAATGTAGTTTCCACTTCATTTGTAATTATAGTACAATATTAGCTATGATATTACAAATGTATATTAAATACTCTTTATTTGTGAGTATCATTATAAAGTTTTTGCTGTCAGTCATGTTTGTTGTATTTCCACAGTTGAAACATTGCTGTGGAAATTCCCTCTCATGTCATTTGCTGGTTTAATTTGTCACCGAAGGACGTCCAGTGTTCAGGGCATGTGTGACACCTCCAGGCGCATTTTGTTGTAAACAAGTCTTTTACTGTCAACGTGCATTATGTGCATAGGTGTCAGTGTGTGTGACTGTCAACGTGCATTATGTGCATAGGTGTCAGTGTGTGTGTGTGTTTGTGTGTGTGTGTGTCTGTAAATAATTCTGTGAGTGGTAGATTATTTTCTGACTCCCAAATCGCACACTGTATTGATTGAGTAGGCTCAGCCAAATGAAAATGTTATTGGCAAGTTCCATTCATGCCACATGCATCAGCTTTTGTCATACAGTACCTAACCACTTCCTCCAAAACACTTTTATGCCATTCAAATGTCCAAATCCTCCGAGCACAGTCCAGCACCTTATCTACAATGTACTGGCTGAACTGAAGACCTGCAAAGCATATTTCAGTGGTGTGGTTTCTTACACCTCGACATGGTCCAACCATTAAAAACATTTTTGGTTTGTTTATCCATCAATAATTCACAAGTACATCTGTGTTTTTGGGTGTAAATCATATGAAAGATTATAAGTCCGCCCACTCGTCCTGGGTTGACGTCTCACCAGTGTTCACAGTGATATTCAACCTGACCCTGGCTCAGTCTGTCAGACCCACATGCTTCAAAAAGTCCACTGCTCTATCAAGTCCATCAAGAACTGCCTGCTTTAACTGACAGTAATGCTGTAGTCTAACCAATCTAAAGGACACACCATAGCACACTTCCTCCACATCACCCTACCCCACCTGAACAAGAAGGGAAGCTATACAAGATTGTTGTTGATGGACTACAGTTCATCATTTAACATCATAGTCTCCCACCAGGCTGACGACAAAAGCTCAAGGACCTGGGATTGAAAACCTCAATGTGCGTGTGGAACCTTTGACTTCCTGATGGGCAGACCCCAGGTCATTCTTAACATCGGAGCATCACATGATCTTCATCTTCATCTGATGGAGTTGACAGTTTAAGAACTTCTCGTACATGCTGTTTTCAAGGTCGGGAATGAACTGCTAATGAAGATCATGTGACATGATCTAAAGCTCTGAAATGTCTCAGTGTTACAGCCCTACTCATTTTGACAGTGCAGTTATTAATGAGG
>NC_040023.1:23274766-23294346 GCF_000972845.2 Larimichthys crocea
GTAAGTGTAATGCAAAATATGCTGCTGAACTTAGTGACATGCTTCAAAAAATGTTTGGTTTGTTTATCCATCAATAATTCACAAGTAGATCTGTGTTTTTGGGTGTAAATCATATGAAAGATTATAAGTCCGCCAACTCATCCTGGGTTGACATCTCACCATTGTTCACAGTGATATTCAACCTGACCCTGGCTCAGTCTGTCAGACCCACATACTTCAAAAATGAGGCACAGATTCTCCGGATATGGAGTTTTCAAACCGGTTTGAATCGCCTATGGCTGCTTTTCCTGTAAGTGTAATGCAAAATATGCTGCTGAACTTAGTGACATGCTTCATATTTTTTTTCTTGTTGAATTTCCAGAAGCATTCATGTGTCAGCAAAACAAAAACAGGTGTGCTACTTTTCACCTGTCATGTAGGAATGTTTTGGTGTTTGTGGTGAGAAAGGACGTATAGCTATATAAGTGTGAGTGTCACAGAGTCAGCTCATCCTCTGCTCAGGACGCAAGCTGGTTTCAAGAGATCCTGACTGCAGGTGAGTTTGAACATTTATATCTGCAACGTGGGTCATAACTTCTTTTACCAACTTTAATAGCATCTCACTGTGACCTATTTCATTTCTAATAATTGTTTTTGTTATTTACACTGACTTCAGGTCAGATTGTTGAGTTTCAAATTGGTTCCATGTCTAAGGAAATTCTAGGAGCTGTTCCTTATTAGATGATTATGATGAGGATGACGATGATGACGTGTAATTTATGTGTCTGATTCCAGTGTTTTTTCTGGACGTCTTCACAAACCAGAATGTTTTCCTTGCTGTTCTTTGCTGTGCTCTGCGCCAGCTGTCTGGCAAAACGTAAGAAGTCCAAATCAAGACCAATTTTCTACTTTTTATACAAACATCTCAACTCTAATAAGATCTTTGTATGTAAATGGTTAACTCAAGTTGAGTCAAGAAGCAGTATTTTCTTCTTGTCCTTCACATTTTTCTTTTTTTCTTTTTCTTTTTTTAACTCTCTAGCTGCCTTGGTGCACTACTCCTACTCCAATGCTGTTGGAGGTGGTAGTGGCAATGCCTTCTCGTTAAACGGGAAGGGAAGGATCACATCGATCAGGCTTTGGGAGGTTCCTAACGCTTACATCACTGGGTCAGTCTCTCATTCTTCTTGTCTATATGTGTAATGGACTGTATGAAAGTTATTAGTGAGGAGAGAGCCAAAAAGCGTATGTATTTATTTATTTTTTGTTCTACCTGAAAGGACGAGCAGTAGCTTGTAGTAGTAGTAGTAGCTCCTGGTTCAAATACAGGGTGGCTGGAACACTTTTGAAATTACATTATCCTATGTCAGGTATATTATCTAATACGTTCAGCTGTCCTTAATGCTCCAATAATTAATTTTTCTTCCATTTCCTGCCCTTGCAGCTTCTTGTACATGTCATTTTTGGTGTTTAAGAGTTTCCTCTCTCTTGTGTCTCCTTGCAGTATCCAGCTGCGCTACGAAAACATTTGGACTCCAAGGGCTGGTCGTTACTATGGTGGTACACATGAGCTGAACTTGTTTGATGGAGAGGTCATTGTTCAGGTGAGATTTTAATAATTATAAATTAATAAATTGGTATTGTTCCTTAGGAAATCTGAACACTCAGAAAAAAAAAACCTTTGTTTTAAAAATATTTTTTCTCTATAACTGAAACATTTTGACGATACAGTGCCATTTAATACTTTAACCGTTTAAACCATCTAAATGTAATATTTATTTAATAGATATATTTTAAAATCATGATATAAACATTTGTCATTTGNAATAGATTTATTTTAAAATCATGATATAAACATTTGTCATTTGCCGTTCCAGATTTCTGGTAAATACTACAGCAACTACATCTATCAGCTGATATTTTTGACCTCCAGAGGGCGCTCTCTGATTGTCGGCCAGCCAATACGGGTCTTTACCTTTTACCCTTTCTGTTTGTTACAGTTATCAGTACTCATACTGATGGTCATGTATTAACTGTTGATGCTCTATTACAGGATTCCTTCAACTTTTACCCGATCCACGTGGACGCAGAGCTCAGAATGCTCAGTGGCCGAGTTAATAGTGCTGGGATCACTGCACTGGCAGCTCACTGGGGGGCGGTCTACATGCATGAATGCAACAGCACCATGAACAACTGAACAGCTGGTTAATGATCAACTGTAAATGATGAATCTCTTTGTTTTCATTAAGAAGTTATTCAGTCAGCTCGACTAGTGCATCATGTATTATGAGCACTCAGTGATATTGTACCACTTTTTGTATCTGTACCTCTTGAACATTGTGAACAATGATTTATTAACAATGAAATGTAAAATGAAGAGTGACTGCTAAAGATTAACTGCACCGCACAAGGTCAGAAACTGAGTGTAACACAGAGACTAACCAACAGGGTTTCATGCATCAAATGAAGGGGCTTCAATGAAACCATTGAAGGAAACAGAGCAGTGATTTATCACACTTAATCAAAATCATATTTTGAAAAATGGAAGGACAACAAGAGATCGTATGAGTGTCTGCATGATTTTTATTCCTGTATATTATTTGTCTGGAGAAATGTTCACTCTGTGCTATATTAAATTATGGTGAATGGAAAATACTATTTTATTTGACTTTTTTTCCCTCTTGTGACCTTGTGTTAAATATACAAAATTAATAAAAACAACTTAGTGGTGTGTAAAATAAAACACTAAAGGCAAAGGATTCAAAAAGGCAGACTTCTGTCTCATAAAAATTATACATTCAATGTCTTATTATTAAATGTGTTGTGTTTTAACACACCATGGACAAAATGGACAAAATGAACATAAAATAAAAAAGGTTTCTGGGTGCAGAATTGTAGACAGCTGACTGTTTATTTAATGTGCATGACACTACAGTACATGCAACCTCAAACATACAGCAGACAGACTAAAAACTGAAGAGCTCAATGTTAATATCAGTGTCAGATTCTACTTTTTTTTTTTAACTAACTTGTGCACATATTATTACTGTCATTATTGCTACCATATCTGCTACTGTGGTCATTTTATCATTCATTGTAATTCATTGTCATTTTATCATTCATTGTAATTGTACAATATGTTTGTGTTGATTTGTTCTGTACACGTGGCATCTATTGCACGTCTGTCCATCCTGGGAGAGGGATCCCTCCTCTATGGCTCTTCCTGACCTTTCTTCCACCTTTTTTCCCTGTTAAAGGGTTTTTGTGGGCAAGTTTTTCCTCACTCGAACCGAGGGTGACTTTGGGCTATACAAATAAAATTGATTTGATTTGATTTGATTTGTTCTCAAGGAACTCAAAGTTACTTCTGTGTAGTTACAGAGTCCAAAAAACCTTATTGACAGCAAACGTATAACACTCTGCCTCCGCGTCTGCCATTATATATAAACATTTTAATTTGACTCAAGTCTTGTCATGATTTGAAATTAGGTCTCCATCAGACAAGTTCAGACCATTTGTCTATTCTATTGTCCATCTTCTGTGTTTTTCCAGGCATGGTAGCTCACGTTACTGCTCCCTGCATAGCACAGTGTGGTGAGAAATGCAAAGAACTGAAAAATGTAAAAAGTGAAGAAAAAATGAGAAAACATGAGAAAATAGAGAGACAAGTAAACAATGAGAAAATATAGAAGTGACTTTTAGTATCTTAAAAACATAATTTACTCATAGTCTACTCCAAGTCAAAACAATAGTGAAACATGGGTCCACATTTACACAAAATGTTCTAAGTACATTTAAAGTACATGATAGCCTAAAACTACTAACATGACTGGAAAATGTCACAAGAGTTTGTTTTTTTTATTAATCAAGTGGTACACATTCATAATTCATGTCATAATGTCATGTCCTGATATTTTACTGGATAATGTTAAAGGATAACACGACCAAAAGATATTGAGAATATCACATCTGCTATCTTTAGTACTGTGTGTAAAATCTTTGGATTTGTAGTTGTACTCATTATTACTTTATTTGTTTGGAGATTTTTATTTTGTGTTTGTGGACACAGTAGACACTAAAACGCAGAGAAATTTTGCCACTAATTATATATCTTGGTTTCCACTTAATATGTAATTATAGTACAATATTAGCCATGATGTTACAAATGTATATTAAATACTCTTTATTTGTGAGTATCATTATAAAGTTTTTGCTATAAGTCACGTTTGTTGTATTTCCACAGTTGAAACATTGCTGTGGAAATTCCCTCTCATGTCATTTGCTGGTTTCACTTGTCACAGAAGGACGTCCAGTGTTCAGGGCATGTGTGACACCTCCAGGCGCATTTTTTTGTAAACAAGTCTTTTACTGTCAGCGTGCATGCTTCAAAAAGTCCAACGTTCCATCAAGTCCATCAAGACCTGCCTGCTTTAATGACAATCGCTGATTGACACTCATGCTGTAGTCTAACCAATCTAAAGGACACACCATAGCACACTTCCCCCACATCACCAAGATTGTTGTTGATGGACTACAGTTCATCATTTAACATCATAGTCTCCCACCAGGCTGACGACAAAAGCTCAAGGACCTGGGATTGAAAACCTCAACGTGCGTGTGGAACCTTTGACTTCCTGATGGGCAGACCCAGGTCATTCTTAACATCGGAGCATCACATGATCTTCATCTTCATCTGATGGAGTTGACAGTTTAAGAACTTCTCGTACATGCTGTTTTCAAGGTCGGGAATGAACTGCTAATGAAGATCATGTGACATGATCTAAAGCTCTGAAATGTCTCAGTGTTACAGCCCTACTCATTTTGACAGTGCAGTTATTAATGAGGCACAGATTCTTCAGATATGGAGTTTTCAAACCGGTTTGAATCGCCTATGGCTGCTTTTCCCGTAAGTGTAATGCAAAATATGCTGCTGAACTTAGTGACATGCTTCAAAAAATGTTTGGTTTGTTTATCCATCAATAATTCACAAGTAGATCTGTGTTTTTGGGTGTAAATCATATGAAAGATTATAAGTCCGCCAACTCATCTTGGGTTGACATCTCACCATTGTTCACACTGATATTCAACCTGACCCTGGCTCAGTCTGTCAGACCCACATACTTCAAAAATGATGCACAGATTCTCCGGATATGGAGTTTTCAAACCGGTTTGAATCGCCTATGGCTGCTTTTCCCGTAAATGTAATGCAAAATATGCTGTTGAACTTAGTGACATGCTTCATATTTTTTTTCTTGTTGAATTTCCAGAAGCATTCATGTGTCAGCAAAACAAAAACAGGTGTGCTACTTTTCACCTGTCATGTAGGAATGTTTTGGTGTTTGTGGTGAGAAAGGACGTATAGCTATATAAGTGTGAGTGTCACAGAGTCAGCTCATCCTCTGCTCAGGACGCAAGCTGGTTTCAAGAGATCCTGACTGCAGGTGAGTTTGAACATTTATATCTGCAACGTAGGTCATAACTTCTTTTACCAACTTTAATAGCATCTCACTGTGACCTATTTCATTTCTAATAATTGTTTTTCTTACACTGACTTCAGGTCAGATTGTTGAGTTTCTGCTTAAAAAAACAAAAACAAATCTCACACTAGTTTCCTGTCTAAGGAAATTCAAAGAGCTGTTGATAATTTTACGATGATGATGATGATGATTTGTTATGTATTGGTATCTGATTCCAGTGTTTTTTCTGGACGTCTTCACAAACCAAAATGTTCTTCTTGCTGTTCTTTGCTGTGCTCTGCGCCAGCTGTCTGGCAAAACGTAAGTCTTAGTCAAACCCATCTGTTAACCAGTTTTCTACTTTTCACACAAGCATCTCACCTCTAATAAGATCATTGTGCATAAATGGTAAAGTCAAGAAGCAGTAGTTTCTTCGTGTCTTTGATGTTTTGTTTTGTTTTTTAACTCTCTAGCTGCCTTGGTGCACTACTCCTACTCTCGTGCTGTTGGAGGTGGTAGTGGCAGTGCCTTCTCCATAGCCGGACAGGGAAGGATCACATCGATCAGGCTTTGGGAGGTTCCTAGCTCTTACATCACTGGGTCAGTCTCTCATCTATCTTGTCTATATGTGTTAGGGATTGTATGGAAATTATTAGGGGGAGGGTGTAAGAAAGTGAGGAGGCGTCTGTATTTTTATTTATTTTTTACCTTAAGGGATGATGGTTTTAAAATTCTTACAGTACATTTAGACACTGACAATGGTGATATCTGTTCAGTTAGTAACTCTTGATTCAAATACAGGTTGAAACATTTGATATACATTATTCTATAATATGATATATGATCTAATATGCAATCTGGTGGATTTGGTGAAAACTGTTTGTCTGTTAACAAATTTAAAGTGGTACTATTGTTGTTTCTTCTTGCATGATTCATTACAGTATTCAGCCACATTATAAGCTTGTTCCTAATGTTTTCATGATTTTTCTTTCAGTCCCTGCTCTCACGTCTTCTTGCACATGTTTGGTGTTTAAGTTTCCTATCTCTTGTGTCTGTCGTTGCAGTATCCAATTACAATACAATAACAGTTGGACTGCAAGGGTTGGTCGCTATTATGGTGCTGTGCATCAGCTCGACCTGTTTGATGACGAGGTCATTGTTCAGGTGAGATTTCATGAACTTAAATATGACTATTATTATTGATATTAATATTGGCCAGAACTTGTAATAATTTGCATAATTATGTACTTGTCAAGGATGAGTTCAGGAAGTGGACCCCTAATGCAGACATAAAGGTTAAGTGAACAAAGTAAAGACATACAGTACAAAAAAAAGAAGAAAAAAAAAGACAACTGATGAGTCCAGGCAAAAACAAACCAAGAATCTGAGAAAAAAAAGAAGTCCAAACAAACATGAATCCAAAAGTGAGCAAGACTAGGGGCGTGAGCAGAAACACAGGGAAAAGTACAAAGGAAAAAAAAAAGAACTGAGGAACAGATTTAGGACTGGCAAACATAAGAGATAATAAAACTGGAGGAAAAAGCAAGAAAGACAGGAAGTAAAGATACACAAGACATCGTAGGATAAAACCCTTTCAACATAAAATGAGAATGCGAAACACAAAACCATGACTGTACTTTTGTGTATAGTAAAAACATTTTGACATTTCGACACTATTTGTTTCTTTAATAATTTAAACCATCTAAATGTAATATTTATTCAATGGATCTTTTTTAAATTAATGTTTAAAAAAATAAACATTTGTTATTTGCTGTTTCAGATTTCTGGTAAATACCACAGCAACTACATCTATCAGCTGATATTTGTGACCTCCAGAGGGCGCTCTCTGGTTGCCGGCCAGCCAACACAGGTCTTTACCTTTTACCCTTTCTGTTTGTTACAATTATCAGTACTAATACTGATGGTCATGTATTAACTGTTAATGCATTACAGAAATCCTTCAACTTTTACCCGATCCACATGGACGCAGAGCTCAGACTGCTGAGTGGCCGAACTAATGGTGCTGGGATCACTGCACTGGGAGCTCACTGGGCGGCGGTCTACATGCATTCAAACAATGCCACAGCTAGCAAATAAAGAATGACTGAAAATGTATCAGTGTAATGTATCAAATGAAGGGGCTTCAATGAAAGCATTGAAGGAAACAGTGAGTGCAGTGATTTATCACACTTAATCAAAATCATATTCTGACAAATGCAAGGACAACAAGAGATCGTATGAGTGCCTGCACGGTTTTTATTCCTGTATATTTTTTGGCTGGAGAAATGTTCAATCTGTGCTCTATTAAATTCTGTTGCATGCAAAGTACTCTTGATTTGTCTTTTTCCCCCTTATGACCTTGTGGTAATTATACAAAATGTATTCTTCTGTCTCATAAATTAGACATTGGTTAAGTGTCTCATTATTATCAATTGTGTCTGTTTTTCCACACCATTGACAAAATGTACAAAATCAACATCAAATAAAAAGTTTCTGGGTGCAGAAATGTAGACAAATGACTATTCATGTGTGTGACATTTATTTAAATATTTTAACTAAGTTCTTTTTAAAGAACATTTTGCAGTGTTCATATATATAACTAAGTTCTTTTTAAAGAACATTTTGCAGTGTTCATATATATTTTTTATTTGACTGAGGCCTTGTTGTGATATGATATTAGATNGACAAGTTCAGACCATTTGTCTATTCTATTGTCCATCTTCTGTGTTTTTCCAGGCACGGTAGCTCACGTAACTGCTTCCTGCGTAGCACAGTGTGGTGAGAAATGCAAAGAACTGAAAAATGTGAAAAGTGAAGAAAACATGAGAAAGTAGAGAGACACAAATAAACAATAAAAAAACATAAAAGTGACTTTTAAAGGCATAATTTACTCTCTCTCGCTTACATTTACTCTTTACTCGTTCTTTATTTTACTGTTGCTGGAGCATAACCTCTGAAGGTTCCTGAGACTGTCACATCTAGCATCTTGTGCTGTCAAATGTTCCCCCATATGATTTATAATCAATAATTATATATTTTTTTTAATAATCAAAATGTTCCTAAATCACTTACTGTAAATTGCTATTTCACCAACTTTATACACAAAGTCATGAGGAGGATTGATATGACAAGTAGTGTTTGGGTGATGTCATCGCAGCTTTGACCATTTTAAAAAAGCTTATTGAGTATAAAAATATAAGAATTAGCTTTGCAACCCACCAATGCGTATTTGTGCATTGCTGTAGAATATGAACTACTCCACAGGTCATTATTCCCCAATACAATACTGTGAACATGATGTCTTCACTGGTGGCTACAGCTCAGAATGAAGACAGTATCAGCTTTTGCACAGTGGAGTAGACACAAATCTGACATCACAGCCTACATAATTGCACGTGTGGATGTTTTTTTTCCACTGAGCTGCTCTTGTCTTTCTGTGTGTAATCTGACCATACAATCTTTATTTATGTAACACAGATAATGACAAAAACATCTTACGGCGGATGCTGCCCAGCAGTTGTAGTTGTGTCTCCCCACGATGGCCTGGTCGACTGAGAGAGCAGCTACTACTGCTGCCACCAGATACAGAGCTGTAGCACTACAGTTCAAACACAGCGACTAGAAGAGACAAAAGCACAAACAGTGAATTACACACAAAAATACAAAGCAGTAAGACCGTACTCTTTATTTTCAGAGGAGTAGGGCATGTGTGTGTGTTACCAGTAATGTCCAGGGGACCTGTGGTATCCTGTTGTGGACTCCAGTGAGGTAAATTATAAACAGGCAAACGGTCAGAACCCAGTACAAGACGGCAACAAACATTGCCCAGCAGAGAGCAGACAGATGAAAATACTCTGTACCCCCTAAAAGAATCCACACCAACATGCCACACACCTGGAGGAGAGGAGAGGAGAGGAACTTAAGACCTTGCAATCCTTTTTGATTTACTTCAGAGTGAAAAAAGGAAATAAAGCTAAAGAGAAATGAAAGATGAGACTGAAAACAAGAGGAGAGGAGAGACAAACGAGGTATGACAGGGTTTTTTCCCACCAACTGAAGCACATTATTATGTCTGTCTGCACTGACTGAAAAAAATATTTTCTAAAGCTACAAACCCTATTTGTTTTCAATCTTAAAATGGCATAGATATGAGACATAGAACATATAAATAAAACTAAAAACTAAAAACTAAAACATCTACTGTGGTATTCATTTGCAGAGTAATTTCCAAATTCCCACACAACACACTGAATCAAAGTGTTGCAGTGAGTAACTAAATCTCTTCCTTCCAACATCCAAACCCACCCTTCCTGTTTTACAACAAAAAATTCCTCCTAGATGTTTCATATCACAGGAAGAAACCATTTTCTGGCGTGAAGCATGACTTTAAACAGGTTTGGTTTCTTTAAAGTCCAATTTTGCATTGGAATCTGTCGAATTACTGAGATGTCTTCATGGAGCTGTCACTAAAAGTTGTTTTAAGTTGGAAAGTTACATTTTCAGGATAAAGTTTCCATTGTTTTATCATCATCTAATGTATCTTTAAATTTCAAGTTATACTAGAGGACTGCAAGAAAAAGCTTCAGAGTGTGTTTGCAATTAGATTAAAAATTGTTGCAATCAGATTACTACAACTGTGGCCTCTGCATGGCAGCCAGCCAGGCTGTATTTACAGAAAGACTGTCCTGTCCTTTTCCCTCAGCTAATTTAGAAAGGAAGATACACAATGAGGCAGGGAAAGGAGAAAGACTTCCTATTTTCATAGTAAAATAGTTCGTAGTTTTCTGTAACTCGATTATATGCAGTCTAAAGAATGCAGATAATACAATAAAGTTTTTTTTTGTGCTATTTTTACTCTCATTAAATGCAGATCTAGAAAGTAATTAATGAATCTCCTTTGGTTCAAACACACAACCTGCTTTCATATGTGTCCAGAAACAACCAGATCAAGTTGTCTCTAGGTGTGTGTGTGTGTGTGTGTATTTTCTCTTTTAAAGTCTCATAAACATTAAAATTATCACCAGATATTAAATGTATAACCACTAAGAAGTATCTCTTTGTCATCAATTTGGTTGTGATGATGACCTTTCAGAACCACTGAGGATTTTCTAATGATAGTCTTCAAATGCTGAAGGTCTTAAAATCCACATTCACACTTACTATCTCAGCCAGGAGGAGTATCCCTTTGGCAGTTGTGGTGAAGTGCTGGTCGAAGGCCATCGTGGAGGTGGAGATGTTGCATTCTGGTACTGAGGGACTCCTGCGGGCCGGTACAGCGTTTCTCTCCATGGTGCACTGACGCAGACAGTCCGTGTGCTTTGAGACAGTTTGTCGCTGTTGCAGAGGAAGTTGTGTTCCTGTCCCGGCCTCTGCCAAGGACACCCCTTTTTAGACTGATAAATACTGAATAAATAATGAAATAATTGAGTTGCTTCCTGCCTCTTTCACTTTTACTGAAAAATCACTGACAGATAGGTATTCAAATAATTTTACACTAAGTAAAACATTTTTTATCTTTAAATGTGTGGTCAAGGAATAAAGGCCATGTAGGAGCCATGATGCTACATTGCATGTTTGAATTGGTGCAGAAGTGACAATATTCACAGCACTGATTAGGACAGTTCTGCCAGTGATGATAAATGATGCTGATAGGCAAGAGTAAGAGGTGGAGTCTGTGCAAGGAACCAAAGCAGCGCTACTTATAGTTTTACATGTTATAGGCCCTTAACTACAATTACTGATTATTTAAGTTGATATGCTACATTCCAGGCTGTCATTGTTTTCAGCAATACTGTAAAAATCAATTTGCAGATATTCAGAAAAAAGTAATCCACTGTAATGAGCTATTTATTTTTGTGGCAAGTTTAAGGATGCTGCAATATCTAATAGACAGATGTCAGCTAAAACTGAATAACAACACTGGAATGAAAAAAAATGAGGACATGGTCATGGTTTGAAGAGTTTGTTTGCAAAAAGCAGATGAACACCCTGCTTAAAATGAATCAAGTAACACCAGTTTGAATATTCCCTGCAGTGCACAAAAAAACTGATTTGGTAAAATAAATAAAAGATGAAGAAGATATGATTTCCAAAGGTAATTTTAATAGTGATACAATAATCTATCAAAAAGGAGCCTGATTTTTACATCGAGAAAGGCAGTCTGCTCTAAGAAGTCAGAGGGTGAAGCGTCCTTCAAGATGCCAACAGAGAAGATTTTCCAAAAACTTCCCACTCACATCTGCATTACCAATGTGGTAATGATGTAACTTTGAAAACAAGGGAAACAAATATACACTTTAATGCATTAATCAAGGTTTAATCTGCACATCCAGCTGTTTCAGTAAAATGAACTGTGACCAATAGAGATCAATAAATAAAGATCTGCTCTGTGTTTTAAAATAAATCAGAATTTTATCTCCATTTACAGATTATAGCAGACATGGAATATCAGAATCAGAATCAGAAATACTTTATTAATCCCCGAAGGGAAATTGTTTTTGTTACCGCAGCTCCCAAACGGTAAGTGATAGCAAGAAAACAGTAGTAAGAAAACTTTAGGTTATTTACATAACCCCGGTTCTCTGAGTAATATNTCCCCGTAGGAAATTTGTTACCGCAGCTCCCAAACGGTAAGTGATAGCAAGAAAACAGTAGTAAGAAAACTTTAGGTTATTTACATAACCCCGGTTCTCTGAGTAATATGAGTGAGACATCGAGCGAAAGAGAACAAGAGAACAAAACCTTAACAATATACCCTATACAATATCCTATTTTAAACAATATATACACACTATATATCACATGCATAAATAACAGTTAAATAGAACCAGTAATAGTAAAAAATAAAAAAACAAGTAGCACTATATAATGTATATACCTCGAGCACGGCACGCTGTGCGAGGCCCTATTGGATTTCGAAAGTTTAAAAGTAAATCGCATTTTCGACGGCCTATATGTACTCGAAAACTCGTGAAAATTCGCCCACCCCCCAAAGTCGGGTGTAAATTTACGCATGTTGGGGGTCTCGCACATGTGCAAAAATAGCTCGACAGCGCCACCTACATGTACGGCACGCTGTGCGAGGGCTTGTATTTGAACGAACTCCTCCTAGGGATTTTATCCGATGTGTTTGAAACTTGGCGTGTGTTCTTAAGGCCTCGACAATGAAAAGTTATCAAAAGCACAACTTTTCATCACACACGCCAAGTTTCAAACATTTCATTAGTGCCATGTAACTGTGTCTGCTTTGTTCACGTATAATGTACAAATGTAGTGGTGTGTTCAATTATTTCTGATGTGAACAAACGTTTTACGAACGGCCCCATCTTCAACTACCTTGATGACGTCACGTGTAAAAACTCAAACCCCCTATGCACGAGGACAGATGTCGCCGGGTGCAGTGGCGCGCGCCTGTAATCCAAGTTACCGGGAGGCTGAGGCTGGAGGATCGTTTGAGCTCAGGAGCTCTGAGCTGCAGCGGACTATGTCGATCGGGTGTCCGCACTAAGTTCGGTATCGATATGGTGCTCCTGGGGGAGCCCGGGACCACCAGGTCGTCTAAGGAGGGGTGCACCGGCCCAGGTCGGACACGGAGCAGGTCAAAGCCCCCGTGCCGCTCAGTAGTGGGATCGCGCCTGTGAATAGACGCTGTAGTGCAGCCTGAGTAACACAGCGGGACCCAGTCTTTTTACACTCTTTGGACTGTTCAACAAACAGCTGGGACAGCACACACGCTCAACAACAAGCTCCTTCTATGTTCCACAGCTTCATCACTGCTTTGGATTTTCTTGTTGCCATGAAAAACCTCCAGAAACCACTTGTGTTAGTTTGTCCTACAGCGCCTCCACCTGGAGGAGAGCAGCAATGAGCAGCAGTCACAGCAGTCAATGAAACAGCACACATTCAGTAAACTAACAGGTTTTTCTGTCACTGATTCAATGAACTTCATCCACAGGAGAAAATCTTGAAAACATGGACGTGTAAAAATGAATGAGGTCACACTGTCTCACAGCTAGTGTTCACGTTCTCAGTAACACCTGAGCTTTTCCTTGACAAGTGAAAATGTGAAAAAAAAGGTCACGAAAAGATTCATGAGTCTCTCATTTTACAAGAAGCTATCAGGTCTCCACAAAGAAATAGAAATAAAGTATTGAGTCATTATAGGGTTCTTCTACTAAAATAATTAATGCGGATCTGCTCATTTCCTCATTTCAGCATGACTGCTGTGACATCTTGAAGGAGTACAGCTTCTCCAGATGGGGACCATACTTCTCAAAAGGGAAGATAAATACAATTGATTTCTATTGATTTTTATATTGCATAAAACACATACAGTCAAGGTCAGATTAACTTGTTCGGAGTCAAAGAACAAAAGTTTACTGCTGCCTCAATTGTCCACCTCCACCTCGTTCATGCTTACCTGCTGCCTCCAAGTTCATATCAAGCACACAGCAGACAGACGATACATCGTGACACGATTAAAATCGTTACAAATGCGTGACGACTCGCATCGGTTGACAGAAAAAATGAATCGCGATTCTTGGCGAATGCGAGAGAAGTAGGAAATGTTCTTCTCGTCTTTTTTAAAAATTAGAAATAGGTTACGTTGTGGCTGCAGCTTCCACTGCCGCGTCTGCCTTTCTGTGTCACACACACACACACACACACACACACACACNACACACACACACACACACACACACACACACACACACACACACACACACACACACACGTGGTGAAAAATACTTTTAACTCCAGGTCCGATTTTGAAGTACTTGTCCTTTACTCCAGTGTATCCAATTCCTGCTACTTTATAATTCGACTACATTTCAGAGGGGGGTGTACTTTTTACTTGAATACATTTCTTTAAATGCTAAATTACATGCAATACATCATTCATTCACATTTCATATTTTGCTCACACGCTGATACGCTTTACTTTTTTTTTCTTAGATTATATACTTTATTTATCCCAATTCTTTTGGTTCAGTAGCAAGGGTGTAATATACAATACAGAAGTACAATAGAGGATAAAAATAAAAATAGAAAAGGCAATATATATANACATATTTATGCCCAGTACTTGTCTAAATCCTAATCCTACCTGTTCTCATTAAGCATATACATTTACTGCACAATCTGTCTCTGTTCTCATTAAGCATATACATTTACTGCACAATCTGTCTAAAATAGAGTCTATTAATTTTATCGCCGTATTGTATTTTACAATATATTTCATTTAGTTTTATTCTCTTTTATGTTTTATTCATATAGGCCCAGCAGCTGACTCCTGTCAGTAGAGTGTTGCTGCCACCATGTGTTTCATGGGAGGTTCTGCATGCAGAAAGCCGCAGGCAATCTGTGCAAACACACTTACTGTCTATACTACTTTCTGTGTGTACTCCTGATAGAAACAGGAGGACCACATAATGGATTAACAATCACTGTGAAGACAATTACTTTTTTTTTTTAGCTCCTCAGTGGACCCAAATGATAAAGCTGCTAACCCTCCTGTAAAGTTCACACCGTTCTTAAGCTACTCAGCATTGAGTTTTTACTGACT
This sequence comes from Larimichthys crocea, assembly GCF_000972845.2. Taxonomy (NCBI): domain Eukaryota; kingdom Metazoa; phylum Chordata; class Actinopteri; family Sciaenidae; genus Larimichthys; species Larimichthys crocea. The sequence continues at coordinate 23,289,767 of NC_040023.1, forward strand.
GGACGGATTGCATTTTTACTTTGCAGCCTTTCATCAATATCCTATTAAATATATCATCTTGAAGATATATATTTTTTTACTCTTAGCTGCATCTGAGACCTTATTGGATTGACAGGATTTTTTTTAGAAGTGACTCATAAAAACAGACCTCTGTCCCACTGAGCAACAAAAGCTTTCACCCAGTTCCAACAAACAACATTTCCTGTTATTTCAGTGAAATAACCTGTAAATAATCACTTGTTCCTAAACACAATGGAAGAACATGTAGTTCTGTTCGTATGATGGATTTTTGCTCCCTGTAAAATATCTGTCAAATAAAAGATTTCCTTGTTGTTGAAGTGACTATAGAAAAATAACACACAAAAAAACAAAACAAATAAAGCTTTAGGGACCACATCTACTGTTATTATCTACTGATATATTCATTTTCTTAACTCATGTTTTTCACAACAGGTGCTGAGTTGTTTTCATAATACATCTCTTTTCTTCATGTTCATAAATCGTGTTTTTTATTTATTGTGCACTCAGGAATATCAATCAAACTTTTCTTGGTTTATTAATTTTGAGAGATACATTTATATGTTTCTCCACAAATATAAATGTATACTCTCTATTCAATGGAAAAGACCTGTTCTCCTGAGATCACAGGTCCTGTGCTGCTATCTGCTATTTCCTGTACCATGAATCATTTTATGACCCTTCACATTTATTTTACAACACCTTGCAGGCAATAAACCACATGTTGGAAATCACTGCAGTTGCACACTATATACTTATGTATGAAGGTCCTATTTGAATACAGCTATAACAGCAACCAAAGACACTTCATTATAATGCATATAATATATAATATAATGTATATAACTATGTTAATTATAATCACCGGAAAATAAGAATCATTATGTTATTATAGTATCTTACCTTAGAATGAGCCTTTTATATCTACAGACTCTGAAGGTCATTTTTCACCATAACCGCCATGTTGTTTCTACAGTAGCCCAGAGCAGACAGACACACTAGCTCTAGACATGGCCTTTTGTGGTTTTTTATCAGTTTTGCTGCCACCATAGTTTCTATGCATGCATTTTTGTAGGCTCTTTGAATGCTCTGTTGTCATTGAAAACATTTAAAAGGCCAAACCTTAACATTGGATACGTTAATTCACTTATTTGTAAAATTACAACAAAAATACATCCCTCAAAATAAAACATCTTTTACTGAACCATGGTCAAAAACCATAAGCCGCGCTCTGCACCACATCTCACTTTAGCAGACATCCAGCTAACATCCAGTGAACAAGTGAAGTCACAAAACAAATAACACATTTTAAGTGGAGTTTCTTTTTTAGACTTTGATGAAAGATTTGGGGTCTAATTAAAACCTTGTATTCGATCAAAAGTGTGTCCCTACTGCAGTCCAGGCTTGAAGGCAGTGAATGGTTTTTGACCACTGGAGGGCAGTATTTACACATGGACATAAAGAAAGAGGAACCAGCAGAGGACAGGGACAAAAGGCATCATGTTGAGAACAACAAGAGGTGCTGATGTGGTTACCTGCCACCACTGAAGGTGAGAAAATTGTTGTTCTAACTTAAGTATTCTTGGAAATAAGGATAAGGCAGCACTATGGTCATGATAACACAGCTGAGCTCCCCTGATTACCTGAATGCTTGAATCCTTCCTTCCTGTGCATGTCTGCACTGATGGTGGTGTTTTACTAGAATAGAGGAGAAAAGATTACAAATGAAAGGAACTGAAAACACTGAAAAACAAATATTAACCTTTATATAATGAAACAGATTTTCATTACATCTGTATTTGATTTTAATCAGTGAGATTGTTTCTCAGCTCTGGCAGCAATTTACCCTGGAGGCAGTTCTAGCCTTAACTCTGATTGGACAGAAGTGATTGAAAAAACAGAAAACCATATGTTTTAGTATATAGTCTCATAACAAAAAGCCAACAAGCTTTTTCCAGTAAAATCAAAACCCAAATAGACCGATAACCTTCACACTGAGATGCTTTGTGGTTCTGTGCAGTCAATAGCCTGGGCCATGCATTATCTGTCTGGATATTTTACATGCTTTATCTTATGCTACTTGATGGACTAATTCTGCCCTGATGAGTACATTCTGCTCTGTACAGCAATATATCCACCGCAGCAATCTATACCCTGCATTACTCTGTCTCTCCATTTTCTGAACCAACAGGTCAGCTTTTCTCGACTTCCTCCTTGTGCTGGTCAGTGGCTACATGTAGCCAATACAATAAAAGTAGACAGCCAAAGCATTCCTGTATAAGAAATAGGCAGCGTCTTTCTTTGAGACCAATAGATTTTCTATATGAGCTGTCTAACAGCTAATTATCACAGCAGGACCGAGGTCATTTCATTCATCACTTTCATTCAATTAATTAAAAATGGAAACACAATCTCAATGTCATTTACTGATGTCAGAGCACATTCTTAATTATTTCTTGACAGATTGAGCGAGGCCACCTTCAGAAAGTTTGAAATTTTACCCATTCAGGAATTCCCTTTGTATGTTATAATCTATGTTTTCTGTGTCTTTTCTTCTCCATATTGTAGATATACTACTTTGTTTTATATAAAATCCCTCTTTGTTGTACATTTTTGTATGTATTTAGTATACATGTAGTATATTGCAATTCATGACTATGACTGGATGTATTTGTGTTTCTACTCTGCAGAATGAATGGGGGAACATGTATAACATTTGTCCTACACTTTCTTATCTTATATATAACATACAAGCTTTATAGTAAGGTGCACTCTACAAAATGTGCTGCCAACACAGTATCTGTACTGAATGTATGAATAATGGAAGCAACTTGTCGATTTGCTCACGTTAGAGTGGACTCTCTCCTCAGCCACGCGCACAGTAAAACCTTGATTGATGACCTGATCGATTACAGTTGCTCTAAACTTATTTGAGAACTTTCTTACTCTCTGAATACATCTCCATCTTCCTCTTCTACTCTGTCTCCTCCTTTTCATACTATTATTTGTCCTCACGGTAGCCTCTTCAAAACAACACAGTGAGATTTCCCCATTAATCACTTGTGGCATGTGGTCAACTACTCAGCCAAACTGAACTGGCATGAAGAAGTGGCTGCATGAATTAGAGTTGTTTTGCTGACTGGAGTTAAATTTTCATGTTTAAAGATGTTTAGAGATGGATGGAGCTTCACATAACAGCCTAAAGCTTTGATATTTTCATTAAATGTTTCAGTGAGTTGAAGAAAAAACCTTTTAATGCCAGAAAATCCTCTCACCACTGACGAGTATACAGGTATTAGTGGGATGGATATCTGGTAGCCAGCATGATCTTGCGTAGTCCTAATCATAATTAGAAGAAATACAGCAAGCTTTTCCACTTGTCAGTAACCTCTTGCCTTCTGCAGTAGCTGCTTTCTTAGATTCTACAAAGTAATTATCATGCTCTATTGTCTCAGCGGCTCAATTAAAATTCTGTTTCTCCTTTAATTCCCGGAAATACCACAAAGGATTAGCAGCACACAGGTAATTAATGGCTATTTCCCTGATTTTGTAATGTTTTTCCACGTAGGTTTGCACACACACACACACGCACACACACTTATGCTCATCCTTATGGCCTTATGTGAGATTTTTGATCATTTAACTAATGACAATAATAATAATGATGATAATAATGGACAAGACTTGTCTTTGTGTATTCATGCCATTGTTAACCATATCATTTGTGTTGTTAGGCTTTAGCTGACTTTAGCTTTATAAGATCCAAGCAGAAAATTAAAAACAGCCGCAAAATTAAATGTTATGAAACACAACTAGGACTTTATTTAGGGCAATAACCCAATTAAAGAATCAAACCTGACTAGAACTGTTGCTTAAGTAAATAACTAAACAAAATATTTCCTTCAGGACGCTGTAAATTCATGACAACATCTGCACATGAACTCTGTGTTCTAGTGTTTCACTTCCTGTGTTGATTCATTTCAGTTAAATAGAACTAAGGTGAACCCAGGCCTACCGAAGGCTCACAATCATCCAGTTATTATCAGTCAGCCAAGAAATCTGTGATTTAATTGAAAAAAAGAAAAAAAAAGAAAATCGATAGATTTTTTTTTTGCACAGACTCCAGAGGGAGTTATGCAATAGACTATAAATGTGCAGTTGTACCTTTTGTTGCTGGGGCTGTTCACTCTACACCTTCTTTCCTGACAGTGTGGAGAGAAAAAGAGCAATGTTTCACATCTTTGCTTGATATGACAGAGCTATTATTTTGTTTTTCTCCCCTCCCATCCTCTAAGTGCCTTTTCCATTCTCACCATTGTCTACTTTGCTACACTGTATTTACTCTTTTCCCTCTAATTCTCTCTCCCCTTGTCTGTCTTCTCCTTCGTGGTGTGTGTTTAGGTTCTGCTGCTGTGACACACAACCTCGCCACTATCACACACATGATCCACCATTTACTGAAATGCTACATGCTAAGATGTAAATAACCTGAACTCCGCCTGAACCTCCCCATCCCCTCTACACACACACACACACACACACACACACACACACACACACAC
>NC_040023.1:23294393-23296322 GCF_000972845.2 Larimichthys crocea
CACACACACACACACACACACACACACACACACTAATAAATGTGTTCAAGCCCAGATTCTGCACTGTAATTGGCCACTGTGGCTTCCTGCTGTGGTGAAGATATTTTAATGCACACACTTAAAGACACACACACTAATCCTTGCCTCTGCAACATCTGCCACATCCCCCAACACATGCGCTGGTTAAATGCAACCACACACACACACACACACACACACACATATACACACAACACGCACGTACCCAGTGTCACTGTGCAGGCAGCCCCTCCCTGTTTAACCACCAGCTCTGACATCAGTTCTAAATAAAATGATGTGGTTGCTCACCGAAAGGCACAACCTCGCCCTCGGAGACTTCAGCTGCTGTTTTTTCATCCTCAGCAGTGTTTCACTTGGATTGTTTTCTTGGCTGCGTGGAAAGGCCTCTGGATCATAAGATGCCAAACATTTTCATTTAAACTTGTAGTGAGAGAGAATAAATATTATTTCAAAAAGCACACTTCTTTAAACTTGTTTGCTCTCCTACCTGCCTTGGGCTACATTTTCACTTCAGCCAGTTTTATGTCAAAGGTCATAACATTGACTATGAGACAGAAGAGACTATTCAATTATCTTTTTCTGTTTACTTTGAGTGTTGCTGCTTATGTCGTATGTTTGGCTTTGTCTATTCTCCAATATACAACTGTGATGTGATGTTGTTCTGATGATGTTATTAGTCATTAATTTGACAAGGTGAATCAATGACAAATATCATCATCATCAAAGTGAGCTGATATTATTTTTTATAAATTTAACATCATCAGTCATCAGGCAAGTATATTCCTATGGTTTATTTTTGTTTATTGACTAACAATAGTCTATGAAATATTTAGCAATCTAATATTGCATCGTATATTTTAGGACTTATTCTTCATATTTATTTATTGATTTGTTCTTTATTGACATTAAACTGACAGCTGATGAAAGTGGGTGACACGCATAAAATCTCTATTAATGGTATGCGTATTTTTGGGAATATCGATATGTGGCATAATACATTTTAAATCTATTGAGAAACGTTTCATGATTGTCTGTTTCCTCTAATGTCTGTTTCTGTTGAATCCAGCAAAATAAACACTGGACAAATTAAGATATTCATCATGATGATGCAAAAATCATACAAAAATCCAGCAGACCTGGTTGTTGATTATTGCCCACAATGTCCACACCCAGAAATATTTAAGTGATGGCCTCCACAGTATAAACAGCATGGCAAAATCACTGAAGAGAGACAAATTTCTATTATCTCTTGGTATGTATCATATCATCCACCCCTGAGCTGCTGGTAATACTGTCTAAATCCTTTGTATACAGTCTACAGTCTAAATGTTGGTAAGTTGGGGATTTTTGTTCTCTAAGTCAATTAATCAGTATGCAAAGGAGACATGTGTGCAGAAGCTTTGATTTCTAAAAGATTTGTTGCATATTATAAAGCCGAGAGGCAGCACTGCTTTGTCCGGATTGGGGGAGAGATCGGCCCTCTGTCGCTCAATGAGCATTTACTATCCACTAACTTTACTAGTTAAGAGAGAGGGAGGGAGGGGAGAGGGAGGAGAGAGGGGGTGAGCAAAGAGAGAGAGTGAGCGATGGATGTATCAAACAGCAGCCCCCTGCTGAGCGGGGAATGGAAAAGCTGCTGGCACCAACATGAATATTTCAGCAGATAGCTACAGCTCTCTGTACCTCTCTCTCTCTCTCTCTCTCTCTCTCTCTCTCTCTCTCTCTCTCTCNTCTCTCTCTCTCTCTCTCTCTCTCTCTCTCTCTCTCTCTCTCTCTCTCTCGCTGTCTCTCACCTTTTCCTTCTCTCCACTTCCCTCTTAACCCTCCACCACCCCCACTCCCTGATTCTCTCCCTTTACTCTCTTGTGGAGTGGACAGTGATAATGAAGT
>NC_040023.1:23296376-23351552 GCF_000972845.2 Larimichthys crocea
ACAGAGAGAGAGAGATACAGAGAGAGAGAGAGAGAGAGAGAGAGAGAGAGAGAGAGAGAGAGAGAGTCCTGTTCGGACTGAATTCTGGGTAGCAGAATCAGAAAATGGCTCCTGAATGTAAATCTGAAAGCAGCAGCAGAATGTTGCTTCAACTTGGCTACTTCCCCAGCACCCCCTCCCCCAGCTAGACACTTGTGATGGTTTGGCCTGGGGTAGTTAGACAATAAAAACAGAACGGATGGAGCAAAACAAATATCAGCAGGCGGGGAGTTTCTCTGGAGACCTAAATAGATTTTAACAGTCTACCTTTTTTAATTTAACAGCCCCTTTCTTTATCTGCTGTTTATTTTTTTAGGAATCTTGTTATCTTCTCAATTTAAAGATTTTATTTAGATGGGAGCTGTTCTGTGTATTGGGGTGTTGATAAAGACTAAGGAAATCCCTCAACCAGTAATACATAATGTTTCTAATAATTTAACTACAATACAAAATTTGGATGCTGAACACACAGTAAAGGTGCGCTGTTGCCTGAAGGAGCAGTCGGTGTGATCTGAACTTGTTGTTTGTTTGTTTGTGCAACAAAAAAGTAAATTTGTCGAGAAAGTGAACGTTTTAAGTTTCAGCAAAACAAATCACCTGAGATAGGGAAATTTATTTGAATAATATTCAGACTTCATCTGTGTAGTGCAGTGTCTTGCTCATATTTTTGGCATCATATCCAAAATAAACCAAACCCTTGGGTTGCCAGGAGTTTGTCATCAGAAACTTTTAGGGAATGGAGGATTTAAAGTGGCTCGTGGATCCCATTTAAAAATCTGCTGTCATTGATTTGTTCAGTTTGACGACTTAAGCTGTTACTTGAAATACTGAATAATAAGATTGGTTCTTAAAGATATGGAGAAAAAAAAGATTATTGTATTTTTCCATTTGTGACCTGAGCGTGGTCAATGTGAGAAGAGTAATTATTTCAATTACAATCTCCATCTATTTAATTTTTAATTTTTATGTTGGGTGAGATGTGACACCCACAATGCTTTGAGGCCTTTAGGCCATAATGGTTTATAATGATGGATCTATTATTTGTTTCCTATTATTTTGTAATCTCAGCCTAATGGATGGACTAATTCACACTGTTTCTGTTGGGACTGTAATGGAGGGCTTGCTGATAGTGCCAATAGAAGAAGCCAGCCAAATAGCCTCCAACCTAAATAGACTGTGCAGATACAGCCACATTACTTATTTTTTTATTTTCCTCCATCAGTGTTTTCTGCCAAGGAGTCTGAAGCTGACACTTATTTGGATGGCAATAAGTGGGTCCTGCACTTTCCATAATAATAGCATCTAATAGCGTCTTTTCCCTGCATGACCCTCCATGTCTGGAAAATACCCACATCTTTCAAGGTCTACGCCCGTTAAATCTGTTCTCTCTACGGCCAAACCAAGACAACCCTGAGGTCGTTATCTTTTCTCAGATTATCGAAATCTCCAGCCATGACATTATCGAACTGTCTTTACGGGCTGGGTAGTACTTTTCATGAAAAGTAAACTGATCTGTGGCGATCCCCTTTGAATATAATTGTATTGATGAACCTATAAATAATATGTGTGACAATGAAGAAAGCGTGATGAAACTAAGGAAAACTGTTCCAATAAAGAAACTATAGCTATGAAATAATAAGACCTGTTCCTCTTCAAATAAATAAATGAATACATGAATAAAATTGAATAAAATAAAAGAGTTACAAAAGCTGAAATCCAGTGCTGTTCAAAGTAAATGATTGATCCTAACCTGCCATGTTGCAGGTAAATAAATGTTATCGAAGATGGTGATGGGTCATAAGACAGTGACATGGCTGCGCTACATTAAACTTAACTTAACTAAAGTTTATGAAAGAATGATAGTTTGACATCTAAAAATTAGTTTAAAAAAATCAGCATTTCCATGGATTATGTACTTTAATTTGAACTTTAATTTGGCCTTGCAACAAATCTCTCATCAATAAAAACGATTCAGCATTTTTTAAGTATCGGCATTCACCCATCACACCCTAATGCAGACAAAATGACTTCAGAATTTAGCAGCATTGTAGTCCTTTTTTGTGGCCATGCTAGCCTTGTTTTTGTTTGAATCGTGCCAATTTGAATGAATATCGTTCAGACTGTTCTTGCTTGTGTTCCCAGTGCGGCTCTCTGATTCATAGTTAATAATATGTTGAGTTTGCATCATGCAAAATGAAATGTCCCACATTGCATCTCACATTAATACTGAACAAAAACACTCAAAGGGATCTGCAGATGTGTTGCTGAATTTGCGCACAGTTTAAATAATTAGTGCAAAGGCGATAATTAACTTTTGATAGAAACTACTCCAAAATTAATAAGAAATGACAGCAAATGGAAGAACTGGTTGGTAACGAGACGAACATATAGCTATGTAGATATCAGAATCTCAGTAGTATACTTATTCTTTGACTGGATACTGAGTCTAGCTCCTCGGTGCTGTCTGCAGTTGACCCTCCTGACCTGCCTGTTGAAGGGAGCGAGCTAAAAGAGAGTTTCTTCACAAATCCATCATTGGGCTCCAACCCAGTATTAGCAAAGTGCTGTGTTTGAGTGTGTACTGTGTGAGGTTGAGTAGTGGGCCACTGGCTGGTTAGTTTTCCATCTGAGAGATATGCCTGTCATCATACAGGTCCAAGTGTTTGCCCCTGGCCAAGATATGGACCAATAGTGACCTCTGATAACTACTGCTGAATATGAGTATGTGTGTGTGTGTGTGTGTGTATGTATGCGTGTGGTGTGTGTAGTGTAACAGATAAGAGTGTAGCTGGAAAGGATAGCTGTGTGTGTGTGTGTGTGTGTGTGTGTGTGTGTGTGTGTGTTTAATAGTCTGCTTAGTGTTTCATGGTGGTAAATCGTTCGTTCTGTCTCATCTCACACACCGCTGGACAGCAGAGTCTGCACTACCCTGATAACACACACATGCACGCACACCTGACACACACACACACACACACACACACACACACACACACATAAAAGTCTCACATACAAGCATTAGCTTTCTCTCACACTCTCTTAGACATACACACACACATATACATACACACACAAGCACCATTGGCCATGTACAGCCTCCCACTTTGACTTTACAGACCAGTAAATACTGCAGCCTGTAGATCAGCCAGTCTATTTGTCTGTCTGTCTGGTTACTGCCCTGCCTGTTTATCCCCTGCTGCCAAGGTCAGTATTGTACGAAAAAGCTTCTACATCTGTTAGCTAGTGAGGATCTGTGCTGCAGTGGGGTTGGGGTTATGTAAATATATATAAAAGATAAATGTGGCTCAGTAACTGGAATTTTATGTCATTCTGTGAATGGAGTAAGAAATCATACGCACACAGAAATGTGACATAGCTGTCAAAAGAAAGCTATGAATTTATTTCTGTCTCAACCACCATTGTAAAGCTCTTTTCAGAAAACAAGAAAAGGACAATAAACAACAACAAACAAGTATGAAGCCAGTAAGCCTAAAATGTGCAGCGTATATTACAAAAAAAAAAATCAAGCATAAAAGATAATAATTATTGAGAGGCTAATCAATCAAATGTACCTGGATCAGGTAAGGGGAGAGCAATACTGAAATATAATCTGGTGCCTGGTCCTGAAGATCCTTAAATAAAGTCTTAAATCACTCATAAAACAAATGTGTAACCTGTGTGTTAAAAATGACTACTATGACCTCTTGTCTTGGTCAAGCAGCCACGGTTTGTTCTAGCTGGAGCTTGAGTGTTTTTGGTTTTCATTTGGTAAAAGACCATTGCAAGTAAACCAAGGCATCTTTAAAATCTTTAAGTCTGTGTAATAGCGATATGATGAAAATACCAAGATTTTTCTTCATCACTTTTGCAGCAAACAACACTGATTGCCTGGTTTAATCCGAGTACTAACTTAAAGATCCAGTGTGTCAGATTTAGAAAGGTTCTATATTTATATGTCAGAAATGTGTCAGAATGAAATATGCACAGTTATGTTTTCATTCAGAATTACCAGAAAATAAGAATTGTTGTGTTCTTGTTGCCTAAGAATAAAGACGCCATGGGTCCTCTTCCACAGAGTCCTCCATGTTGAACCGCCATGTTTCTACAGCAGAGAGATGGTGGAGATGGTGGTGGCGAGTGGCCAAATGCAAGGAGGAGATGAGAGATGGATAGATAGGTGAGTAGACGTGAAAGAGAGACCAATCAAATCTTTCCAACACAGAGGTTATTAAGCTATTGAACTTACATAGAGCAGTAATAGATGGCAATGACCCATGTGTGTGTGTGTGTGTGTGTGTGTGTGGTGTATATATAATGGACGGTTAATACAGCCGACTCTTAATGGTAATTTTGGCCTGTCACTCTTCTAAAGGCCATCGCTGTGGGCCATCAGCCCCGCTGCACACAACCACTGGCACACTGCAAATGTCACCATTATCACAGTGGGCTGTGCATGAACGTGTATATGTGTGTGTGTGTGTGTGTGTGTGTGTCCCAGTGCGTGCGTGTTGAATTACTTTCCTGTTTTCTGTCCAATCACGTCTGGTTTCTTGCATTTTTTTCTCCAAGTTTCTGAATGTGTCTGTCTTTCTCTTTGTCCTTTACATTCACTCTCACCTCCTCTCACTGTATTGACTATTGGGCTGTAAATATTTACATGTAGTGAAACCCCATTGATCGATCTCTGTCCATTTGTGTCTCATATTGACAAGGATCAGTTACATTCCCAGCTCTCTCTGTAATTGGCTGCCTTTTTTTCCCGGCTGGTTTTCATTATTTATATTGTCTGTGTTACCACCAACCATAGCTCCACTTTTAACATTTCTTTTAAGTAACTGACAGCCAACATTGTCTCTCATGTGTTGAAAATGTTTTATCACCATGGGGCTGAGCTGAACCATTGATAATGCATGGGGAACATGGTTGTCAGGAGAGAATTCAGTTTTTCTCTCTGGAAAAACGTTGTTGTTTTAGGGTATTTTGGGAAACTTGCGCTTTCTGTAGAAAAACGTATGTTACAGAGTTGTTTTAGTTGTCTGTTTTCCAACTAGAGATATATGTTTGCCATTTCATGAGATATTTTGCAGTCGCCTGGAATCAGATAATAAAAATATACACATGGCAGACATCAGTCAGGAGGTTTTGTTCCCTTAAGCCCACTTGATTTGATTCTAGTTATCATTCATCATAGAGTCTTGCCATATTTCACAAACCATGAACATACAAATGGAACATTTAAAACAGGGTGTATGCTTCTGAATTTGATTATTTGGTTCACAGTCTGTAGGTCTTCTTAAAAGAAATTATCTTTAGCTGAACCATAATATTTAATGTCAGCTCATATCCAAGAACACACTCCCACATAAAGGTAAATTACATTGAAGAGTGAAATGCTAACCAGTACCATTATGGTGTCTCAGTTAACTGGTCATAGTCATAATCATTCTCACCTTCCCTGTCATATGGCATAATACGGAAATGGCAGCTGTACATACTGTATTCATGACACTTTTAAATAAATGTATATTCACACAAAATAATAAAAATATATAAAAATTGTTGTAATTCGAACATCAGCAGTAACTACAGGGTGATGATTTGTCTGTATTTCAGAAATTGCACAAGAATGGAAGAATACAGTGGGATAGTGTAGGTTTAAGTAATGAATGTTCAGCGGGGAATATGATGACAAAACTAAAACAAAGTAAAAATGACTGCTACAACTTTCCCCCTATGAAAAAATGCAATACCGGATGTAGTGGATGCTGTGTTATGAAATAGTCATGAAAGAAAGCTAGAGGAACACACAGTGGTAGCCTGATGTGGTGTGTGGCATGCTGGGTAATGCATCCTGACAATGACTCTCTATAGACTTAGACAGCTTCCAACTGACTGAATAGGAATTAGACTCTATTCACCACCACACCCAAAAGGTCTGACCCCTGTGTGTGTGAGAGAGAGTGTGTGTGAGTGTGTGCGTAGGGCTGATGGTAACATTTCAGAGGGCCCAGTATTGTATTGTCCTCTGGGAGATCAATGACATTCCCCTCCTTTGAGTCCACAGATTATCTGTCTGCCTGCCTGTCTAAAATTCTGTCTGTTTTTCTGTCTCTCTGCCTGCTAAGCTTCCTCTCTTCTACTCTGCTCTTCTGTCCTTCATTCTGCTTTTCAATTCTCATTTGTCTTTCCATGTGCCTCAGTGACAATGTGCCCATATTTTCAGACCACTTTAGTTAAACAAGTCCATCCTTAAAGAAAACCTTGACATATCATGACAATAATACAAATATTTGATTTGATCATACACAGAATTTCCCCAAGGAATACTAATATAATGTGCAAACACCAGTCTGGTGACAAGTACTTCAAGTTGATTTTCATAGCATCTGAATTAAAGCTATTCTTCTTGACTTTGGCCACAGCAAAGGACTTCCTCTGTGACTCCCAAATAACAAGAAAAACAAATAAGGATGGTTTTGCCTCCATGGAATATCCAAAATCTGATCCAAAAACCTTACAGATCAGACAAGAATAATTTACATCTACCATTTTACAAGGATTCATGGGTGAAATTAATCTAAAGTGCTTTTTCTAACTTTATTTACAACTAAGACATGGATGCTGAAGGATAGACGAGTGGTTATAACCCCTGCTTCTGCAAACACATGTGCTGTCTTTCTGCCCTGGGGATCAAATCCCTCTTCACTCCTGTTGCTAAAGTGTAAAGAATACAAGTACCAATAATAACATAATAACCCAGTCTTATTAAAAATACATTGTTATTATCATTCATGTTACTGATGAGGTCAAGACACTCATGCGTAGATATTATTATGACTCCATGTAATCAGTGACACCCTGCGCTGTTCTGGGTCTTTCTATATTTGAGATAACTCCAAGATTAACTGCAGTGTTCTTGGATACAGGAAAAAAGCATCCTCACCTTTCACTTTTTTGTAATGACGAAACGGGACTGTCCTTTTATAAATATCAGGAGAGAAAAAGGGAGGTGTAGAAAAGGAGACTTTGCACTTAATTTGATAGCACTTTGCCATTTAAGGGTCCTGTGTGAATGGGGAGGTTGACCACAATTGTAGTAAAAAAAACAAAAAACTGTTTCAGCAATTTGTCTGCTCGCGATGCAGCATTTACTACTGACACACATGTTACTGCTATGTGCACACCCATTGTGCCATTGAGAAAATAGAGGGCTTTATTTACAAACCACTTGCACTATACTCCATGTACCACCACAAATGTTACGTTCCTAGCTGTCAGTTGTTTGTTTGCAAGTACAGAAATTTACAGTATCTTGCCTGGCACTTTGAATTATTAACCAACCAGCACATGTCAACGAGATTCCCAACAAAGCTGTTGTTTAAGGCTAAAGGGACATTTCTTATTACATTACATTACATCAGTCAAGCGGCAATTTTGAAGTGACTGACACATGTCAGATGAGTTCAGTTCAGTTCAAATGACATGACTAATTTTGGAACACTCTGAGCAAGATGAGTTCATCTCTGATAGAGGTGCAGGGGTATGCTCAGGGTGGCCTCAGTGTGTCATCGAGCCACCCTTTAGGACCGCCCAAAAATTCCTGCACTGAAAACTGGTGAAAAACTGTTTTAACCTCCACAGTTCAGTAATATATCATTCAAAGTCTTTTCACATTATTTCAGCAACTATTTTTCAACATATTTAATGTATTTTGAGAAAAATCTCAGAATTGCCTTTACACAGTCTAAAAAATACAAGATGTTAATAATAAATGTGAAAATATTTTGTTTGCAAAAATGGGCTTAAAGGGATAATGATACAGTGAATGTGTCCTACTAACAAGTAGTGTCTGTGTTGTCAAATCCTGATATATCTTATTTCTTTGCACTATAATGCTCCATTGTTATCCAAAAACACATTAATGTCCCTTCATTATAATGTATGTAAAACTATAGTTTATTTTGTGTCAATCCCACATACAGCATCCTACTGCCACAAATACTCACAGCATCCACAGCTGAAAATAGTCCCCAACAAATGTACTCCCAGTTGAGTAACATTTGCCAAAAACTGCAGTGCTGTTTTACAAAGCTGTTACATTTTTTTTTTTTAAAGTGAAAGACTTATTTTTAAATATTTGTATCTTCAGTGGGAAGAAATGGACTTTGGGCAGAGAGCCACAAAGAGACTGTGGAAGTCAGAAAGTATTGACACTAACACTTTGTGTTTTAATGGAAGTTGTTGACAAGATATAGAACGCTGTCAGCATTATCCTTTAAAATGCTGTTTGGGTTGCTTGGATGAAACATCCATTTTATTCTTTTAATATTACGAAAAAAAAGAGAAAGAAAATGAGGAGAAGAGAAGGAGGAAAAAGGAGGAAGGAGAGAGGGCATCTGCAGCTGATGCTACTCTCAGCCAGAGGGTTCCAGAAAAACATACAAAGTATGCACATGTGCGCGCACACACACACACACACACACACACACACACACACACACACACACACACACACACACACACACATATTAGCCTCCACACAAACATAAACACACAAACACATGCAGGTGGGACTAAGGAGTGTAGTGTGCCAATTTGTTGCGCCCCTGGTCCCCTCTCAGGAGGCTCACAGACAGGCATCCAGCCATGCCAGGACTGGCACTGGTCCCGCTAACACACACACACAAACAAACACACACACACACACCTCCACTCTTACTGCACTGTGGCTGCAGGCACTGCAGTATCAGAGTTTTGTGTGTGTCAGTGTATGTGTGTGTTTCCTTCCACTTTTCTCCATTTTCATAGACCACAGGAGACAAATGCTGAAGAATTGTGAGCATGTAAAAGACACTGAAGCCTTTTTCACACATGGAAAATGGAACATTGCTTACTTCAAATATCGGTGTAAGGTTTGTGGTTCACACTCAAGTCTCCCCTACGTAACAATTTCATTTTAACTCTATTCACACATGAATGTTGTGGATAAAGCCGTTTCCCCCCCTGTCCACAGTGGCAGCACTGCCAGAGAGCAGCAGTGAGTTAGAAAATAACGCCATGCAGAAAGTTGAAACTTGATTCAGATGCAGCCACAGACACAAACTGTGTGAATTATTCAGCAGCTGTTAATATCAATGCCTTCATCATTACTGACATGAGGCTTATCCTCATTTTAGTAAAAAAGGGTGCTCAGGGATGTTAGAAAAGTGCAAGTGGCTGCACTGATGTGGGTGTGTTGTTTCATTTTACTGGAAATACAGATGGACATTGCTGCCAACCACACCTCCAATAGTGCTCTTGCATCAGCTGCAATGTCATCGGCTGGGTGACCACCAATCATCTACATTTCGTGTCTTTAACCCGGTAAGACTCCTAATGGCGGAACCAGTTGTAAAGATGTCTCCCTTCCATTTCCTGCAGCTGGACTTCAGGTTAGCCAGTACCCTGACTCTTATTGCCGTTTCTTTGAGCACCCTGTTACAATCATGTCGCAGTATAGTCATGAAGTTGATTCACTTACAAACCTCCAGCACCCCACCTCCACAGGGTAGATGGTGGTCCACCAGCCCGCCTTTCTGCATTCAGCAGTCAGGCCGGAATACTTTATCTTTCATCCACTTATGGGCAGCCTCAACTCCCTACTGCCATGAAACAATGAGCACAATGTGGATGACAGTCTTGGAAGAGTTGGACCATACGACAATGTCAGGGAAAATAGATGTATTTGGTTTTTTCCTGTGGAGCTGCAGCTGTGCCCCAAGGTCAACACTCATGCTCCACTCTTGGGCTGATGTTTTCAGAGCTCCCTCAGCTAACCATGAGATATTAGTCAGTCAAGCTGCAGCACATATGACAATATCATAAACTTTAGTCTCATTTTCTCAATTCCTATTTTGCACACCTCCTCTTCATTTTATGGGAACTGCCAAGTTTTTTGCTGGACTGTTTTTCCTGCAAGCAACTGTTACTTGTATGGATTTTATTTCCTTTTGAATATGAAATTATATTCAAATTTTACTTTCCTCCACAGACCCATGACCTGACCTCTGAAGATATGTGCCACCCCCATGCCTCTTTACTACATATATTTTACTACTTAAAAAAAGAAATCTGCATTATTAATAGTGTTAAGCAAATATTGAGATACAGAAACTGTAACTATGCATGTGTTTGGCATGTATGATTATGTACTACATGACTGTCAAACTGCTTATCTAAATACTAAATGCTGAAGTGACGTAATGCACATGTAATTATAAGGGTGAGAGTATGCTTCTGTATACACAATTAATTATCGCATTTCAGTGCGTTTTACTATTTTAAACCGACAGCACTCGCCTGCCGTATTGAGCTCGTCCTTCACAGCAGAGACTTGACAGATTTCGATGGAAGAACTCAGCTGACAGCTAATTTCTCCATGTTCCAACTCCAGGTTCAGCTCCATACTTTGAAAAACATTTCATCATGTTTTCTTCGGGGACACTTCAACCTCTGAGGATGTAGTCTGCTGATCCAACAAGACAGGATTTTGCAGCTCAAACTTAATTTCTGAAACAAAACCCATGAGTCCTGCTCTTCTGTTCAGCTCTTTCTCACAGCGCTCTGTTTCCCTAATGTCATTGTCACTGTCCTCTGGGCTTATTATGCAGCTAGTACTGTCTGATTGGACAACATATTGTTTCAGCAATCAGTAGCACTGTGTAAGGAATTGTGTCTATTTGTGTAAGTGTGTATGTATTGTAATTTTTTTATCTGATGTGATAAGTATCTGTGCAGTGGAGAGGAGAGCAGAGATAAAGATAAAACAGAAAGAAAGAAAGACCTGATTCTTGTCTTTCTGTCTTTTCAGTGGCCCAGTCTGGCTCTAATCAGGGAGACGCAGGGCCGACTGCACTCAATTATTCATTCATTAGTCAGCAAACAGGAGTGGCCACTAAAAGCTATGTTCCCTGCATGCTTCTATTCACAGAGCACGTCTCTCTCTTTGTCTCTTCCTCGGTCTGTCACTTTTTAGACATGCGGTCTACTTGTTGTTACATTTTCTAGCTTTACTTTCCATACTATTGCTTACCGACATGGACTTGAGTAGTACAATAGCACAGGAGACTCAGTGATTGTAAATGCCAAAACAATAATGGATATTAGACGCCACTGCCAGCTGAAAGCACAATTTAATGACCGTCAGTCTGAAAAAAAGAAACATTGAACTGGGAGACTGCTAAATAAATATTTTTTCTGTTGTTGTTGGGGTTTTTTGTTTTTTTTGTTTTGGGGTTTTATTTATTTATTTACCTATCTGTGTTTTTGTTTTCTGCTTTGACGCCATCAAAACTATTCAAGGGAATATAGCTAGGCAGTATTGCCCTCAGCAAGAATGGGATTGGCAACTCAGACAAAATCAATGTCTATAACACAGTGGGCTGTAAGGGAGCAAAGTATCATGGAAAAATACTGTTGGTCATAATCGTTGGCTAAATTGCCCGTCTGCTTTGGCTCCAAATGTTGTCTGGGTGTCATAGCCTTGACTTACTGCCTGTGGAAATTGTTGCTCTTAAGTTGGCGCCCCTTTTGAGTCTGCCACTCATTTAGTTGGCATCGTTTACTGAACCCCACAGAATTCAGTGCATAGATGGACAGAAGAGGATGTGTGCCGGGTGCTTTGAAGAACGGCCTCTTGAACTATGAGCCTGATAAATATGTCAGTGCTCAGATTCTATTATTTATTTATTTGTTTATTTATTAATTGCTGAACCTACAGATACACACAAAGAGGGATGAACAGAAAACAAAACAAGAGGCACAGATAGCTTAGTTTTCCAGTGTTTTTTCCTGAATATGTTTAGACCACATTAATAGTAAATTGGATATATTCAATTTTTTAGGTCTTCCTCCATGTTAGAGCAATAAAAGAGCAATAAAAGAATAAAAGTAGGCTGCTCTGATTCTGTTTGTGGTATTCATGGACTGGATCTCAAGGTGCAGCTGGAATGAGGAGGGTGTCTGGTTTGCTTTTTGTAGATGCTATGGTTCTCTTGGCTTCATCAGACCTTCAGCACTCACTGGAGTGATTTGCAGCTGAGTGTGACGAGGCTGGGATGAAAGTCAACAACTCCAACTCTAAAGGCCATGGTTCTTTGCTGGAAAACTGTGGAACGCTCGCTCTGGGAGCAAGTTGCTGCCCCAAGCGAAGAAGTTTGGGTATCTCAGGGTGTTTTTCACAAGTGATGGGAAAACGGAGCGTGAGATGGATCAGCTGAACCATCCACATTCCAACCCTCACCTATGGTCATGAGCTTTAGGTAATGACTGAAAGAACGAGATTGTGGATACAAGCAGCCAAAATGAACTTCAAACTTTCTCCGCCGGATGGCCGGACTCAGAGATATGGTAAAGAGCTTGGACATCCAGAGGGAGCTCAGAGTAGAGCCACTGCTTGGTTGTACCATAAAACTATTAAGAATTAATACTGGACAACAAAATGGCACTGCTTTCATGTTTGCTTCCTTCTTTTCCATTGCATTGCATCCATCTCCCCAGCCCAGACCACTCGACTCAGTTCAGCCCATTGGTTTTTAATTGGGATGAAGTCATGCACATAAAAATAGCTTTTCTAGGTTGGAAAGCTTTTGAAAAAAACAAACCTCTCTTTTAAAGTGGGTAACATACTTTTGGGGCTGTAGGGGTGTTTGTAGTTGTAGTACTGCAGCTGGCCACCAGGACTCACTTGTTTTTGGTTTTCCATTGTCAGCCATGACTGAGTGAAAACACTGCAGACTGATCATCAATTGACACAGATTGTCACATTAAATAATTTTTTTTGTTTAAACAGAAATTAGAAGCAGATTTCCTTTAGATTTTTTGCACTTTAGATTTATAATATATCTATATCAACATTTATAGAGGGTGCTATTCTGATTAAGCATTCATATTGTGCCTTTAAGGTGTTTACAGTAGGTGTGTTTGCAGTACAGTATGTTTTTATGGCTATCTTCTTGAGCAAAATGTTGCCTGTATGAATGAATTGTGGTCCTAAGTGTATTCATCATCATTATTCATCATTCACCTGTATGATCTGTCTCCACTGAGGTCGTCATGACATTGTGAATTAATCTCAGCTCTTACTGTCAAGTCTCACAGACTCACCGTCTTTGTCTTTCTTGGTTTTCTGTCTCTCCATCCAGCGTTCTCTCTCCCCTCTGCTCGCTCTCTCTGTCTCTCGCTGCCTCCTGTGCATTCACCTGCACACCCTTCACAACAGAGCTGTCAGCCAGGTGTGTTTGAGTGTGTCTGTGCATACGTGTGTGTGTGCTAATGAAACTGACAAATCCACTCTTGCTACTCCACCCACTCCAAACCAGACCTGACAAACAAATGAAATATGCATGCTCAGCAATTTGTTTCATATTCTCCTGGCAGTGGCCTTCTGCACAAGCTTCTCCAGAAAAGTACACTTTAAGACTGACAAAGAGCTTACAGTGTGTTGCTTCATGCTTTTCACATTGTACAGTGCATACTCAGGACTTTGCCTTCATTCCAGGGTCATAAGGGTCAAGTATAGCCACATACAATGTGGTACAACTGTAGGTATTTCTCTAGCTGCAGGATGCATTGTTATGTTACTGTTGGAATTTCACTGGTCAAAGTTAGAGCTTGAAATTTTGTCAGGACCAACAGCCGACTGATCCAAGATCAGATGTCACTAGTTGTACTATAGCGGTTACACAGGTCCAGTTCAAAACTGACAGCAACTTTTCACTGGCATTGCACTTTTCTACCTCTACCAGACACATGCCAAATAATACAAACTTCTCAATAGTTCAACTTAGCTCTTGTTTTTTTTTTTACCCAAGGTGCATCATTGTCAAATTTTTAGGCTTCATATGATCCTTCTGTTTTTATACAGACACAGTGTATGGGCAGAATGTAATTTTACCTGTTTCTATGCTTTATGTCAAATATTTGAAAGAATAGTGAATCATCAGAGAAACAAGCAGTAGAGCACATTCACACATTAGCATATACATGACTGCACAACATATTTCATTACCTAACAGATATTTAACAAATGCATCAGGCGTTCTCATATGAAAGAACTTTCTAACTTTCATTTTACAATAAATCTCTTGATATTTTCTGCCATAAATATTCCATAAAAACACTTAGAGATGCACTACACACACACACTTGTGCACACCTTGTCTGTATCCAAACACAAACGCGCACTTTCTCCCCTCAGCTATGCACTGTCAAACACCTGTGTGTGTTTGTGTGTCTGTGTGTGTATTTGTGTATGTGTGGAGGCAATGCGGAGGTCATGTCTTGCCCCACGGCAGTTCATTAAAATGCATGTGTTTTGGGGAATCTGTGTGTGTGTACTTGAGTGTGTGTGTGTGTGTGTGTGTGTTACTCCTCTGTTCACATAACTGTTTACATAATTGATGAATATGATAATGACACAAGCTGGCACTGTGCTCATGTGGGCATTTGTGTGTACGCTCGGGTGTGGGCCTGTGTGTGTTTGTGTGTGTGATGGATGTTCAGGGCTAAAGCAGAGGATGCCCCAGTCGCATCACACGCCCATCATCTTGGCACTGACAGTTTGACCATTGACAGCACTTTGTTCTGTTGGCAGACAGACAGGGAGACAGACAGACAGGTAGACAGACATGCTGACAGCATATGGTGCAAGACAGGAGACCTGTGGACCCATGTGGTAGTTAGAAAAACACTTATTCCTCACTCTCTCTGTGTCTCTCTGTCTCGCTCTCTCTCCACCCCCTTGGCATATGTTGTGTGTGGTTGGCTGTGCGCCACATGCCGATCCGATGCCCTCGGCACTGCCAGGGCTCCGTGCCACCTGTGCCACTCTCTCCCATAGCAGCCCCCCACCCCCCCCGCACACACACGCACACACAGCTACACACAAACACTAGTTCTCAGTTTGCACCTGTGTCTGTGGGAGAGAACTCCAGACAGGGGTAACACAGACATCATATTGTCCTCTTGGTGAGTTTAGCGGCTTATCTGATGGATTTTTTCTGACACAAAGTTAACATAAAAGATCTCAGATGGAGCAGGTTCAATGTTGAACATATTCAGCTTTAGTAATTGGTTTATAAGTGACAGAGAGAGCGGGAAATGTTTCATCAAAAAAACCTAGAAAAGCACATTGTCTAAGACAGCAGTACAAACCCGGTTAAGGAAATGGATAAGCCTGGTTAAAGTTTTAAAGTTTTTCAAATACCAACTGCAGTGCAAACACTGAGCGTTTAAATTTGCAATTTTATTGCTATTTATGAGGATTAAATGTGAAAATGAGATAAAATTGATCTTTTAAAAGATCTGAATGTTTTACATCCACAGATTCACTGATTCATTCATAAGTACCAGGGCATTTGTAGATATTATCTACAGTATTTGTGCTCTGGATAAGTGTCTTTAGGTTATTCAAAGAAATACTGAACAAGCTCAGTCAAGTCTGCTATTGTAACTCAGCTGTGGATGCTCCATCCAACTGCTAATGAGACAAGACTGTAGTGCATAGCAATGCACTGTGGCACAAAAAAGTAGTCACTGTGCACTGTGCTGTGGATGATTACAACATCATATTGCATGGTGTGCAATGGCCTGATTTGATTTTGTTTTACACTCATTTGTGCTGCAGTAATGAAAAACAATGAAAAACCAAGGGTGGATTGTCCCTTAGGTTTCTCTGTCAGTCCAGATGTGCAGCCAACAGTGCAATGAGAGAGTACAGTCAGATTATCAAGGATTTAGTACACACACACACACACACACACACACACACACACACACACACACACACACACACACACGCTGACAAATACACACATTAGTAGGCTAAATCATCATTCTGTCTCTTACCAGGTCATGAATCTCCACTCAACATATAGACTAAAAGTGGCAATATACATTTTCTGGTGTTCCTTTTTTGTTATGTTGTTGTTCAGCTCAGAACAAGTTACTCAGTGCAGTTTGTTTTGCAAAGAGGACAGCATGAGTGAGATTTAGAAAATGATTTGTGCGTGTGTGTCAGAGAGAAAGAGAAATAAAGGGAGAGATAAAGAGATAAAGCAACAGAGCTGCAGGTTGAAAACTGGGCAGCTTAACAGAAAGAGAAACAAAAAGACTGTTATCTTACAGGCACACACATGAACACGTACACAGAATAACTGCGGGCCACACTGTTCAGTCACTGTGTTGTGGAACAAACTCTGGTGGGCCCACATACAGCGTCACGCAGCAGTCTTGTAGTCTGCCGCCACTGGAAACGTGAGTCATCTGGTGAGCTTCAAGCAGCCGCACACCTAAAGAGATGCACAGAATGTGGTTATTATCATCTGCCATCGACTGACTGAGATGGTCTGACCTGCCATTTTGTCATCATCTGTCAACCCCACGCTGTAAACAGTAAGTGTTCCAGATAAATCCAAGCTAATCCCCAAATTCTCAGGTCAGCTACCACAGCTGACCCACGCACATATGCACACACATTCCCAGCCAGGTTAGGTAGCTAGGCAGGAAGTAGCACACCTGACCCTGCTCTGCTGTTTCCCACGCCGTGCAATGCCAAGACTAAAGGTTACCTTTTTACACGCGCTTCACCACACACACAAACAGGCACGTTTTCTCCCCCTCGGATTAAGTCCGAATCTACGAAACAAGCTTGGGTAGGCTGGCACTGCCACACCTGACACTCTCAAATACACTCAGGTGTCCCTGCGATAGTCTCAGTTGGCCAGAGGAATCTGTGGAGAGATAACTGCATCAGCTGTTAGGTGAGGAGACTGAATGCAAGATGGACGTGAGCCAGGATAGACTGAGTGAAGGCTGAATGAGGTTGCTGAGAGAAAAACAAGCTAATAAGAGACACGCAATCTTTGAAATGGCCACACATACAGCAGTAATTGTGTAGGCACTGATCCTAACTTGACCAACATGTTGCTAGATTGTCAGTTCTGTTGGCAACTAAAGTTTGAGACACTATTGTAATAAATCAATAAAAATAACATATTTCTTTAAGAGAATAGAAGAAGAATATCCTTTAAGAATCTTTTGAGTGTACAGACCAGAATCAGAAATCGAGAATTTTTTTAAAAACTGAAGTGTATAATTTTTATAGTGATGGTATATGGACTGTACTTATATAGTGCCTTTCTAGGCTTTTACACTACATACAATACATCACATCTCATTCACCCATTCCTACATTGATGGCATTAGCCGCCATGCAAGGTGCCAACTGCTCATCAGTTTTTAGGAGCTAACCATTCATACACATTCACACACCAATGGCACAGCCTTCGGGAGCAATTTGGGATTCAGTGTCCCTCGATCAAACCGCCTTGATTAGTGGACGACCCGCTCTACTTCCTGAGCCACAGCCGAGATGAAGGTGCAGGGTGGTTTTGCGATGGTTTAACCATTGTGGCACTGTGGCACCTGTGGATGTAGCAATACTCTGATAACAGAGGACATGTTGTGAACCAGTTAAAACAATCCTACTGTAGATGTTTTGATCAAAAGATGGGTAACGATTAGCTGTGTTAGCACATAGATCACACTGATTTTTTATTTTTTTTTAAAGATATTTTTTTGGTCTTTTGAAACTTTATTGTATAGAGACAGCTGAAGAGTGACAGGAATGTGGGGACAGAGAGACGGGGGAATGACATGCAGCAAAGGGCAACAAGTTGGATTCGAACCCTGGGCTGCTGCGGCAAGGACTGAGCCTTTATACATAGGATGGATGCTCTACCAACTGAGCTAAACAACACCCCAATCACACTGATTTTTGTCAGATAATTGTTTAAATGTACCTTTTATAAGACATTAAGCACAAAAGAATAAGTGACAACAGACTTCATTAATTAAAATAGGTGACTGGCGGCTTCATAATGCGTCTCAGGAAATAAATAAAACATTAAACAGAATTGTATTGGTCAGTTGTACCATAAATGTACCTTTTAATTGTGATGTGATCAAAACTGCTGTACATCAGTTAAGCATTGTATATTCACAAGAAGCTCTTTATTTACCAGAAAACGACAATTAATCTCAGTGTGGGTGAGAAATCACATATCATTCAGAAGAAATAAGTGTTGTCAACATTAATTTCACACTTGCTTGTTCATTTTTCTCATGCCTTCAGACCATACATTGCATTTCTGTTTAGGGAATAACTGGGGATGAAGTGTGAGGAAATGTGTGTGCGTCTGTATGAACATGCATGGACATATATGTACTGTATTAATGAAAGCATTCATTTTATTTTTTTACACCTGTGCTTTTCCTGTAAAATGTCTTCTGTAAAACACACATCTATTGTGTAACAACATCTCTCCTCTCCTGTTGTGTTGTTTCTCTCATTTTATTTCGCTCTCAGAATTTCTCATGCTGTCTTTAACTCTTGTTCTCTCTGCTTCTGTGATTTTCTAACATAGGCTACTATAGAGCATAAAATCCTCCCGCAAACACAAATAAATAAATGTGGATACGCATGGAGAGGCATCACAGCTTAAAGGCAACATTCAGCCCCTGTGAACAACCATCCAATTAAATCTCCCCTCCGTTTCTGCAGCTGTGATTTATCAGCAATTAGACAAGTGGACAGGAAAAACATTACACTCATAAACAAGAAACTGAAAGTCTATTAAAATCGATCAATATATAAAAATATCATAACAAACTTTACAAGTGGCAATAAAGTTTACAGATGAGACACGTCTGTAGCATGCTCTAAGCCAAGAAGGCACAAGGAGAGAGGACAGAGAAAAGAAAGAAAAGAAAATCCATAGTTACAGAATCTTTAGTCAGTTTTAACCTCTACTCCAGGGTTTTGACATACTGTTGGTTAATCAAATCTTTGTGGTTAGTATGTTTAGAACCAACTTCCTATGCATCCAGTAAGATAAACAGGATAAAATACTAAGTCCTTTATTAATCCCAGTATTACAGCAGCCATGTTATGCATGAATCACAAAACAAACAACATAAGGAAACTATCAAGAAGGTGATAAGAAAATACAAAACCAAAAATATAAATAAACCTGGGACCATACTCTACTGAATATATACAAAACTAGTACCTGCTTATATCCTGTACAAGTCTGTACACAGTATATTGACTTGTACTAATATGCCAAAGTGCTGCATTTGAATTATATAGATGATTATTGGAAATAACTATAGCAACAAAATAACAAGATGAATGTGAGTCTGGTATTTACCTGTATTTAGCTCTGGTGTGGTCCTCCTCCCGTCTTTAGAATGCTCAACTTTCACAATAAACCTGTTTATTTTGCATGACATGAATGCTGAAACAATGATTTACTGATACAGGTCTTAAAGCTTTGTCAGGTTTTACAGCTCAGTTTGTGATGTTACAAAGAAGAGTGTATTAATTCACCAGTGGCTGCTACACCAATGCTTTTATGTTGAAAGGACAGTGAGACCTGTAATAAATCTACAACTAGCTTCCATTTCTCACACAGGGAGTCAATGCAGTCCCTTTAGAAAGTATTGCTGAATGGAGCATTTAAAAAATAGCTGAAGCAACTAAAAAAAACATAAATATGAATTGGTAAGTTATTTTCTCTCTTTACTTCATTTTAAACTGATAAATAATTGTGCCATTGTGTGTTAGCTAGCTCTAGCTAGGTAAGTGTATGCCATCTATTATCATGCAGTAATTACACACAGCCGTTCCTGTTAGCCCCCTAGTTATAAATTTGAGTCACACATATGGAGAATTTCAAGTGGGTAGATTTTTAAATCCATTATTAACGCAATAATAAAAACAAATAGCTAACTGATAATATAAAAATAGCTACATATGTCTGTTTTCACTTGTTAGTGAACTGCTTAGTGCTCAGTATTTAACACGACTCATACGGAAAAAAGCTAATTTACGCTATATTTCTGAATTTCTTCCCATTCTGCCACCATTGTGTGAATTCATCATGTGCCAGGTAATTGTCTTTTTTTTTTGTCCAACACACTAGCTATCATTTAAGGCAATCTAAATGTTTTAATAACAGCTCACAGTTATAGCTAATTGAACAGACAACATCTCGTTAACGCGGGCAGGAAAATGACAGGTGTAGGTAATGATGTTAATGAGGGCTTGTCGCAGTAAGCTACACTTTTGTGCCAGCGTGAACAATAGCAAAGACACGGGGACTTGAACAGCAATGTAGCCGTCATTAACGTTACTTGTTACATCTGTGGTTGAAATGTTTCCCATGATAAAAGTGTATTTCAGCAAGCATTTCACCCTTTTGTGTAGAGAGTATTTACTTGCAGATTAAATAACTTGTTCAAGTGGACAGTTTTTAGGAGGAAGTGTGACAGATGAGAACTTTTTTTTTTACGTTGGTGCCATTTTTTAAAGAAAATCTACACTTCTATTTGGAACGTGCAGTATCTTGAAAATGCTGAGATCAGTGCAGGTTTTGCTGTCAGTCACTAGTTAACTTCCTTGGACACAAACAATACAAAGATATGTGTGTGGAATAGGTAAGTCAATTTTTCCTGGTAACTGAGGAGACTATCGGAGCTGCACTCCTCCACCTTTCTCTCTCTTTGATTTTTCTATTTGTTTCCCACATTTTACCAAAATGAGGAGAACAAGCTTTTACCCTTACTTTAAGTACTAATTTTATAATTGTGTAAACTTTAAGAACTGACTGTTATCAATTTTTTGTGGATTGACTTGTTTCAGGCCAATTACACGTCAAACAACAACAAAATGAACAATATTGTAGGTTGTGTAAGGATGCAAAGGATTTGGTAAATTTATGTCTGGTAAGCTTGGTAATTTCGGAAATTTAGCAGTGTCAAAAGAAAAAAAATAATAGTAAACTTATTTCAAGGGGGATTTTTGGGTAAAAGTGAATGCACTGCATTCAGCAGCACATTCATGTGCATGTACAGATCATTTTCTAGCATCTCATTATCACGAAAACTGTGAATTTGATCGCTGTTTCCCAAAACTCAAGGTGATGTCTACAAATGTCTTGTTTTGTCCACAACCCAAATATATTGAGTTTACTATTATAAAGGACTTGAAGAGAGAACATAGATTTACATTTCAGAAGCTGAAATCAGAAAATAGTTTTTTAATGACTTAATTTAATTTATTGAATATTAAAATAAGTCTGTGATTAATTTAACAGTTGACAGCTAATTGATCAAGTGAATGATCGTTGCAGCTCCAACACACAGGCATTAGTCTGAAGCAAAGCACACAGAAACTAATCTCTATATTTTAATTTTATTCTCTAAAATGTATTCCCTTGGAAATATTTTGCAGTTTCCTAGGCCAAAAAATGCAGAGGATAAATTTATCCACCGGGATTAGTTACAGTTTGTGCAAACACACATGTAGAAAATGACATATTACAATCTGTGAAGCAATTAAAGTATGACAGTGTTACAGTGGTCACATAACTTGTCCGATAAGGCCCAGATACACTGTGAAGTTCTCGCTCCTCGATCATATCTCACAGTCCAGAGTGCTCATTACCCTCTCAGCATGCCTTTCTGTCTGCTCATGGGGTTTGTCTGTGTGTGCCCATCACAGTTACTTCCTCGTCTCCCTCTCCCTCTTTCCATACAACATACCAGCGGAGTCAAAGTATCATACCAACACCTCAGCTGAGACACACTAAAGCCACAGCACACACACGATCCTTTTTTTTTTTTTCAAGTTAGTACAGGTCTCTTTGAACGGCCAACCACTAGACTTTAAATAGACACACCTTTTACGGCATATCAGCTGACAGCGAGCCAAGCTGACAGCGAGCAATAATTCACCATCACTAAACCAAGACTATATGCCTCTTACAGCTGTAGAGCTGAGGAGGATAAGCTGTCGACATTTTGTAAGCTGTGAATTTAAACCTCTACTTTTTGTGGTACAGTCTGAAATCTTTACGGGCTTTTAAATGAAGATAAGTTTTTCTCACAAATTGCTAATGAAGCACTGTTTTGACACAAAAGAAACAGAATAATACATACTGCAAGTTGCTTTGTCTCAACTAGTTGTTGTTAGTGAGATACCTAGAGCGGCCTTTTCCAGGTGTTGCTATCTGCCCAGAATAATGTTCAATGTTGTTCCCCCTCACCTTTTCCTCAGTGTTTCCAGAGGAACAAAAGGAATTAATAACATTAACTTGTCTGTTTTTTCTGGCTTTTCTCTTCTGTCAGTATGTGGGTAACTAACGGAAATGCAAGGCCCTCATGTTGCAAGATACCAGCTCCGCCATGCAACTTTTCTAAAGCAGCTGGCTGCAGTAGTTACACAACGTATTGTCTGGGATATTTTTGGATTCTCATGTGTCTCTCAGTCCCCCTGTCCTGTGGGAAAATGACAGGAAACAAAACTATTTTTAAATAAAAACATTTTCCAGACTGACGCTGATAATAAATAATGACCTTTGGGTGGAGATTATACTGTATATTTAATTTGTCCATTTCACTGATTGTTTTAGGAGCTGAGGAAGCAGATTTTAATTATTTCTGTACAGCAGTTAAAACATCCTAATCTTGTGTTTCTAGCACTGAATCCCTGTGCTATTTTTGTCTGTTGTACTTTGTGTGAATAACAAAACCTGTGCTGATTGCTGTAATTTTAATATTTCAGTAGCAGTAGTAACAGAAACCAAACCTCTCTTTAACATCAGAACACAGACCCTGGAAACAAGAATTCAAATAGTAATGATAAATCAGTGTTTAATCTAAAAGGTGCAGAAAATATCTTGGTCTGCACTTCTGGTGTTTTTAATACTTTTCCATGTTTTATATTGAGTCCTACGATAATAACTTCCGTAGACTCCTGGTTGACGTGTATTTGTTAATCATATCGGTGGTTTTACTTGAATGGGTGTGTGGTCAAATGATATTTCTGTCTGACGTGGTGGTTTCTTACACCTAATAGATTCATAGTTCATACACTGCCCTACCACTTCTGCAGCAGACTGATGTGTTATGCATCATCATGCAGTGCATGCATTATGTGAGAGCAAGCCCCAAAAGAGCCCAAACAGACTGATCACTGTTTCCAAGTTTCTACAGCTCCACAAGCTATGCACTAGTTATTTTTGAGGACGTGCATGTCAGCTATGGCAGGACCAACACAGAAGAATAATTCAGCCATGTAAAAGTGGTGGCACTGTGGCACAATATTAACAACTGCAGGTAAAGTATGGAAGGGTGTTGAACAAGACTGTGCAAAAGTTTCATCAGGTTCGTCTGACCAGCCTTCGCACACTGTGTCAGCCACAAGCCTGCCGTTTTGCCCGTGTGCCAAATTTGATGTTATTTTGAGTGCACTGCCAGCCTGAGCAGTACTGCACTGTGTTTGCGCTTACTACGATCTGAAGCGTCTGACTCTGGGAAGTTGCCTGTTTGCAGGGTGAATAGTGAAATACTACAAGCTACACACTACATAGTAATCTACATCGAATGCACACATGCTTGTATTTTAATTGTGTTGCTAGTAATATTGAGCAGCAAAGGTTGAACTGAGATCAACTATGTTGTTGGAGCCCTGAGCAGCATCGCCCCTGCTGCGCTCAAGCAGTGGTCTCATAGAAATTAATGAGGAGGCTGCGTTCTGTGACACAGTGCTGCTACTGAACACGGCCTATAGCAGAACAGAACGGATGGTTCGTGTTTAACCTTGGTCTCAATGTCACTCACCAGCCTCTTCTGCACCACCCAACAGCCCTCCCCTCTTCCTCCACCACCACATCACCACCAGCCCCCCACCCTCAGTTGGTGTGTTTGAGCTTCTCAGCAGGGGGCCTGCAGTTCCAGAGATATGTGGGGGTGGTGTGTGTATGAGTGTGTGTGTGTGAATGTGTGTGTTTGTGCACAGGCGTCTGTGTGTGTGTGTGTGTGTGTGTGTGTGTGTGTGTGTGTGTGTGTGTGTGTGTTTGTGTGTGTGTGTTTGTGTGTGTGTAGTCTTTCGGCTTCACCCTGAATGTGCTAATGTGATAATTGAGTATTCCAAGTTCCTGCAACTGTGTCACCAGGCACACACACACACAAACATCACACATCTAGTTTGTCTCAGAATAGCTTCCTCACGTCTTGATGACATTCTTCAGCCTGAGCTGTGATAGTGATAGTGATAACACAAGCAGATTAATCTGTTCTTTATATGTCGCTATTGTGCTCAAGACATGTATGTGGCGTGTATTTTTTCCCAATTGTGTTTCTTAAAACACGTTTGAAAATCCTCACTCTTATTTTGAGCATTTTCCTGTGAATTTATATAAAAGAAACCAGTGAAAGTGAAAACTATTAAAGGCAATTATTAAGTCTAGAAAAACACAATAGATGTGACAGACAAAGTTTAGAAACTGTTCGCCAGCAAATAGATCATAATGTGCTCTCTCCCTCTCTCTCTCTCTGTCTCTTTCTCTCTCTCTCTCTCTCTCTCTCTCTCTCTCTCTCTCTCTCTCTCTCCCATCTTCATGGACTGTCTCACTGCAGGAAGATAAAGTAGAAAGATGTCACAAGAATTCCTTTAAAGCAGCCACCATTGCGCTCAGGGACTGGTGAGCAGCATCCAGAGATCTGCACTCGTCCCCTGCCCAGAGTCTGAGGAGCAGTGAACTGAAGATTTGATGCGTTCAGAAGCCAGTAGGTCATAGCTGTACTCTGAGGCTCCAGGCAAGCACATCACAGACAAACCAGAAAGGCAATCTCTGGCTTTCAATATTGATCACTTCTCACACATTCACAAACACACACACACACACACACACACATACACATCACATGTGAGAGAAATCAATGAACAGACAAATTTACACTGGCTGTAAACCAAGTAATTCTGGTAGCTTTTTTCAGTTTTTCAGTTTTTTCTTGAGTTTATGTGAAATGGAGTGTATATGCATGACTGACAAACAAGAGGAGAGAGTTGAAAAGTTGAATCCAGAAAGTTGTGTGAAGATTTTTAACAAACGATTGGAGGGTGGGGGGGTGACTATATAGAGAGGAGGAGAGGAGGCGTAGAGGAGGCGTTGACGAGGCGTTGTCGGAAGGAGAAGAGAGGAGGGGATTAGGGTTGGCGGTTCGCTGTCGAACCAGCATCGATACAACGGCAGCATTTGCCTAATCCCCTGGTAATGGGAGCTTAGCAGCCTCCTCGGACACACAAACACTCCCACTGCCTCCACCTCCGCTCTGCTCCTCTCTTCTCCTTTCCTGCCCTCTTCCCTCCTCATTTACATAACATTAGAAACATTAAGGCGGCTCCAACAAGGCCCCATTATGTGCGTGTTGGTTTTGGGTCCCATTGCGTCGGCCCCAAGGCTTTGGAAAGGAGAGGAGCAGAATGAGTCAGGACATCATAGAGGCTTGTCCACTGTTTTGTCTGCTGGAGATGGTTTGTGTGCTTCTAAAGGACTTATTGAAAGGAGAGAGAGAGAAAGAGAAGAAAAAGGTGATTAATGATTTTCTAAGAGTGCAGAGCTAGTGATCTGATCGCAGATGTTTGTCCAAAACATCAGCTGCAACATCCTGAAAACACACAGGCTTCAGTTAAGATTGGTGCTGTCTGTTTTCCTGATAATTAATTGGGCTCGAGAACATAAAACGCACCATGGCAATGATGTTTCATGGACGGTTCTTGGCACCAGAGTTGTTTTTCAGAGCTGGAGTTCAGACATCAAGGTTACAGAACTGAAAAACAGAACTGAACTCTTCACCTCTTCACAAAGTCACTGTTTACTCAGCTATGCACACCTTTATTACCATGAAACTATTCAATTTGCTGTTCAAGGCAGTAACTTTTAAACCATTATAGCTTCAAGTCTGATCATAAAGTGATATCATACATTGTGCAAACATGCTGCAGAATAACTGTCTTTGAAATTAAAAAGAGAAAAACGTCAAGTTTATGTAAAAACTTCAACAAAAAAATCTGACCAATAAAATGTGCATTATTTATTGAAATAATATTATACAATGATGCCAAAAAATTCAATAAAAATATTGTAATGATCTACCAGTATAATAGAAATATAATATAATATATCTGAAAATAAATGAACAATATATTAAAAAAGTGTTTTGAATTTTAATAATACTATTTTGAGTATTATGTTCTCTGTAACAAATGAAGGAGGCCTTACATAGAGAGAAATGTGGCCCTCTGAGTCCATCATTTACCGTATGCAATAGAATAAATCAGGTTAAAGTTTCAGTACAGTTGATATCTCCACATCATGTTGCAGCGATAACATTTTACAGAAATATATCAGAAATAATAGAAATAGACTCATGTGACTAATATAATTCACAGAATTTTCCCACTATCTTTTAGTTCCCTGTTCAGCATGTATACATATTTAGATGCACACTAATATTAGTCATTTAGATAATCCTAAAATTATACAAATTATACACAGTCGTGTAGTCGTGCAATCATAGTTGTCAGTGAGTAAAAAAAAGACAGAATTCATACTGCACACATTTTCCACCCTGGAAAGCAATTTAAAGAAAATTAGTAACCTATTATCTTACAGGAGAGATGTAATGATTTGTGCATAATAATAATAAATAAATAAATAATAATTTAATTAATGTCATTAATTAAAACTATTAATAAGCTACTGGAACAAACTAACAATCGTTGTGTCTGAGATTTAAAAGCAAATATAGTATACCACAGACCAGTAAACTGCAGTGTCACAATACTCACTGACATGCTGCCAAAGACCTCACATATATTTGTGAATGTGGCAAATGTGCAATTAATCATCAAACTACACATAAACTCACAACCATGAACCAGCAGAGAACGAAAAGCAACCATGCTCGATATTTCTCTGCTTTTTATAACTTTCCTCTCTTCCTTGCTTTCATTTAGTCCCATAAAGCAGAGTTTTCAGTTGGCTTCAAAGCTCTGTGCCGAGCTCGGTTGGGGGCCTTCAAAGCCCCCTGTCTGTCGTCAGGTTTAGGCACAGAGAAAGCTTCTTGTTCTTTAAGGATTTGCCTCACAAATAACGCCCAGCCAGGGCCAAGGCAACTAGCTTGCACCCTGACAGGATAGTAGACAGACTTGTGCATTTTAGTGATGTGATTTGGGGGCTATTCCTGCATCTATCTGAGTGAGTACCCGTTCTGTTTAGTTTTGTTCTGCTCTGTTCTGATGTTTTCTATGCTGTCCTCTTCTTACAAATGATGCCTGCTTACAAGAACATAATGTGAATGTTTAGAGTAAGGTGTTTGCTTGACACTAAAGAAATATATCTGGAATTAGTTTCTAATTTCAAGATTTATCTCATTTATCTCATTGCAGTATTATTTCATGTTATCAATAAAAAGTGCACTAAAATAAAAATTTTAAATCTGCTACCTGTTAGTGCATTTTAAATAACAAAACTACCATTGAGTTATAATGGCTATTATCTTGATCTTGAAAACATTCATTTATATTTTTGCAGT
Source organism: Larimichthys crocea (assembly GCF_000972845.2). Taxonomy (NCBI): domain Eukaryota; kingdom Metazoa; phylum Chordata; class Actinopteri; family Sciaenidae; genus Larimichthys; species Larimichthys crocea. Next base: position 23,323,899 of record NC_040023.1, read on the forward strand.
GAGTGCAGTGCATGGGCTGACATTTTAATTTTAAGAGCAGTGACTGTTTGGCTTGATAGTTTGTTAGATATGAGGTGTAAAAATAAGCCCTCAAGTAATTATAATGCACATGAGAGCTTTTCCTAAAGACATAATAATATGGTTTTACTTTTTATACTCTACACTCCTGAGATAATAGCTTTTTGACATCAGATAACTGAAACAATACGTAAACACTTAATTTCGCTGTGGGTCAGAGTGTTGCTCGCTTTGCTTACGTTCACATTTCATGCTTCAGGTCTCAGTTACTCACACAGAAACAAGACAACAGGTTTCTTAGCTGTATACCATGAAGAAGGGAGGAGACACAAACTTCCTCCAGCCAATCATTATCAGATTTATGCTTGGTTAAAAACATGATTTTTCTGCTAGATAAATCAAACGCTGACAAGAGAAAATCTTTCTATTGATATTAACTTTTAAAAAAATCTCAGTTATAATGTATTGTTGTGCTGCTTTGGCATTTAATCAGTATTCTCTAAGGCAGGGATTGTACATTTATGTCTCTTTGTTGATTTGTTAATGATGATGACACGGTTCTTATGTAGAATAATAATCAAATGTAAGCAGGTTTACTGTCAGATAACTGCAGAGCTGGCAGTGTGTGTGTGTGTGTAAGGGTGTGTGTCTGTGTGTGTCTGTTTGTGATGCAGTAGTTTTAATGGTGTGATTGCGTGTGTGTTTGTTGTCTGTTGTGCATTATTGTGCTGTACACCTTACTGCATAGGTTAATAAGCTGAAACTGCATAGAAGAATTTCTAGTGCATATATACTGTAGATATTATGTTTATGAAAGTGCGAAGATTATCATCATCTGTTTGTTTTCAAGAAATCCAGTGAGAATATTACTCACAGAAAAGTAAACCAGTCACATTTGTGTAAACACCTGTGAGTTCAGACTGTCAGACTGCAGCAAAAAATACTAGCAAGGAGAAAGAACCATAGGCATTGTCCCACATACATGTTCTTAATGTTTACAGGTGGAGGCCACGCTCAAAATGATGTGCAGACTATGGTGAGTGCTCAGTATTAACGCAGCTTGACCTTGACATCATCTGCACTGTCAGTGTCATTATTTTTCTAATTCACAGCTTGGTCTTCTTTGGCCTTCCTCTTTATTTCTTAAATAAAATAAATATCTGAAATCTAATTAGTATCTAATACCACATCGAAAAAAACTAAGTATATACCACATCATAATCATGGACTGGGCTTCAGTGTATCTGTAAAGAATTCTAAGAATTTGCAACCACTGATTGTAATTGAAAAATATAAATTAAGTCTATAAGTCAAATCCAGGAGAAACCCGGCTGTCACTCTGAGCTGTTAGGTTGCTCGAGCCTGCCTGTGGTGTTTATAAAGTCAGTCCATATGGAATTAAAAGACACCATCACTTTGGTTCTTCTATTCATGGCACATGATGATACATACTTTTGTATTGTACTGTCGTCTTCTTGTCTTCTCTGTATTCCTTTCATTTGTTTGTCACTGCACCTGTTGTGAAGTTCTTCACATTGTAGTTCTGTCCTTGCTCTTTACCAGGCTGCTGAGGATCACAGGATTCACAGACACTATAGCCTTTTCTACTGCTGCTCTTGTTGTTGGTCGCTTTGGATAAGGGCGTCAGCTAAATGCCTAAATTGTAATTGTAAATGGTAGGCTTGCCCACATGTTAGCCCACTAGTCACAGCACTCTTAAGAAAGCAGTGCTGAGAGGCTGACGGGACGAGATCGAAACAGGCAGCCATTATAATCAGTCATTCAGCCTTTTGGAGTAGACATTCACTGTTTGTGGTTTGTTCTAAATTCAAAGGGAACCTCTGTGACCTGCTGGCTTTCACATCGGCAGAAAAACCACTCCGCTCTCCCTCTCTCCCTCCCCTCTCGTATTTTCCTGCATTCCCTCATTCTCTCAGAGTATGTTTCTCTCCCTGCCTCTCTCAAATTCTCTTTAAAGCATACATTTTGCAATTTATATCGACGTTATTTGAAGTTGTGACTTGCTTCTGTAGCTGATAATATTGTATAAATTCTATTATTTGTTTTCTTTCATATCTAGTATAGTTTCTGAGTTTTGTCAAACCTTCACCAGTATCATGGTCAGTCCATCAATTAGTCTTTAATTCATCTTACTGTAGCTCTCAGTTGCCGCTGAACTGTTGATTAGATTTCAAGCATTTTTTCTATCAATAATAGTTCAGTGCTTTTTCGTCTTTGGTGAAAGGTCCAACTTTGTGAATCTTTCCTTTAAAATATCTGATGGTTGTTTGTCTAACCCTTTTATTATACAGCTTTGTTAAACACTGATGGAAATTACAGCTGGGAGTGTGCATCACATGAATATAAACAAATGATGCATGAAGAGTATTTTATATAGAGCCATAAAAAACACAGCAATGGAGTTCAGATACAATATGATCACAGTATTTATCAGCACACACTGTAGTGGTAAAATTAGAAGCATTACTCTCACTTACTTTCATAGTGTTTTTGTCACCTGTATTATCTCCAAAATGTATATTTCAGTGTTTGGGTTTGGTCTGACTTCCTGAATTCCTATTCACCAGTGAAGGCAGGCAGGCGCTACAGCCTTTCTCAGCATGCACTGAGGAAAGGACAGGGAAACCCTCAAAGCAGGTTGCCAGTGGTATCATATGGTGAATAGGGATAGACAAACAGTCACACTCAGGGGCAATTCAGACTCTCCGATCCCAGAAAAAACACCCAGGCAAACACAAAGGGGGCTCATGCAAACTCTACACCAAAACTTGCTAAATTAGCTAACCACTGTGCTGCCCTGGTGTTAATATACTCACACCCTGTCTCTCTGTTTCACCTTTCCTCCCTCCCCCATTTCTTTCTTTCTTAGCACTGTGCAGTTGGGGAATATTGCATATGTGTGTAGTGTGTGCATGTGTGTGGGTGTGTGTGTGTGTGTGTGTGTGTGTGTGTGTGTGTGTTTGTCTTCTCCAGCAAACTGTGGTTCTCAGCTCTCTGCTGTGCTAATCATTTTTCTTCTGGCAAGTTGTTAGCTCCAGTAGGAGGGAGGGAGGCAGGGAGCGGAGAAAGGAGATGGGGATGTGGTGGATGAACGGATAGAAACAGTAGATGGGAGAAAAGAGGAAGCACATGGGAAATTAAAAAAGAATGACAGAGAAAGAGATAGGAAGATACAGACTGCTGTAATTAGTCAAGTTTGGTCTTGGTTTATAACTCAGACACATTGTAGAGATACGTTGTTGAAGGATACCTGAATATCTCTCTCTTCTTGTCCCGTCTCCCTCCCCCCATGTCTGCGTCTCCCTCTCTATCTTTAAATAATGCAGTGTGAGAGATGGTTCTTACATACTGAGAAGGTGTCAGCAGACAGTTACGGGAACGTCAGCGCCGTCGCACCTACCCAAATGACACATGCACATGAGCACATCCACACATGCACACACTTCTGTCATCTCTGTTTAGTGTGGAGCTAGACTCTGGCACGCTGAGTAGCTAATTAGACAGGTTTATACTGTTAACGTATCGCATTAAGGCCCAACAACATCAAATAAGTAGTAATGCCGCAAACACATGCTGAAAAACATACTGGAAATGTCAAAAAAATATCAAATGTATTGCATGAAATGAGGCCATTGCAATAATATGTTTGCATTATTTGACAATTTAAATATTTACTGTAATAGTGCATTGTGTTTAATGGTTATTATTCTTAATGTGTTATATAAAAGATGTTTAAACATAACAACACAACGTATTAATGAACAGAGTGTGTAGTATACTATTATGTGTTTCAAATGTGGTGAGCATTGAAATACACTAAATATGATTATAAGTAGTTAGTTAGAGTTTATCAGATGGATTGTATGATTGTCTAAAGTTACAAAATAATTTTTAAAGTTTACCACCAACTCAAGCAAATATTTTAAACTTTACACAAAATGAATGTTTCTGTGTATTCCTAATTTGATGATAGGAACACATAATAAAGTAGTATATAAACCAGTGCTCCTGCACCCATCAACCACATAGCTGTGCATCTTTCCTTACCTGTTTTCTTATCTTTAAATTTAAAGATATGATTACAGTAGTTAAATTTTAATGTGCTCTGCAGGACATTTCATTGCTGATTTCTTCCTGATTCAGGATCTAAAAAGCTAAGTTACTCTCATCCAACCTGTGGAGAATCGACTGAAAATTGAACAAATGTCTCCAACATTTCATGTTGAAGAGATATTAACAATAGTTTGATATTATAAGTATTAGAAGCTACAAAGCATGTTTTAATATTTGCAGGAATCACAACACAGTGACAAGATATTTTAGAAGACGTTATTAATTAATTAATTGCAGTAAAACAAGTATACTTTACTAAAATCTATTCTTTTGTTTGTGAGGAAAATGAACTCTGGACATTTTGCCTTCTGATATTAAGGTCAGCCAAAATGCAATGTGATTTATATTATGCCATTATTATATGGCTGGATGCTGCCAAATAAAATCAAACAGCTTTTATTTCATCATTGTGTTCTAGTAATCGTCAGCCATTTATTTATACTATTATGTCTCAAAAACTGTTCTGCCCACTGGCTCACCTAATACCTACTACAAACTGTATGGAGCCATAATGTAACCTTTCAGTCAACCGTGTTTAACCAAGCCTGACGTACAGTACAGACTCCCTGTGTTTCAGAGCCTCTTCTGTTTTATTTTCACTTCCAGGAAATGCTTTTTTCTTGGCAAATATAGCCAGACACTTTTTTTTGTCTGCCTGTCACTACTGGATCTGTTGCTACTTCAATAATCTCAATGTCAAATTTGTGTTAGGCAAATATCTAATAATAGCCAGTCTGTTAGATAGATGGCTCTTGCCAGGGTTTAGACAGAGCTGTTTCATACTGTCACACTGTCAGGATGCCTTGAATAGTGAGCTGATGAAATGACTTCCTATAATACAATTTGGACTCAATTTAATAAACAATAGACAACATATTGGCATTGTATTACATTATTGCATGCCTATTATGCACTCTCTTTGTGAGGATTTTTAATTGCACCGTGACCTTGGAGTGACACAAAGAAGAACATTAAGAAAAGCAAAGTCAGCAAAATATAATTATATTCACCCCCACTCCTGTAACAGTTTATTAAAGACAAATACCAGAGTTAGCTCTGTGTTGCAGTGATTAGACTGTGAATAGACATACAACGTTTCATCATGTATGCTAATTTTAATATTAAGCACACAGTGCACAAATGTTTTCTGTATTTGTTAATGTTTCCATGTTCAGCGTGTACAGAGGTATTAAATGTGTAGAACTGCCTCACAAATCTATGAGACAGTAATGCAGCAGAGAATAAAAAGAATAGATTATTATATTATTAATACTAAGGGGATATTTCCCATATCATTTGAAAGGAGAATATCACCCACACGGCGCAGAGGCGAGGCTGCCTTTATGCATAATTCATATTTCCATATCGTCATGGTGATCATGTGCGATGAGTGTTTGCTCTCACAGCAGGGGAGCTGGTTGGTGGTTGTTGTACCATGTGTGTGTGAGAGGAGGGTGTGTGCAATGGGGGGATCGAGGTGTCAGGAGGGACAGAAAATGTCCTGACAGAGAGAAGGAGTGGGGAATGCAGAGGAAAAGTGTGCCTGGTAAAAACTAGGTCCATATTCTTCATAATAATCCTCCGTCTCAAAGCGGCCCATTTTCAGATTTTTCTAACTACAGTTATTTTTACACAGTGGAGATGACAGCAGGGGTGGGGTGGGGAGGCTTCGAAACAGCCTGTGAGTCAGATTTATACTCACAAAGCCACACACCTCTGCCCTGTGATCCCCCAGGATTTTTAGTAGGCATATTAATTGATTGCAGCCCACTGCTTTCTAATTATATCTGAAAAAGTCATATAATTATTATCACACCATGTTGAGCAAATATTAGCTTGTAAAGCACTCACTGTTTTAAGGCTAAAACAGCTTGTGACAGCTTTTGCAACATAAAACCTTTTTAATATAAAATAAAAGACACTGTAATAACATTCAGTATACTAACCTTTTATTTACCTTGATGTATTATCAACCAATCACACAATAGGTTTTGTAAAAATGTGAAATACAAAAGATGATATTCCTAGACTAAATTTAGTAGGCATTATATTCTCATACTTAAAAAAAAATTGTATCATTACCTGTATTAGACTCTATGAAACCTCAAACTAATACATTAAATTATTTTGTTTTGATCATTTTCTTTGCTCAAAAACAAACAAATTATTAGTATTATTATTTTATACCATCACAGTCTGTTGCTTCTCTAAATACACTTCTACAAACATTAGTCATGTAAAAATATCAATTAAAAACAGTGTAAAAGGCACAAAAAACTCACCTATGAGCTGGAAAAGGACTAATAGCAATACAAGATAATAACATAAGAGGAAGCAGAAATAGTGGCTTGACTCCCCATTTGGTCTGTGGTCACAGCAACACTTGGCTCATGACCTTTGTTACACAACACACCACTCACTCCCTCATAATTCTTCCCTCCTGACATTGTATGAAAATGCAGAAATACTGTACAAATGACACAGAAACAACAACTGAAAGTTTTCAGTTATCGTCACATGAACCTCCTGAGTCCCATGAACCATGAGTATAAATAAATGACACATCGAATTCAGTCATTCTTACTTTTGTTTTCCAAAATATTAACCATTACCAACGTGGATAAATGTTCAACCAGGTTTTTTTAGTTTAGAGGTTTCTTGGGCAATGAGGATAAAACTCTTCTCAGACGGAGTTTAGGGAAACAACTGTGGCAAGTTGTCTTTCCTTCAACAACTATTGGCCATGTGCCTTTGAGCAACATATTTAACATTCAACTATTCCACCAAAGCTACTCAGTAGGCCAGAGTAGACTACTTTGCTGATGAGATTGTGACCATCTGCTTGATGAATAAGTGTTAAAATAAGATATAATGATATGTTAGAAACAAATAGTGGAGGAATGTTTATCATTCAGTTATCAACATTATGAAGGAAACACGTTATTCTCACTCTCTTATTGTTTTTCGCTCTGCTTCGCCCCCTCTTCTCTTCGTCCTGGGTGAACTTGAATCGATCTGGTTGTTGCTCTGTACCCTCTTGAGAACCTTCCCAACACACACACACACACACACACACACACACACACACACACACACACACACACACACACACACACACACACACATGCATCTTCAATCTTGATATTCCTCTCCCAGTGGACAAGATGGACTAGAATTAATTAGCTCCACCCATTATAGACACACACACACACACAAACAAAATAAAGCACACAAATAAATACACACTTTCACCCTTTATGTGTAGGTGTGTGTCAATATGTGTGCGTACTGTTTATACACCAAGGAGGAGTGTGAAGTTGCTCATACTTAGTATTCCCTTGGTGTCCTATGGAAATATATTGAAAGGCAAGTGTGTGCGTGTGTGTGCAAGTGTGTGTCTGTGTGTGTCTGTGTGTGTGTGTGTATGTACATGTGTGAAGGCTTGAATTCAGAATGGTATTGATTAAACACAGCAGGGGGTGAGTGTGTGAGCACTGCAGATAGCTCACTCACCTGCCACTCTGCAGACACACACACCAAACACACACAGACACACACAAACATCAAACTGTCCGCTGGCTTCATTAGAAAGAGGCTGCCTGGCTTTCGATATGATGAATAAAACGAATCAAGGAATTTTAATTCAGCTTTGAGATACAAAATATCAAATTTGTATTGAAAATGTGTTTACGAACCATTTTTTGTCCCTCCGCTGAGCGAACCTGTCGTGTTCGACAGGTAAACACTGACAAACACTAAATGTTCCTCCAGCCAGTCAGCAGCTGATCTGGCTATCAGTGATCTGTTGAAGGGTCTACGAGTAAGACATCAACTTCCATTTTAGGGTTGAGCATTATCTTCATCCTCCAAAGCTTTTCAGTGCACACACAGACATTTTGTGTCTGGACAGTGATACTGAAGATAAAAACAGGGTTTTTTCATCAGCAGCAGAGCGTAAAACTTTAACCTCACCCAAATTTAGCAGCAGAGACAAGAAGAACCACAAGTAATCATGTGTTGACTATGTCAGTACCCACTTGAGAATTTTAATTAAAATCTTGTCATTTATTACACTGTCCTCTTTGTTGTTATCTCTCCTTATTTATTGAATTAATTAGCTTATCACTTAGCTTGATTTTCAAAAATAGGTGACAGTATGACTGTTATTGTAACCTGTAGCGTCTAAACACATCACTAATGTGGGTTAAACTTGTTCTGTTTAGTTTTAATTTGTTTCATCACCGTCAACATTAGTGGATTTATTTCAGTGTTTGCATCCAGTTTGTCAGTACAGAGAAACCAAGCGATATCTAAACTATAAAAAATCTCTTGTGTCTAAGTACACTAGGAGGCTGACGTAACTGGTTGTTCTTGTCCTTATGGTAAATCTGACATGATACAAATGCAGCACTGTGCTGCTTGCACATGACTTCACAACATGAGTTGAGGAAACACAGCGGATATAGCTATCCAACCCTGCACAGACATAACTGGTGATTGATTTGTTCCATTTGAGTGTTTTAGCCTGCTGCATTTTGAAGTGTAACACCACCATGGCTTCATCTTTTAAAGGTTATTGTGATATTTCATAGGAATATTCTGAGTTGTCATACTATACTGACTTAAATAATAGATGAATTTGCAGTTCTGTCACTGTGTGAACATGAACTATAACATAATTACAGTAACAGTATTTGATCATCTAAGCATTATTACTGCATAGTTTACATTGTACTTCTTAAGTCTTTTCATATCTCCTTCTTCACTTCTGCTCTGGCCTTCTACATACATTCTTTTCATATATTTTCCTCTTTATTTCTTCTCCCCTCAAACGTCTCTCTCCTCATATACTCTTCCATACCTCCCCTCTCCTCGCAGCCACAAGCACTAGCTCATGTGGTGAAGGCATATAGTTTATCGGCTGTGCGATGTAGCTGCCCCTGCTTCTTGATGCAAGTAGTAAAATATCTGATCAGTTAAATAGTCCTAACAATGGGAAACATACACTAGGGCCATTTCTGTTTTTGTTTTTTCTGCTCCATTCCTTCTTTTGTCTTATTCATTCCAAGGAAATTCTGCATTTCTCTTTGTGGCATCATGATTAAGGTATGTGAGGTGGTCAGAAGTGGGAAATGCAGAGGATAAGAGGCTGAAAGAGTCAAGAGTCTTTTTCTCTGCATGTGTCTACTTCTGTACATACAAAACGTGTAATATGGCACAACTTTATCAGCAGAAATAGCAGCACTGGCTGGTGGCTGGTTTGATCTAAGTGGCCTTCTGAGGAAATGCACTGGTTGGTTATTATTATCTGTTATTATCCTACTTACAGAAATGATTCTGGTTATTCTGACACAATGCACTCAGCTTTACAATGAGTCTACTTGGGTTTCACACAGGAAATTGCCGAAGCCTATTTCCTGAATTTGTGGACTTGGGCTGTCCACAAATATCACAACTAAATTCTGTAGCATTTATAGAAAAGACTGCATGTGCAGAAACACGTTTGTGTGTTTGTTCATTGTAGCTCTCTATCTCTATCCCTTTCTTTTTCTTTCTTCCTCCCTCCCTTTCTCTGCCTCTCTTTCCCTCTCTCTCTCTCTCTCTCTCTCCCCCTCTCTCTCTCCCTCTTTCCCTCCCTATGTCTTTCCACAGTTCTGGGTTTTAATCACTGCTGTAATTGGCAACTCCCTGCTGTGCACACACACACACTTACTCTGACTAGCTGCTGCAAATCCCTCTGGCAATGTATATGTGTGTGTGTGTGTGTGTGTGTGTGTGTGTGTTGTGGGGGCAGGAGAGAGAGATATGGAGAGATAAGGATAATGAAAGAAGGAGAGTTTCAGAACTGCAGGCCAACTCACCAACTCACCAATCTGTCTGCTGTGAAGCACTGTGAGGAAGAGGAGCTGTGCAGCCAAATCCTAATTATCTGAGAGAATAAAGATGTGGCTCAAGATTTATTACAGAACACAACATTGTGTTGGAGTTATTGGAGAACATGATGCTGCCTCAACTTAGTGAAATTAATACTTGGCCTTGTCACACTAAGAGAGTGCCGCGTACTGTTTATACTGTACTGTTTTCTATAGGAAGAGATAGTCGAATTAATAGATCGCCTAACAGACAGCAATCTAGCTCTGATGAGCAAATAAATAGATGACTGAGGGCAGACAGTTTCTTTGTGTGCGGCAAATAAAATGTTCAGCGAGTATTTCCGCGTTGGAGCGCTTACGGGTTAGCCTCAGTTAGCACATACATGAGACCCATTTACTCTCCATGGACAGGACAGGCTTCTTAGCTGTGCAGTGCTAGAATTAGTGTCATTTTTGATATTTAACTAATATGAATTTAGCAACTTTCCATTCAAAGTGAGGTCAAAAGCAAATAAAAAGTTTGTAGTTTTGAATGAAGTGTTATATGTAGAACTAAACTTATTGAAGACCATTTTTTATTACTTTGGCATTTCTGACTTTCTAAGATGCAAAGTATGTACACTGTCAGAGCACATTTGGATAATTTGAGGCAACTGTGAATAATTGCAATATGATTTGATGATATTCATGTTTAGACCGTTACAGATCAGGTGTGTTGATGGTGTATGATGGTTGTAGTATGGCCCACTATAATCCATCTTCTTCTTGACTGTAGTAATTTCCACAAACAACAGTTTTGATCTTTCAACACAGAATCCTGTAGTGTCTTATCATTTGTAAAATATGTTGAACTGTCTGAGCTGTAATTATTTAGAGGGACTGAAATATTACAGGAGAGTTGGTATCCTAAGTTTGGAAGTTATTGACTTTAAACATACCCCAATTAATTGCTACATCCCATTGTACAAACCACCTACTGCACATGCACATTGAGAATTAAGTTAAACTTTCAGAGCAGTACAGTAAAGGAGTGGGTAATGCAATGAAATGTAATCCAATGCAGTTACCTTGTGAGTTTTATGAACGCATTGTCTGCTGAGACTGTATCAGACAGCCTTAATTAGTGTTTTGTTGTGTTGTTTCCAGTTTCATGTGTTGTAATGAAACCTACATTTCCAGCCCCGCACATACTGCTACTTCCCATCATCCCATCACCACCAAGTCAGTCAATACTGACAGAATTAGAGAAATTAGTCCTTTGTGGCAAAAGCAGTTTGTATGTTAAGACTTAATAAACAGAAGTACAGCAGACTGCAAACACTGAGAAGTTTTCACTCAGAAATCTGAGCAAGAAGAATGTGTTTCATCGATGAAAAGAGTTTGTTGGATTTGTCCTGAATATCTTGGGGCTTACTCGACCAGCAGTTGCCTGTGAGAACCATGTGACAATGGCCATGCTAAACCCGGTACTAAAGAGTCCCGGCTCTATGGTTATCATGGCACATTGGCCGCAAAAAGGAAAGTTTCATGGTTGTGTGTGTGTTGTGTGAGTGTGTGTCTTTTATGTGGGTCACCCCACCATGTCTAATGGCCCCTTGCTGTGTGCAGCGTCCTGCGCTGAGCTGCTCCCTGCTGTCACACTCACACACACACAAATAAACGCATGCACGCAGCGGGGGAGATTTTGGGGTGTCCCTCACCCTAATACCCTCCACAATACACCACCACTGCATCTGTTGCTCCTGTTCTCTAAGTTGAAAGTTGATCATTGAAGTGCTAGCATGCCTTTGCTCTCTCTTTCCTCATCACCTCTTCTCTCTCTTATTTTTTAAATTTCATCCCACACCAAAGGTGACTATTTTTTATCATTTTTCTCTGCATTTAAGTTTCTTTTTTTTACCCTCAGTTGATGGGATTTTAAGGGTTAGTTGATGGCTTTGTGTTTTTATTCTGTGTAAAATAGAAATGACGTTATGGCCGCCTGCAGGCCTCCATCACACAGACAGCTGTTTAACCTGCCAGCAACTGCCTCAAACAGGTGAGCATCTGCACCACACAAATTTAAAACACCACTGTGACTTACGTGTTATGTATACGTCTCTTAGCATTCAGGTTGCATAACACACCAAGTGGTGTATTGTAGTAAAATCATTTGGTATATTTGTATTGTTGTGTATCAGATCCATGCTGCTGAATCCAGTCAGCTCGTGCCTTATACTGTAATGGTATAGTTCTATTAGTGGTATCATTATTACTAGTAGGGTGAAGATGTATTCTACATGAACATGTGTTTCCTTATAGAGACGCGTCTGTGTGTCTATCTAGGTAATAACCAGACAGTAGGGAAGAAAAACGTCATTAAAATTCTATCACTGCAATTTTATTTACAACGGGCATTGTGGAATAGTCTGAGGAAAGAAGAGAAGAGGAGAGGAGACGAGAGGAGAGGAGAGGAGTGGAGAGGAAAGAAGAGAAGAGGAGAGGAGAGGAGAGGAGAGGAGAGGAGAGGAGAAAGGGGGAAGTTAAGAAGAGCAAGATGCTGAGAATTCAGACTACGACAATGTGCCCATCCCCACTGATAACGCACACATGAACCAACACGAGCATATAAACAATACACGTGAAAAAGAAACACATGCATACACAATCAGTACAGTCATGTAGACAAACTCAAAAGTAAAATCAGATGAAGAATCTGTGCATGTGCTCACAGACATATGCATATTTACCTCGATCCATAAACCATGGAAGCACACTTGAACACACACATACATACACAGACTAAATCTCAGCCACAGAGAAGCCAGCTACGTCAGTATATTTTCACACTGCGGTAGTGTCTCTTTGTCTGCCTGTCGGCCAGCCAGCTGTAAGATGGAGGGCGAGAAATATGCTTTTAGAGGACAGCTTCGTAAGACAGAAGACACGGCTCTGTCATTTTTGTTTCTATAGGTCATTGTTACAATATTGATTTTGTTCACGCGATTCTTTTAGTTTGTGCGTGTATGTCTGATGATCTGTACATGAGTTAGGAGGGTGTGTGTGTGTGTGTGTGCATGTCGAACAATGCATTAATTACAGTTACTAATTTCGCACTTTTTGGTCAGTTACGTATGCTTAGTATGTGAGACTTGAATGTCTGTGTGTGTGTCCACATAAACATGCTAACATAAACCCGGTGTGTGTTAAAATGCTCATGTGCACATTGGTGGAAGAAGGCGACCTTTTGTCCACCTGTCCTCAGCATCAGCTGTTGTTTGTGTTGCCACACAGACACGCATGCAAGGCAGGGGTAATTTGTTCCAATCCCTTGTGGAAAAGTGCAAGCAGCCTGGCAGTTGTTATGTATGGAGCACACACACACACACACACACACACACACACACACACACACCAAGCGTCGACAAAACAACAGGACATAATTACAGCACAATGGTCCTGCTGCAACACATTCCACCTTTGTAAAGCTTACAGTAACATTATTTATTTTGTGTTTCTGTTTAAATAATCTCTTAATTTTTGATTGAACTTACAATTGTCTGTGTCATCACTTGTGCTCTGTTATTTTCATTTTAAAGCTAGCCTCGACTACTTGACCACGTCAGCAAACACTGTTTGACGCCAATACAATAAGTACTTTCCCCTTAACCCTACTCTGAAACCAGCATGGCAGTGTAAGGGGTAATGCATGCATTTTTACCTAGCCGAGTCATTTATTTGTGTGTTTGACAGTGATACACTGAAAGCCAGCTCAAGGGGAAAGCATCGATATGTAACACACACAGGCATATAATAAAACCCCAGAAATGCATGGCAAGGCAGAGAAAGATACAGAGCCGTACATAACGATTCAGATGTATAGAAGGCCTCAGTGAGAGAAGGTTTGTCATTGTGTGATAAACACAAACACAGATGCATTTAGGCTTTGATTTCAGGTTGCTTTTCACTGCTGGCAGTGGGAGCTGTCCTAAAGAAACAAACCTCACACACACACACACACACACACACACACACACACACACACACACACACACACACACACATCATGGACCGGACTGATAGGATTAGAGACTGGTGCTATAGTCGCTCTCTCTTTCTCTTCCTCTCTCACCCCCCTCTCTCTTGAGTCTGCCAAGCCTTGATTATTCACAAGGTTAGTTCCTGATTGCCTATAGCAGTAGCAGACACGCAGGTTCATTATCTCTCCACCTCTTTCCCTCTCTTTCTCGCTCACTGTCCTATCTGCAGTATGTTTATGCACAATGGTTGAGAGAAAGGGCTTGACGCACAAAAACAAAAATCCAACAAAATGCATTGCGGCTGAAACATTATGTGACAAATTATCTCTGCATTTCATTTTTAATGGTGCAAAATAAAAAAAAAAACATGTCCTTTGTTAATACAGTTTCTACTTATCTCTGTAACTGCATTATGTTTGTCAGTCTTTCAGTCTTCCTTATTTTCCATTTACTGATTCACACTTTTGATGTGATAATTAGAGAATTCAATTGAGAGATGAAGAGAATGATTTTAATGTTAGAATAATTGAAACATGTATTCATCCTACTTTAAAATCTATCTATCTATCTATCTATCTATCTATCTATCTATCTATCTATCTATCTATCTATCTATCTATCTATCTATCTATCTATCTATCTATCTATCTATCCATGTCAAAAAGAAACACTTTTTTATATTTTACTTTATATTATCAGTGGTCTGGATTGGCTCCAGATCCACACAATATTATTTACACATTTGAGGACATGTCAGCTGTGGATTATATTAATAAAAATACGGCAGAACTGGAGACAGGTGGGATTTGTAGACTACTGATGACACTGTATGTTTACGTGTGGTGGAGGATATCAGTGCTGCTGCAGCAGGCTTCAAAAGGTAGCCTTCGGCCAGCCCTCTGCTGTCACAGTGGAGCTGTCGTTTTAAAACCTCCACCAGCAGCTCCGATTGAAAATGCAGCACACGAGGAATGATTTCCTAAACTAAAATTCCAATCAACTGATGCTTTTTTTCTTAAAACACATTTGCTTGTGAGAGTGATTGTCCTGATATTTTGCTGCAGATATTCGAACAATGACTGAAGCCTCTCTGTTCCACATTTGTTGTCAGGATATCGAAAGAGTGTTAGTTTTTCCCTCTGTCTGTGGGACAATGTCCCCATTCTGAGCAGAGTGTGAGTGTAGTGTTGACACATGTTAGTGCTGGCTGATTAGTCGACACATAAAGGAACACGCAGCTCCTCCATCACTATTCAGCCATTTTGTCTCCCTGTCTGTCACACTGGTGGAGTGGATGTATGTGTGTGTGTGAGGCTTTTGTTAAGGTAATACAGAGAGAGAGAGAGAAAGAGTGAGGGAGAAGACACCGTGAAAAATTACACAGACCACAGCCAAGTCCCGATGACCCATGGATGCTTTTTTCCCTTTAATGTCTGCACATCAGAATCGTGCAATTTAAGTCACTTTTACCTCAGAAGTCATGATTCTGTATGAGCAGGAAAACACATGAAATAAAATGTTTTTAATGATAAATTGGTAGGAACGTGTAGGGTAGATCTGTTGTCCATTGTGTCTTAAGTGGATTAACAGAGCGGTCAGTGAGACAGACAGCCAAAGTGGCAACCATAACCGTTGTTTACAAGCTTGTGTCGCCTCTGTCGCTTCAAATTTTCATATGATACTGATTTGTTTTCTTAGACTTTCTCACAATGGTGAGGTGGAGTTTGTGCAAAATCGTTGTGTAATCTTTTTGATTAAAGCATGAAAGTTGGCATAGTCACAACTCACATTTTTACAGACTTTATAGATTATAATTGTCATCTACTTTTAACATAGTTTTTATGACAGATATGATGCCAGATTTATAATACAAAATTCAGGATTTCTCATCCTAGGCCCTTTTTTTTAATAAAAAATTAAAAGTGTAAGCTACTGTACCTTTCTGCAAAACACTGCATATGTTTTGAAATAAAATTGTTATGGTCAAATCATCTCACAATAAAATCACACAATGTTATCATTGTTTTGTTTGTTTTGAATATCTACATACAAAATAAAGCCTTCAAAGTCAATCTTTATTTACAAATTTCAAGTAATGTGCATTTTTGCTAAATGTGTTATTTTAGCATTTTATCTATGATATCAATATGTAAAAACATATATATTATACATATACATATATATTCTAGATATTAGTCATCTTATTTAACATTCACAAATCACAAATGATTTCTTCAAATCACTCTGTAATAACAACAGCATTGTTCAAGATTAATTATTATCAAACTAAATGTCATGGAATATTTTTCCATGACAAGTATTTTTATTTCAACAAATAAATGCGTCATTACAAAAATCTGATTATTTTCAGAACATGAATAATATTTTACCCAGTTTCTCAACAGCAGACGATCAAAACTGTTTCAACACTGAGACATGTTGTTTATTGTTAATCCTTCAAAAGATGCAAACAAACATGGGTATTATTATTAGCTTTATTTAGTCTATACACTAAAATGTTCTAGATAATTGACTCAACAATAATATATTGTAATATATTATTGCATAGATATGTCAGGTAGATCAGCGTAATTAATTATCACACAGATTATTTTTCAATTGTTGGAGAGAATAAAAACGAATAAATTGTATTTAATAAATAGACTTTACGTGTTTGAACAGCAGAGCTCCCCCTCTGGCTTCCAGGTGGCTTAACATCTTAAACACACCTCATTTGATGGATCCAGTTTGTGTGTGTAAAGTCAAATGAATGTTGTGATAGCAAAACATGTGGTTTATTCTTCTTCTTTTTTTTTTTTCCAATTTAGGCTAGAGTCTGAGCCGTGCTTGCTTTCATTCAAAAGATGCAAGCAGCAAGGAATTTGAATTGTCGATTAACAATTGTTCCAGCTGCATAGTATGATGAAAACATGCAATAATATGTTAAATATAAGAGTTTTGAATTGTTGCTCTTTTTGCTTTTTCCACAAGTTCATTTTGTTTTTGTGTACACATCCCCTTTCCTCAAAAATCAAGCACTGTGCATGCACCTAAAACAACCAACTTGCAATCCAATATATAAATCAGCTTGAAAGCACAGGTTTGTGTTATGGTGTCTATTGTGTGCTTCTGCTGGGTCACCTGAGTGTAATGTTATGGATATAATAAAAAAAAGAAATCCAAATATCAACAAGAATCATCATATATTCTTCAGCTTTTGATCAGACATCAAAATTAAAATCACTTAAAGTGAAACTTCTTTCATATGTATGCTGCATATTTCTTATCTCTACAGATAATAATCATTTCTTATCTCTTTAGGTAAGATATATACGTCTGTATATGTATGCACTTAACCTTTCCCACAATAGACCAAAATGATAAGATTTCTAGTGTATGGAAGTACTGTGAATTAGATGATGTTGTGATTTACCTTCAAGGCCTTGAAGACAATTCTTTTCCCTTCTTCTTCTTTTTCATGCACATTCTCCTCTTTTTTCTATAGATTTTTTTGAAACTGATTTTACAAGCTGCCCAAGGTTGTGTCACTTCTGCTTGTGATGGTGCATTCAGTAATGTGTGTATCAAATTGTCTAAATATATTTACGTGTTTAGTGTTTCTGTGCAGTTTTTATTGGAAAATATTTTTGGTCTGTTTTATCATTAATACATTTTCAATAATTCAATTTTGAAGCTCATTGGATTATTAAATTGATTTAGATTTATGGTGCCTACTTAAACAGAAAGACAGAATATAAATAATATCCACCTCTCAACCTTGTCTTTTCCTCATGTTATGTTATTAACAGGAATACAAACACATATCCTTTTGTTTGTAGCACTAAATGAGTTGTAGATTAAGAGCTTAGCATGAAGGTGAATGTTGTTTATGTTAACATTAAGATGACTGCCAAATTATCTTTTTTAACGTTTAAATCGGAGCGTCTTCTCCCCACCATTGAATCCATCAGCTCTATTCAGTCCAGTTAGCTTTCATTGAGGCCTGCACTATGGGCTGCTATTCACGTCCAATCGTCTATGTAAACAGAAAAGTGTTGTCGTGATGGTGTGTGTTTGTCAGTGTGTGTGTGTGTGTGTGTGTGTGTGTGCGCTCTCTCGCTCGTATCGTGAGCACACACACAGTCAATCAGACCTACAGAGGATCAGTCATGCTAGAGGTCGTCTATGGGTCAACATGATATTGTTGTCTATAAGCTGCTTTGGAGAAAGAGAAGTTTTAAAGGACAATTCTAAATAGTTTGTACAAGAAAAGGCTTTCTCACTTCACATATAGCTCGGTGTCGGTGAAGCAGGCTTTGTACGGAAGGGGGAGGGTGTCAATTTATTCTCGGTTCAACCCTTTCCAAATGTGAATAGAAACTGCAATTGATTTGCTAATGATAGAGCATTCACTCTTAATAAGATGGCTATAACAAGCTTGTCCTTCTCAGTATTGGAATGTTTGGAAGAAGATTGGCTTCTTAAATTGATTAAGCTGAAGGTGAAGTGGAGGCAGCCGTGCAGGATGTTATTTTATGCTGCGGAAAGATGATTTGAGATAAATGTTATACAGCTGTTTATGTCAGTGTTATTGCTTGAAATTGTTGGGGCTAACCAAATTGTAATTATTGAATGAGTGGAAATATATACTCAGTCATGATTTATTAAATAATTTGAATGTAATCAATGCGCTCAGGAAGCCCTCTCCTCGTCTGAGTGGAGGATGGATGCCTGGCTCAGACTGTCACCTTTTTCTACATGCAGACTTTTACAGGATTTAGTTTTACAATTTAAATCACATTTGAATAAGTAGTGCTTCCACTCATTTTAATTTAGCTTTAACTTTTTTAATTATTTTTCTAGAGTAATATGTGATTGTATTTTTAATCTCAGTGTATATTCTTATTCTGTTCATGAAAACATTTAACTTTTTGATTCAATATTTTAAAGATGGAAAGTGTTCAGTTTATATTCGTCAGTTACAGCTTTTGGCACAAAAACCAAAATGTTTTAACGAAAACAAGTTAATTATTATTGTTTACTTCTCACATTTGATCATTTTTCTTCCAGCTTCCATACATTCAACAGCTGTTGCTGGCATCATTTTAGCATTGCATGATCTGTGTTTTCTAGTTTATGTATTCAAACTAAAACAACATCTGCTATATCATGAAAATAAATGTAGAGCGCCATTAGAAACTGCACTTCCCGTGCTATTTCACAGCAAACTAACGTTCACACTCTCTCGACGCTTGTTAATATTATTTCTTAGTTCAGAATGATATGATAATAATAATGACAGTCATTAGGACGTGCTGTGTATGTGGCACAAATGGCATATAAATCCAGATGTGACTGGCTCTAATGAGCAGCTGCTGACAATAATCCAGCTGATAAATGACTTTTAGAGGCTTTAAACCTTTCAGCTCCAGTATCTCTCCATGTGGAGTTTAATTTGAACATGACATCATGAGATGTAATAAAATATCAGGGAGCAGTGTGATAGCTTAGTGCACCAGCCACATACTCACAGTGTCATGTTGATGGAAATCCAGAGTCTGGTCTCCCACTGTCTCTCCTTCTGTCTGTCTTTTATTTAATATAACACAGAAATGGCATATAAATGTATCTTATAAACACAGTAGTAATGAAACTGCTCTGAATGATAAAGCTGCAGATAGCTGTGAACACAATAAGTGGCCTCCCTTGTCCGTGGGCTTGCTGTGCTAGTCGCCAAGTCGTTGCTTTGCAGTAAAGGTGTGATGGATACAGTGCAAGAAATCTCAGCATGATCGTACAAGTCGATCTCAGTGCTGGCACATCACACAGCTGTACTGTGTAACTGTGAATAGCTGTCATTGGGTTTCAGCTGTTTCTGACTCTCAGACCCTCAGTTTCCTCTAGCAGATATCGGCATGAGTGTTGCCTCTCTCCTGTCTGCGCAGGATAGATGCGGGATGGAGGACTTTTACCATGGCAACCACTAATGCAGTATAGATGCAGAGACTGAGCCTCGGCTGCCGTTGTAATAATACAGGCTTCATGGAAGACAGGTGAAATGTCATCCGGGCTGTTGTTTTAAATGAGCGAGGAGTGCTTTTGATGTCTATGGTGGTCAACACTAAATCCCACTTGGCTCTGCTGTGGAAATGAGGTTCCTGTATTAGTTCAGCACCATAGCATCCTTTCTATTCATTTTCCCTTCAGCGGTTTGAAGATGACAAAGGACCCTCTCTCCTCAACATGGCTTCCTATATTGCATTATAGCACAACTATATAGCACCTCTCTGCCAATATTGTCAAGTATCTCCTTCACATTGTTTTCTATATCGGCTTATACTGCCCAATCCTCATAATCCCACTGTAGCCTGAGTCAAATATCTGCTCCCTGCAGTGTCCTCTCACCTTCTTCTAGGATGTGATTTCTGTATCCTCCTCTTCACACACGGGATTACAACGCTGAAAAGTGACACCTCACAGGTTGGCATACAGTTTTGATTAAAGCGACTTTGTTTTTAATGATTTTATCGTGTTTTTTTACCGTCAAAAAGGTGTAAGAGCTCTACCACTGTGTACTGTGTGGTGAATGAGGTGATGTTTACATGATGCAATGTTTGCATGTTGTGTGTAAAAAAAAAAAACTCTGAGTGCACTGAAACGTGCAGTGTAATACACTAAATAAAAAATGTAATATACACTCACTGGCCACTTCATTAGGTGCACATTTGCAATCTAATGCAAAGCAGTTCTACTTTCACAAAGCGTATAATGTTTCAGTTTTTGTTGACACTGTCAGAAAGGTAATAATTCCTTTTATTACTATAGTCGTAGTGGGTGGTGGTGTTGTACTGGAGTGCATTATATTGAGAGATATTATTAATAATATTGTGGCTCTCTTATGGGATGTCCAAAATATTAACAAGGCCCGGTTCAACACCACTGCAAACTACAACCTCAGTAATACACATGATCACATTATTAGTTAAATTATTATCATTATCTTTTAAAGGCAGAATTTGTGGTAGAACTGTTGTATTGGATGACATTAGATCTTACAAATATACATAATGAAGTGGCTGCTAAGAGTGCTGAGGTACTGCTGCGTGATAGTTGATTTGAAGCTAATTCATCCACATTTCTGTGTTAATTGTTTAGTTTATATCATACACAGAATAACTCATTTGTCTCAATTTCCCTGTTTAAATCAGTGAAATCTAATCTTACATTCACAACCAAAGAGGATGTATTATCACGAGAATGCAGTTTGACACCGGACGCAGACTGAGAACTCAGAAACTGCAGAAACTTAATGTTTGGTTTGCCCTCCTGTGTGACAGCCATTTTCAAGAAGACCATAAGTCACAGCCCTCTACACGAGAGTGTCGGTCCAATACAAACATTCCTTCCATGTGGCCTTGTCTTTTGTGCTTCCCTGACCTGCGCTACTGTTGCTGTGTGTGTGTATGTGTGTGTCCCTGTGTGTGGGAGTGTTTGTTTTGTCTGCCCCTATCTATAGCTGTGTCCTGCCCCTTTCTTTCACAGTTAGAGAAAGGAACCACACCCCTCAGGCCTTGGCCTAGTGTATGTGTGTGTGTGGCGTTTCGCTCTCTTGGGATTTTAGGTTCGTACTGCAGTCTCTGTTCCTCAGCAATAGCTACACAACACCAAATACATATACCTCTGCATATAATCTGCATATGAAGTCCTATTAAAGCTATAATATGCATCACATAAAGGGACACAGGCTTACACATATATTATGTATGTGTGCTGTATGTAGATATTTGGGACATTTGGGAACACACAGGTCTATAGAGGACGTTTTAAAGGATTTCACAGATAGCGGCCTGTGAGTTCACCCATACAATAAAAAACATGGCACACATTTTCTATGCAAGCATACAAGCAGGTTTGTACGCACACACATGCATAAACACATACACTAGTGCTTGAATGTGACCTACGCTTCCCTCGTGAATATTAACCCTCAGGGAGACGCAAACCTTCCTGTTCCGTATGTGTGAGTGTGTGTTATTTTTGTTATCCCAGGCTCTGTGTTATCGCGGGCTCGTCCTCTGCGTAGTGAGAGCAGAAGGCACACACATACATGCAGTTTCCTCACCATTGTGCATTAAGCCGGATGAGCGCAGAAGTCAGGATAATTGTTGGCTCTGTCAAGGTGTGTGTGTGGTACAAGCTAGTGACGATGTGTGCAATCCCCCGTGTGTGCTGGTCTGTATTATTATTTGTAAAAATTCTGTTTTAACACTGTCAGACTGACAGAGAAAACAGCGTGTTGGACTACTTATTCAGTTAAATGTGTATGTGGATTTTTTTCAGTAAAAACAAACACCATATAAACACCCTGACAGTGTTTTCGTAGGATTATGAGAATGTTGTCAGAGAAATATAAGAAATTTTAAAAAGATGAAGGCTTCATGTTTGTCCAATAAACAGATTTTTACTATTAGCTGAACACTTAAAGTGAAATTACCTTGGCCTGCAAGGCGCATAATGTTGAATAGCAAACATATATTACCAGCGAAGATGCACAATAATTCAATAAGTGTGTTATTATATCTATAAATCAATCTTACCATGTCCCGTATTGCATGTTGTACATTTTTGGGACTACTTATAATAAATATTCATTGTATTCTTGTATTCCATCAATTAGAGACATGCTTTTTAGGAACCACATTTCCTTTTGTTGTTACAATTGCATTATGCTTTCTCTAAAATATTCTGTCTTCTGGGTTCATACCAATGTGCATTTATCAATAAATTGCAGGTCTAAATGCTTGTCCAGCGAGCTCCTCATGCTGCCATGATGGAGAATAAAACAACCTCTCCAGCTGGAAGAACAAGTGCTGTGTGGGCGCCCTGAAGTGGTGCAACACTGGGTCATTGGAGAGCCACGACGTGTTTGGGAACAGAACAGCCTGTGTTTTTTCAGCACAGCCTGTTGGATGAAGGGCCATTTCACAGGCATTATGGATTAATCTTTGGCAGGATCTCTCCAGGATCAAACAAAATTGGATGTTTAACCTCACATGTCCTAGAGCTGAGAGTTCTCTTGTGATAAACCAGGATAGAGAGGATTGAATGTGACCCACACTGAATTAATCATCCCATGCATCTAAATTTTTTTTAGTGATTGAGTGAGTATACTCATCCTTCATCAGGTAAGTGTAATCTAACTGCTGAAAAAATGATTCATTTATAACATTATGTTCCACTAAGTGAGTCAATGCAAAAACCTCCATCCAGTTTTCCCCCAATGCACTTTATTTTTGTTATACATAGAATATTTTTTAAAATATATTCTATAGTAGTGTTGTACTTTATGCTTCATTTGATGTCTAACTACTCTTCCACACAGAAAAATAAGCAAGCAAGCATTGTGATCACTTCATGTCCTGTTCAGGTAAAAAAAAAGACCTTTTCAAATATATAATTTATTTCTGCACCTTGCTATTCATGTCAGCTACACAGAAATACATATTCACAGCTGAAACCTCCCATCTCTCTGCTCACCTAAACTGCTTGTTATATTTGAGTGTAGAAATATATATAATAAGTTCAGATTGACAGGTACAGTGATCGAAAGGTCTGAATTTAACAAGCATGGTGCAATTTAACATCTTACATGCAGAAAGAACGGTAAAGTGGTGACGGTGCAGAGATGTGGTTAGAATAGATTCCGTGTAGATGATAAATGCAGACCATGAATGAAATGACATGACTGTGATCTGTTTTTCTACATTATTGGACACAAACATAAAAAAAACTGCAAAAACTTTGACAAAGATGCACAATGGATGGACAGAGAGTCAGAATGACTTTCAGTCCTTAGAAACTAGGCTTCATTTGAATTTTTACAGACACTAAATCTGATTTTAACCCTGTGCTCTCAATCCAGTGGTCATAGTAGGCCATATAGTGACAATATAGTGACATATAGTTTTGATTAAAACTTTATCATAACTAAAGCACAACTGTAACTGCAGCGTTGCACCATCTCTTGAAACACTGTCAATGCTCCTCTGACTTTGTTTAAATAGGACATTTTTTACATTATTTATTCAGGCATTGTATGACAGAAATAACATACAGTTATGATTAATAATAAATCTATCATAGAGACATTTACATTTTGAAAGGTCTGTAGGAAGTGGAGTAAATGATTTATGCATTTGGATTCATGGTGCGTTAACACAGTTCCAACCAGTAAAACAATATAAATACAACAGGGGGAAGAAATGAAATCTGAAATATTTTTGTGTTGCACTTGTAAATTAAAGACAGGAAACGATGATCTTGAGTCATTCATTTTAATACATACTAATATAAACAGCTAAATTTTTCTAGAAATGCTCTGTTTAGTTTAAGTAAGCTCTGCTTCATAGATAGAAAAGTGGATACACCTTGTTTTATGAAAAAGCTCACTCATGTGAGTAAAGCGTTCTCATGTACGCTCTATTTTACAAGACAGTGCACTTGTGAACAGGTGAACTCTTTCAAGGATTACCCCCAACTCATGCATGATTATGTCAGACACTGTGTAATATCCTCTCTGTTCAGAGACACAGATTTCATGATATGTTTCAATGTATTTTATTCTAGAGTCTCCCTTGCTTCCTCAACACCCACAACCACAGTCTATAGTGTTTGGAATATGGAAGAATATAAACTGGATAAGTTGAAGGCTAAATGTTTGTTCAAGGACAATAGTTAGAATTGAGAAGAGAGTATAGAGTCTTCTTTAACTCAGATTTCCTCAGCTGTATTTCACCTTCTTAACCATTACTTTTGCACAAATATGTGTTTGGGAATATCACCAAAATATCTGCAACCAAGACTATGTCATCCTGTTGAGTGCTTGTTTCAGTGCTTCCTTGAAGTCACTCACTGTGCCATGATTTTGTACCTGTTTGGTTATAAAAGCATGCTCCTGTGAAATCACATGAATACATAAACCGTGCTGTTTGACTTCACAAATCAAATCATAGCTATATATTAAACTGACTGACATCAGTAATTCTCACTGTGGTTTGAAAACCATTCAAAATAAAATCAATCATGCTCAGTTCCCGTAATTTTCCATGTTGCAATCTGATGACACAGGGTACACATTATGTATACTGGCTGTGTTGATATAATTCCCGTATATCCTATTGAGGGACAGCCGCATAGACTGTTTTGAATTAGAGTTTGGCTTTCGGTAACCTATTCCACCCACATACTATAAATAACAGTGAATGAGATACTGTGTAGGCAGATGACAGGAGAGGATTTTACCTTTGTTTGCCCATGGCATTCTTAGTTGTAGAATGAAGGGACAGTGTAAAGGTGGCACATTACCTGATCTCCACCTTTTATAACGCAGAGATTAAGGGACCAAATACTGGATAGATAACTTGTAATGCATATTTAAATTTTCTACGTGGCCTATCCACTAGTTATTGAGCCAAATAGAAAGTCATTTGATAATTAATAGCCAAAAGTGTGTGATCTCAGGATAAAGAGAAGATCACACTATTCACTTAAAGGGCCTCTGCTATGCCCATAGATCACTAATAATTTGAAATCAGGAAATATGAATCATCTAATTCTTTAATTTTTTGAATAATCCTTATAATAGTAATACATGCATTGTTTGACAATACAACTGCCTGAACTCCTCCAAACTATGAAAACAGTAGTAATGAATTACTTCCTTTGGATATGTCCTTAGTATGTGAGTTTTTATTTAATTTAATTTGTCTGTTTCAGTAACAAACAGCTCTCCTGGACCACTGATCATCACTGACTCACATATTTATCATATTTATCACCATTTTGAACACATGGTGCTCCGACCTGCAGAGTGACTTTTGCTTTATTGCCCAGAAGCCAAATTTCACAGTTTTGTTTAGGAGAGGGCTTGTAGTCAATGAACTGCTTGTTTAACTTACACATGTAGCTTACAATAACAATTTGAAAGTGTTTGACAGTGTCTATTGATTGACTGCCAACCGAATAAAAAAAATATCTATCTTGTTGATTTTTTTGTTGTTTGTAGTGTGCATTGTTGTCTTCCTTTTATATCATAATCTGGCCTTTTTTGGGCAGCAAATAAATGTGTGGTAGCACAAATAAAAATCTGGTTTTGACTCTTGTCACTGACTTTCCATTACTGCGTTATTACTGACATTGTTGACTACTTGAACTTGTTTTGAATCTGTGAGGTTTGTTCGAATGGGGCAGATAACTATTGGTGACAGAAGTGAGTGTTGTTTACACTGAAACTCAATGTCTAACTCTACATAGGTGAAAGAAATGATCAATCTTTCATGTTTAACTTATGGAAAGGAATCGGATTTCCCTTTTCTAGTCCGCCGGAACTACATTCAATTGTGTATTCATACTCATGCTGTACATTCATTTGGACCTGCCATACTTTACTAAATCAACCTAAACTCATAATCAATAGGTGTAGTGATCATGGTGGGTAAATATACATGTAAACGCGAACGAGTGAGACAAATTACACATTTATCTGATTTTTTGTTTCTATTTTATTCGAGCGCACGGCAGGATATGTGACCACTGGAGGTGTTCTCCGGTCTATATAAATGCGCCGCCATCTTACATTTTTCAGTCTCCTCTGTTCCGGCCAAGTAACTCCTGATTGACTGCAGAGGGAGTGGACGAGGGCTCCCCGCTGACGCTCGTCCTCACATTTTCCTCGACTTTTTCCATTTCTAAGTGGCCTTTACTCTCCAGGAGCCGAGTGGACGGACTTTCTGTGTTGACAAGGGTAGGCTTCAACATTCAAACTATCGGGCTCCACTCAGTTTCTCCCTGTTTTCTTGTCGGGCTCTTCCCTGAATGCCTACGGGAGCGGAGACTGTTGTTGTGTGCGGGCCGGCCGGGGGATGCTGCTGCTGCTGCTGCTGCTGCTGCTGTGCTGCTGCCGCCGCCGCCAGCGAGCCAGCCAGCTGCTTTCACGGCAGATATTTGGGATATGCAGCCACCGCCTAATGGGAACGTACCTATTTTACAGACGATGCTCATTGACTTTATCATAGCACGGGGTTGGCGTTGGGTGATGTAGACTGTAACAGTTAGTTAGATGTATACGATGGATTTCGTTGCCTTCAAATGTGTCGGGAAACCTTTAAACGGGATTTGGGAGTAAACGCACAACGATGTCGTGTCGTCCGCTTGTTTGAATAGTTCACGTTAGCCGAACTATGCTGTTGGCCACATTCCACTATTCCGAATCACGTCTGCTCGGCTCGAGTTTCGCCTTTTGCTCGGTTGTTTTTACAGCTGGTCAGAAGATAGACGCGTGTGAAGCTCGGTGTGTCGTGGCCATGTGTACAGCTGTGAGACGAAGTGGTTAATTAAACGTTAGCCGACTCACTAAAGCTGGCGAAGCGGGGCGACGTTAACGCCGACGAGCCATCCAAAGTTTGGACGGAACTTCGTTTAACTGAAAAACCGTTGGGAAGTTTAACGTTAAACGAAGCTCGCGGGTGGCAGCGTTGGCTTAAAGTTGATTTCAAGTTTTAGGTTTGCGTTTATTTTCGGTTTAAAGACCGTGAGAGTGTTTTTTTTTTTTT
>NC_040023.1:23351605-23353927 GCF_000972845.2 Larimichthys crocea
TTTTAAACAAAGACCGACAAATTCCTCCCAGCCGTTGTGCTTTGGGAGGAAGACGAGGAGGAGCCAGAGTGTGAAATTTGAGTCAGTGGTGTTAGGGCAAGAAAGTCAGGGGCAGCCAGCAGCTGTGCGGGAGGCTGGAGGGGGGCAGCACGCTGCTATTCACACAGGTCAGCTTGCCTTGATCTGTTTTTATTAAATGCTATATTGGGTGTTTTATGTTGTTTGGCACATGCAGATGTGTGTTTGGCTTCAGGAGAGGGGGTGATGCGGGTATCATCCACCGGACACCTAATTTCTTTTCGCGGTGTGATGGCGTCAGTGTAAAATGGTGTTTGGATTTAGTGACACAAGACGACGTGATGAAAGTGCTTTTTTTTTTTCTTTTTTAAACACGTCATTGATTGTTTCTGATTTCTCTGGAAAGGTTGAGGGTGGTGAGAGATGGAGAGATTGAGCGGCGGCTGCAGGATGTTGACATCTCGTCCACACGCTCGATTACGGATGATCTGCAACTAAACGGGTTGATTTTTAAATTAGAAAGACGCCAGATTATTATTAAAATTATCACTTTTTTTAAAACACATTTGCTGCGTGTTGGTGTCCATGCCTCAGAAAGCACTGCATTGTGTTTGTGTTTGTTCGTCTTCATGTCGGTCCCACAGTAAAGTCCCCGAGCACATTACACAACGGAACAAAAAAAACAGAAAAACCTGCCATCTACGCCAGCAACATTTTCTTCTAACGATGCATTAACATTTTTCAGACGGAAGCGCGGGTGGAGGCTGCGTCGACACCGGTAGTGGTTTGCGGTAATCCACTTGCAAGAAGACAGTTACTATCTCACCTCCGGTGATATTGCTGTGAATTGTCTCAATGACCCACATTTACATGATAATTATGACGCAACTCATAGGTCTGAGGCAGGTCTTTAATTGTAAAGTTGTAAAAAGGAATATATTTGAGATAGAAATCACACACGTCCTCCATGAAGCGGCAAAGAAAGGATGTTTAAATAAAGGTTCCACACCTATGTGATATAAATTATTCCAAGTTTTTGGACAATACATCTTTTAAGGAGTTTTACAGGCTTCTGTGTTACTCACAACCTGTGCTTATTTTCTCAGTTTTTTTCTCTAAACAGATTACTAAAGCAGAACACAAGAAAAGTCCCCCTTCGTGTGGAAGTTGCATGGATGTTTCCTGGAGCTGCTGTGTCTCTGTGGGCATCCATCATTTTACAGTTGAGACACAGACCAAACGCTGCAGCGGCTGCAGGCATTGAGCTCATTGTGTTGTTGGCAGCCAGCGGTGAGTGCTGCTGACCCTGCACATTAGGTGGCTAGCAGTGGTGCCTGTGGCACCTCCTGTCTCTCTGCTTGTGCCGATAATGCAGCTTGTTTGGGTCATTTACTCGAATGGATGTATTGAACGCCGTGTTTTTTTTTCACTTGAGAGGAAATGGGCTGTGCAGGAGTTAGAGCGGATTTGGCTCTTTTAACGCCCTGTTCTCTGTAAATACTTTTTTTTTAAACCCCCCCCCTCCTCCCCACAGCCCACGCAGTGTATATTTCCTCTGACGAATTAATTTTGTTATTCAAATTCCCCAACATGCTAGGAAGGTACTGTAAAATTAAGCCACAAATGACTGCAGGCCAAAAGTATGAAATACAATTTAGAAGAGGCACGTTTCATATTTTTTAAATGGCAAAATGATCCTGTCTTTACACAAAGTAAACCTTTTAAATGGCAAAATGATCCTGTCTTTACACAAAGTAAACCTTTTTTACCTTTTTTTTTCCCCTTTCATTGAGAGGAAATGGGATTGGAGAGTTTAGATGTGCTTTAAATTCCAGCTATGAATAAATACATATGATTTTCAAACATCCTATGATTGCGTTATTTAAAGTTTCCACTAATTAAAAAAGAGAGACAAGATGTTCACAGTGCAGTGATTTAACCAGGGATTTTTTTTTTAGTGTTGCTGTATTTGTAATATTTTCCTCGCTTGAAGGTGTTTTTCAAATGCTACATTTCCCACGTAGCTTATAGATTTGTCTTGCTTGCTTTGCTGCCTGTTGATGTTGTTTAGAGAAGTAGCATGTTAGGTTGCGTAGAGGACACCAAGAACCCGTGATAACCTTATTTTGATGTATTTATGGGAGCTGAAAACTCGTGATAGGTGTCAGTCATCTGGCTTCACGCCTAATCTTGATTTCGATGTCCTCTAGCACGATCTACATGTGGCAAATCACGATTCAAAGAGTCCAGGTTCCTTCCTGAAAGTGCAGAACATTTTTTTTATGGTTGAAATCATCTTTTTGA
>NC_040023.1:23353969-23376250 GCF_000972845.2 Larimichthys crocea
TTCTTTTTAATTTATTTATTATAATTCAACCAGCCCTGTCTCTGAATGTCAGGACTTCTCTGCACTCACCAGAAGTCACCTTTTTTGGTTTTGTTTTTTTAGTTTCATGTTTGTCGCTCACACATTAATGAACTCTTTGGCCGTCTATATGAACAGCATGTTTTTCTTCACCATATTCAGGGCAGTGAGACTGAAGTACACTATTCCTGGCCGTCCCGTTCTTTGCTGGAACAGTAAGCCTGTCATTTGAGTGCTGTCCTGGGACAGTGGTGCCGCACTTCACTTCACAGGGCTTTGCGTGCATGCAAATACCTGTTTGATGAATCCAAGCATTGCTTCGTGAGACCAACTTCTTGGCCTCACCTCCCCGTGGGTGTATATACCTTGACTCATCCCACATACTGCAGCCAAGATCAACCATCTGACTCCGGTGGCTGGTGTGTCACTCATTAGTCATCTGGTTTCACTTATATGGCTTTCAGCTCTACATATTGGATTTCACATCTGGCTTCAAAGAAACCTCTCGTTGAGATTTTTGCGGCCGGGCTGCTAGCCTGATACCTTGAAACTCTTACTGTAATGACTTTTTTTTTGTGTTAACGGTCAGAGTCTGACTTCAGGGTAAGGCTGCCATTTGTGTCTCAATTGGAGACCAGACTTCGCTTGTTTGCCCATCAAAAAAAAACTATCATCAGCTCAGTTTCCAAAGCCAGATGTAAAGACCCACATTTTCCACCAGTGTGAATGATAAATGGTTTCACTGTGCGCTTTGATTGAACGTTTGATTTGTATGCAACCTTGTATGGGACATATGGCTCCCATTAGGGCAGGGCTAGGTTATATGAGGGCAGGCCTGCAAAGCTTGGGAGGATGGTGTGTGAACAGTGAATTTGAGTTGGTGCGTTTGTGGTTAGAAACAGCAGTCTTGGAGCCTGACTCGAGATTGTGTTTTAATGACACAGCTGAGCTGGGGTGGTGTGGGTGTGAGAGGAGGGAAGTAGTCCAGAGCAGTAGTTTAGCTATCCATGGATGTATTTGCATATTGGCAGCCGTTTATCTCCACAAAACTCCTACACATTCACTGGCACTCATGTCAGAGTGTTTTCGTTTACCACTAGGCCTGTATGCCTGTGTCCACTTCTGTTTGTAATGGACATTTATTTTTTTTTTACCATTTCTTTGGCCAATACGGTTTAAAAATAAAATAGGCTCTACTCAGTATTGTTTTGAGATGTGGAAATATAGTGGGCAGTTATTGCTTCTCAGATAGGTGAGTCTCTGTACAGAAACGATCAAGGTTATCACGTCACATACTATTAAGCCCGCTGACAGCTAGCAGGTAAGGTTGGTATCTCTGAAACGGGACCTTGAGGATTCAGGGTCGTGAGGCAGCATTTCCTGTCAGTATATGTGAAACAAAAGAGCTCACATGTTTGTTTGTTTGTTTTTTTTTATTTTAAGGGATACAACTCAGACTTATTTGAAATCTCAATTCTTGGCTCATTTTTCAGACTGTGAAATTAAAGTTGCAGCTGTCGCTACATCTGACCTTGCACCTCACACCTGTTGTGTCGAGCTTTGCGACTGCTGAGAATTTGAATCCAACACATTTACCTTGTGTGGTAATCTTCCAAAAGGCTGTTTCCAAAGAGAAAAGTTGGTTTGGTTTGTTTAATTAGTAATATTACTTAGTAGCTTGCTGACACAAGGTTGGAGTGAATAAACGGCCGTAACATTTTTATTTATTTATTTTTTTTAATCCTCCAGCACTGTGGCTCCTATCAGCTGGTGAGCAGGTTATTCTTCCTGTAGGTCATAAATAAAAATATAGAAATATACACAAGGTGCAAACTTGGTTGTATGTTTGTTTTTTGTTTTTTTTCTTCAGTGTGTAGCGCTAAATTACATCAACTTAATGTTTTCTTGTTTTTCAATAACGCTAAACAAACATGGGCACAACAGTATCCATATCAAATGATGGCCTTTGCTGCGCTTTAAAGAACACAGTCTTGTATATTTTCATATTTACCGTAGATTATATGGAACCAACATACTGTGTCGGCAGCTCTGTGGTTTTTCCTTGGTTAGTAGACTGCAGGAAAGTCTGGCTCGTTGTGAGTCACCCCCACTTTCTCTCTCTCTCTCTCTTGCCATAGCCTTGTTTTCCTCCAGTGTGCCCGTTGGGTATTAAAGCACGTCCAAACCGGTGTGCTGTGTGATTGAAAAGGATTTGGTCTCTGTTTTCCTGTAGAATCCATCAAAGAACAGGCCTGACCACGGATGTACTTTTGAAAGGCTTTGACAAAAGGATTTCTGATCCTATGGATACACAGCTCCTGTTTCTGTCTCATTTTAGCTGGATTTTCTTCTGCATTTTTCCCCCATTTCCTGCTTTTGTGCCTTGCTGTCATAACATTTATCCTTGAGTATGAATTGAAAATACCGCTGTTTCAATTTTCCTTGTTTTTTTTTTTTCCTGAATTAATCCCCTCTCACCCGCTCTACCTCTCTCCTGCCACTGCCAGTGTTTACTTTCCTGCAGAGTGTGGTTTCAGCTTCAAAGCCAGCGCAGAAATGCGTATGCACCCCCACCCTCCCCTCTTTTCTCTCCACCCAGTGCTCCACTTCCTCCCCCCTGTCCTTTCTCACCTAAATACTGGCTAGCTGCTACACTTAATGGTGGCTTTGTATGTGAACCGCTGCTGTTTGCATGTCTGGCTTTAACAGAAGAGGAAATCCAAGAAAGGGAGGAGGCAGGAAAGGAAAGAAGGCACTGGAAAGTCACTTGTCTGGAGCGTTTGTTTTGAACCAACACTGCCATTCATTTCCAGCAGTCTGTTTTTCTGCCTTTACCTCTGCTGTGATCTTTAAAGTAAAATGGCTGATGCTGTTTGACTGGAGGACGAAAGAGGACTGGCAGTGAGCGGGGTAGAGGGTAGGAATGATGGAAGGTGAGATGCAACCGAGACGCTTTTGACTGACTCTTTTTTCGCCTCTTCTTTTTCAGATCAGGAAGCTGTGTCGGCCACGGTTTGAGAAAGGAACATGGCTTCCCAGGGTGAGTTAATAGCTTTCAGACACATGCTCAAAACTCTTTCACCTCATTGCTCTCTGCAGCTTCCGTTTCATTTTTCTGCATTGCTCTATACACACACACACACACACACACACACACACACACACACACTCACAGAGCCGTCTGCAACGTGTTATACTTTGCAGCAGTTCTTCTCCCGGTACAGATTTATGTTCTCATTAGAGCAAAGTGAATTAGTTATTGATTTCAATTTGAAACTTGGAGCACATGTGAAATCAAACTTTATGCTTCAGGAGACCTTTGCAGGTAAATCACACATCACAGAAGTATGAATGTTGAACGATGAGAGCAGGTTAGAAATCCAGTCACTGCAGAGGCTATAAACCATTGTTTAGTTTGTTCATTCTGCCACGCACACAGTAAGAGTTGTAGAAATGCGAAGACATCCTTTTTGTAAAAAGCTAAGAATTGTAACTACATGTACTGAAGCTGGATTAATAAAACTTCTTGGCAAAACCTGTGCAGGCATTGTTATATCTGATGTAACATTTCCTTTAAGGCCATGCCAGCTCACCTAAAATGGCGTGCTCCTGAGATCTGATAAAGCCAATAATACCAGTTCCTCTGCGTTACTATGTTAGTCACTTGACATTTGTGTTTACAAGAATTTTGCACACAGTACCAAATTTTCTTCTTATTCTTATACTTCACTGCTGAGCTGGTTACACTGCCTTTTCAAATGTATATGTTTTAATACTTTGTCTCTTTCCAGCTGATCTGATGGAGCTAGACATGGCCATGGAGCCAGACCGTAAGGCAGCAGTCAGTCACTGGCAGCAACAGTCTTACCTGGATTCAGGCATCCATTCAGGGGCCACCACAACCGCTCCCTCCCTCAGTGGGAAAGGCAACCCTGAGGAGGAGGATGTCGACAACCAGGTCATGTACGAGTGGGAGCAGGGCTTCAACCAGAACTTCTCCCAGGAACAAGTACAAGGTAGGTCATGCTGCCTGCAATCCACAAACGTGTGACCCAAATACCAGCTTGAATCCCAACATAACAAAACAACTGTTCTTCTGTCTCCTGTTAGACCTAGATGGTCAGTACGCCATGACACGTGCCCAGCGGGTGCGTGCAGCAATGTTCCCAGAGACCCTCGAGGAGGGCATGCAGATCCCCTCCACACAGTATGATGCAGCAAACCCCACCAACGTTCAGCGGCTGGCAGAGCCCTCGCAAATGCTCAAACATGCCGTGGTCAATCTGATCAACTACCAAGATGACGCGGAGCTGGCAACCAGAGCCATACCAGAACTGACCAAACTACTTAACGATGAGGACCAGGTAACCATGAAAACTCTGGCTCAGCGTTACTTCTGAATTGTTTAAGTTCCATGGTATTATTCCCTGACATTCGTGTTTGTCTCATCCAGGTTGTAGTAAACAAAGCAGCAGTGATGGTCCACCAGCTCTCAAAGAAAGAGGCTTCCCGCCACGCCATCATGCGCTCGCCTCAAATGGTGTCTGCTATTGTCAGGACCATGCAAAACACAAACGACGTGGAGACGGCTCGCTGCACCGCAGGGACGCTCCACAACCTGTCCCATCACAGAGAGGGTCTGCTGGCTATCTTCAAGTCTGGAGGAATCCCAGCTCTAGTTAAAATGCTCGGGTATGTCAAAAGACGGATGGGTGGATAATTGGTACTGTAGCTCCAGTGATGAGATGTGTCTCTGATCAGAAATGGCACAGTGACCTTTTCAACTGAGAACAACATGAAAAATTGTAACTGGCTCTTCACTCAAATGCTGAGGATGTGAAAAGGAAGGCCCTTTGAGAAACCTAATCTATTACAGATCCAGTGGTGGTTATTTCCCAGCGGGATGGAAATCTAATAAACCTTTTGTTTGTTCGGCAGTTCACCAGTGGACTCTGTCCTGTTCTACGCCATTACCACCCTCCACAACCTCCTCCTGCACCAGGAAGGAGCCAAGATGGCTGTCCGTTTAGCTGGGGGTCTACAGAAAATGGTGGCTCTGCTCAACAAGACTAATGTCAAGTTCCTGGCCATCACCACTGACTGTCTCCAGATACTGGCCTATGGAAACCAAGAAAGCAAGGTGAGCGAATAGTGTGTGGTCAAAGGTAATACTGTTACCGCAGACGTGACTTGTGGTAAATGGGTCTGATATTCTAAGACAAATGTATTCCTAACCTATATGTGTGTGTTCTCTTCTTGTGTGTAGTTGATAATCTTGGCCAGCGGTGGCCCACAGGCGTTGGTCAACATCATGAGGACTTACACCTATGAGAAGCTGTTGTGGACCACAAGCCGTGTTCTCAAAGTTCTGTCAGTCTGCTCCAGTAACAAGCCTGCCATTGTAGAAGCTGGTATGTGTGGTCAGCTAAATGTTAAAGCTCGAATACCATGCATACAGTTCATGGTTGAGTTTCATTCTTTTGGCTCCTAATGTAGCTGAAATTTTGAAATGTATTGTTTTTTCACACATTTTATATAAACGCCACATTTTTTCCATCTTTGTTCTCTTCAGGAGGCATGCAGGCTCTGGGACTCCACCTGACAGATCCCAGCCAGAGACTGGTCCAGAACTGTCTCTGGACTCTCAGGAACTTATCAGATGCTGCCACCAAACAGGTAAGAACTGCCCCTGGTACCAACGTTAAAATCTTTTGTCAGGAAAAGCCACTGAGAATGACCTGACATTGGCATTCACCAATTCATCTTGATGTTGCATTCACATTCCTCCTTCCATGCTAACGTCACAATTGTCTTTGTCTCCAGGAGGGAATGGAGGGTCTGCTAGGAACTCTGGTCCAGCTGCTCGGCAGTGATGACATTAATGTGGTGACCTGTGCTGCTGGTATCCTGTCTAACCTGACCTGTAACAACTACAAGAACAAGATGATGGTCTGCCAGGTCAGTACACACATGGACAAGATGTATCTCCGTCACAAATGTTAACATTATGAATATTAACCACCGTGTAAAGCTGAATCTGCTATAAGCACTAATCTGTTCCATCAAACGTTCCTCTTCAGGTCGGAGGTATCGAGGCGTTGGTTCGCACAGTGCTGCGGGCCGGAGACAGGGAAGACATCACAGAACCAGCTATTTGTGCGCTGCGTCACCTCACATCTCGACACCAGGACGCTGAGATGGCACAGAACGCTGTCAGGCTGCACTATGGCCTGCCCGTGGTTGTCAAATTACTGCATCCGCCATCACACTGGCCACTCATTAAGGTACACTCACACAGACTTAGCAGCCACATAAGCAGCTCTTTATACTGTGGTGAAAATGAGTTCTACTGCAACACACATTAAATAATGGACCAAACCTGGCTTAAATGTCTTACTTTGGAAAAGGGCAGTTGCCTCTTAATCCATGTAGACAGCTAATTTTCCTTTGGGTCTCTCAGGACAGAATGCACCAGGACTTTTCAAATGATTAAATATCTTGTAACGATGCCTTTTTGTAAGCACAGTTTTATACCCGAAAACAACTTTTGGCTGCGATTCTTGATTTTTACCTAAACTTAATCATAACTGACATGTAACTTTGTTTGTTCCTCAGGCTACCGTAGGTCTGATCCGTAACCTGGCTCTGTGCCCTGCAAACCACGCTCCTCTGAGGGAGCAGGGGGCCATCCCCAGACTGGTTCAGCTGCTGGTTAGAGCACACCAAGACACACAGAGACGCACCAGCATGGGAGGCACGCAGCAGCAATTTGTGGTGAGAGCATGCACGCACACACCCCTCCACAACAAACACCAGCAGGACATGATTAATGGGACAGTTTCAGCCTGACCTAGAACTGATGTCAGATTTGGTACTGACCAGTTTTACTGCTCTTGGCCACTTCAGAATGATGGTCACCTGAGACTGATGATAGCTCCTACCACCACCTGCTCATCTTAGTCCTTTAAAGGGGCCCATACAGCTAAAACTGAACCGAGTTTTCTTGTGTCATTAGGAGGGCGTTCGTATGGAGGAGATTGTGGAGGGCTGCACAGGAGCACTTCACATCCTGGCCAGAGACGTCCACAACAGAATAGTCATCAGAGGACTCAACACCATTCCACTCTTTGTACAGGTAAAAAGCTCAGTTCACTCTGTTCTTGTGTTTGTGTCGTCAGGTTGCAGTCACACCAACACGTTATTTTAAAACTTGATTAAAGTGATTTGTTCAGTTATGACTTACAGAGACCATTGGTATTAAAAGTATCAGTAGTTTTGAAAGTCACGTTGAAGTAGTTTGAAAACACTCTGCCATGGCTGTTCAGGATGCTCAGAAGTAAAATTTATTGTACCACCTGGTGTGTGTGTTTGCACTCCATGAATCTCTGCTGGTCGCATCCTTTCACATCATGCGAGCACTGCGACGGTTTCTAAACAGTTTCTAAGCATCCCATCTGTGTTTGTGTGTGCAGCTGTTGTATTCCCCCATTGAGAACATCCAGCGCGTAGCAGCAGGCGTCCTGTGCGAGCTGGCCCAGGATAAAGAGGCTGCTGAGGCCATCGAGGCTGAGGGAGCCACCGCCCCACTCACAGAGCTATTACACAGCCGCAACGAAGGAGTTGGTATGTTCGCAAAATGACACTCATTTACATACTGCCATCGTTCACATAATGGCAACGCAGATGTTCAGAGAGTGAGTGCCTGTGGTTGGATGAAACACTGGCACTTGAAATGTTTTTTGTACAGTCCAAGTTTTCCTTGGCGTTAACTGAAACATTAATGTAACTTAAATTGTGGCGTTCTTTATTGTCTCTGCTCTGTGATCACTGTAGCGTTTCTTTATTTGTACTTTATTGAAGTTATTTTTTGACCAACCCGCCTCCATCTTCCCTCAGCCACCTACGCTGCTGCAGTTTTGTTCCGCATGTCAGAGGACAAACCTCAAGACTACAAGAAACGCCTCTCTGTAGAACTCACCAGCTCGCTCTTCAGGACAGAACCAATGGCCTGGAACGAGGTATGAAGCACTCAAAATCATCTGAAATGACTAATCCGTGTGTGTGTGTATATGGATGCCTGTGCACTGAAGTTAACTTCAAAGAAATGTAAATAAAGGCTTAAAGGCATAACTGACTGTGGAAAGTGTTGCCACCCCGCTCATCCTCGTCTGTGTGTGTGTGTGTTGCTCTGCAGACCGGAGACCTGGGTTTGGACATCGGAGCTCAGGGAGAGCCTCTGGGCTACAGACAGGAAGGTAAGTCACCTCCTCACCTCTGGCTGGCTGGGAGGCTCCCAGGAGAAACACGGAGGGATAAGGATGTCATGAATTCCAGAGCAGTTAGGCTGCAACGAAAACATTTTAGCTGACTTTTCTTTCACTAATTGGGCATTCAGACATCGCCTTCTCCACAGACCTCGTCTGCTTCCCTTAAGTTGATACACAACCAAGTTTTGTCACAGCCCAATGACTGAGCTCCATCTGTCCATCGCTATTACTGCTGATGACAGGATTGTGTGTTAAAGGTCTGATACATGGGGAACTTGAGACTGTGGTGAAGGGCAATGATGCTTTCAAGTTGTGGATGGAGATTGATTTTATCCCTGCTGTCAGTCAGGGTAACACAGCTGCCTCTTAAGAAATACGATACTGCTGCTTTTAGTTATTGTCACAGTTTGGCGTCTGAATGTTTCGGGTGCAGCAGGACCTTGGGCTGTGTACTGATCAATAGGCTGAGGGGCCAGGGTCGGCTTTTTATTTTCATTACGCTGCTTTGCGCTCCTCCAGCACTAATGGCTTCAATTGGCTCTCAACCAAATGAAAACTAAGACATGAAGCTGCTCACTGCAGATGGATTTAAACTAAACAAACTGAGTTTAGCTGAATTCAGTTCAAAGACCAGCAGCTGTAGTTTGAACTGAACTCACGACAGTTTTGGGTGCTGGAGGGTGTACAGTGTGCTGTGTTGCCATGTTATGTTTGAATGATCATACTACTGTGTGAGCGCTTGGTTTGTTAACATGCTTCTAACAACTGCTCTGCTTCCCCTGCCTCTCCATCCACTCCTTCCTCCCCCAGACCCGAGCTACCGTTCCTTCCATTCAGGGGGTTACGGAGGGGACACGATGGGTATGGAACCCATGCTGGACCATGATCTGGGCGGCCACCACCCTGGCCAGGACTACCCTCCTGTAGAGGGGCTGCCTGACCTGGGACACGCCCAGGAACTGATAGAAGGCCTGCCACCTGGCGACTCCAACCAACTGGCCTGGTTTGATACCGACCTGTAAATACCAAGAACAACATTACACTACACTTTCTACTAGGTAAGAATGTCCTCACACTCCGCGTCTTTGTGTTAGTTCAAATGAATGAGCCGTTGTTTAAGGCTGGTTGTAAAAGAACAGTGGGGAGGTTTTCTGTGGATGAAATGGCTGAGGGGGAGGCGAGCGGATTTACTCACTGCGGCTGCTGCATGTTCAGACTGCTCCTAATTGCAAAGTTGTGTGATGTGGTGTGTGTGATGTTAGATTTTTGATCTGTGTGTGTGGTCTTAACCAACCCCTGTGCCCCGTCTCCTTCCCTGCACCTCCTGGTTTTCATTCCTTTCTGTTTTTTTTCCCTCTTTCCTCCTCCCTTTGCAGCTGTATCATGTGATCTGGATGAACCTGCATCGTGATTCGCCCATATGGAGGAGGCGGGGTTTCAGAAAGTGCCTGAAGACGACTCAACAACAGCAAGCAGAGTTTCCTGTCTATGGGAACTCCATTGGGACAAACTAGATTTAAGTGCGGTTCTGTTCTGGTCTCTCAGCCTGACGGAGGGCTGACATTAAATCCTGACATGACACACAGATTTTGATCTCAACAGATTTTTTTGTTTTGTTTTTTGAAAAACCCTTTTTATGTATTTTGTTTTTTCATTTTTACTTTTGGTTGTTTTACTTTTTTAATTCAGTTTTCCTCAAGTCTGTAATGGTACAAACTGATTCTAGCTTGCTTTTTTTCATTATTCTCAATTATGATACTCATCTCTTGTTTTTGCAGTCCCTTGTATTTTAAGTCTCTGGTAGTGTTGAGTTTATTTTTTTTAGTGGTAATG
The DNA here is from genome assembly GCF_000972845.2 of Larimichthys crocea. Lineage (NCBI taxonomy): Eukaryota > Metazoa > Chordata > Actinopteri > Sciaenidae > Larimichthys > Larimichthys crocea. The sequence goes on from NC_040023.1 coordinate 23,364,088, forward strand.
CTCCATCAAAGTAAAGAATCTGATCACATTTTAAATGGTGTCCAAAACACTAAAGTTAATCAGTTGAATTGTATTCTGATGATCAAGTGTAACATTGTGTAGCTTTTGTATAAAAAAACATGAATTGGAAATCATGGTCCAAATATCAAGCTATTTTCTTGCTTTAAAGGTGGACACTGATGTGTCTCTGCTGTTCCAAAGGGGGTGTAGCTGACCTAGCTGGAAGGGTGTGGCTGTGGATGGACGGGGGGGTGGAGGAGGGCTCTTATTGGTCTGCTGTTACTAAGGGGTGGGGTAGTGGGAGGAGCTGGTTGCTGTAGCCTGCTGTGTTCTGAAACAATAAAATGGACTGTCATTTCACCTGGACGCCTCCACGTCTCATTTCACCAACACCTTCACACATTACACAGCAACAAATGACTCAGATGAATTTTACGGTCGTGTGAAGACTGGTGTATAACAGACAAATGGTTCACAGTAAATACACTTACATTTTGCAATAAGGCAGAATTGGGACCTCAGTGGGAGTGTGCTGAACACATTTTAGACCACAAAGGTAAAATGGATGATAACAGATGTGACCCATCAAATAACAGTGAGGTGAGGAAAAACTGACACTCCACCAACTGTGAAAACAAGTATCCACATCCACCTGCAGAGTCCATGCAGTTTGGCAGGAGGCCAGTTCACCTCTTCCACATATGAGAATGTGTCAAATTGCAGTTTGTATAACTTGGTGTATGACGTTCCACAACTGCTCAGTGACTGCTGTGTTTGCTGCAGCTTTAGTGAGATTAGTAAGATTTGCATATAAAATGAGAACCTGGAGTGAAGAACTAAAATCCTGCAAGTGGTGACTGCGTGGATGTCCACAATTGAGTTTTTTCACAGTGTAATGTTGTGTGAGGGATTGCTGGGGTGGTTAGAGGCCAGAACTAAACACAACCTTTCTAACAAGACCCACGTCTGTCCTCACCCTCAAGTCTCCCTGGCCTCTGGCAGCCTCTCACCAACACGTACGTATGACACCTTTCGCAATAGATTATTCTATGTGACAATGTCCAATTTATACAGCTTGACCAATTGGGAAACTTATGGTAAATACCAGGTGTAGCTGGGATCAGCAAAATGACTTCTATACGAGTGCTATGACCTGCCACGCTAAACTGTACTCGTGGCACTGGTCCTTGGCATACAGTTGTGTTCAAAATAATAGCAGTGTAAAGCCCCAAATTCTAGCTTTTATTTCCATACAAGAAAATGCATTGGGAACACTGCACATTCTATTCCAAATCAAAACATGAAGAAAAATGTATTGAATTTATTACTTTACATGAAGTGAAGAAAAATTTACATTAGGCTGTTAAAAAAATAGCAATGTCTGCATTTTCAAACATTTACTAAATAAACTGTAAAGTATTTAAAGATTTAGCTTTCCTGTGACTCACTCAACTATTTAGTTGTATAACTACTGTTTCTGAGAACTGCTTTACATCCGTGTTGCATGGAGTTCACCAACTTCTGGCACCATTTCTTGGTTTTGCCTCAGAAACAGCATTTTTGATGTCACCCCACAAGTTTTCTATTGGATAAAGGCCCAGAAATTGGGCTGGCCACTCCATCACGTTAATCTTGGTCTGGAACCAAGATGCTGCTCACTTACTGGTGTGTTTGGGGGTTGTTGTCTTGTTGAAACACCCATTTCAAGGGCATATCCTCTTCGGCATAAGGCAACATGATCTCTTCAAGTATTTTGCAGTATTCAAACTGATCCATGATCCCTGGTATGTGATCACCATAGTGTGAGAAACATCCCTATAACATGATGCTTGCTATTCGGGGCTTGAATTCAGTGTTTGGGGGTCATCTGACAAACTGTCTGCTGCCCCTAGACCCAAAAAGAACAATCTTGCTTTCGTCAGTCCACAAAATGTTGCACCATTTCTCTTTAAGCCAGTTAATGTGTTCTTTGGCAAGTTGTAACCTCTTCAGCATGTCGTCTTTGGAACAATGGGACTTTGTGGGGGCTTCTTTATTAGCATTTTCTGCACTTCTTTATATGCCCTCCACCCCCAAATCAACTTTTTATTCAAGGAGCGCTGTTCTTCTGAACAATGTCTGGAACGACCCATTTAAATGCACTATAACCAGCATGTACAGCATTTGCTGCCTTTGTCCTTAAATAAGGGCCCCCTGTTTGACACCTGTTTTGAATGACTTCACTAATTGAACAGTCTAATATTCATTTTTCTTCACTTTCTGTAATATAACAAATTTGACCATTTTTTCTTCATGTTTTGATTTGGAACAAATGTGCAATGTTCCCAATGCTATTAAAGCTATTCTAAAGATTTTGGGCTGTACTCAATTTTTTAAACACACTGCTATTATTTTTAACACAACTGTAAGATTTCAGTGTGTGGTGAAATGAAGGAAGTGAGAAAAGCTGGCAGTAGTCGAGCAGTGTGTTGCTCCTAGCTACATTCACTGTAAGGCGAAGTAGAAATTGGTGATACTGTCACATTACAGGCACACGACACACATGATGGCAGACACGTGAACTAATGAGCTAATGTTCATCCATTAATGCTGACTGAAAGTGTCTGGACAATCCCAGAGGCCAGCGCTACGACGCCTGTGACAGTCTGGATTAATTTTCATGCTGTAATCCTGTGCAGGCTGATGGACACTGGATGGATGTTTAGACTCAGCTGCCAAATTATTTTGGGGACACGTCACTATTTATGACCATCATTGAAGCAATTTTCACAGTTGATGAGAGTCAATGTAGAGAGCTACACTAACTCAGTGCCCTGATACCAGATTCAGCTTCTACTCAGATTGACCAAGACACCGCACATATAAATAATGGCATTTTATTCCAGAACTGACATTTTCAAAGAACAATCCTCGATCTGAATACTCAGAAAAGGTTACAGGAAGACTGAGAGGAAATCTAAAAAGCATTTTACCAATTTAGAAGTATCTTTAAAGCCCTGAAATGGTGGAATGGTTCTGGTTTGCTTCAGGTTTGAAGATGAAAAGCTTCTAGGATCCAGAGAGCTCGAGGATTTCCGTAGCCAGTGGAACCACATCGATGTGACATCTGGGACAGAGAAAAAAAGAGGAGTTATTCAATGTGTCACAGTTATGTTATTTACCTAGTGACATAATAAAAAACACTGTCCCTAAAAAGGGGCAAATGATGAACCACATAACCACATCATTCATGCTTCCATTCCAGCTGAGGATCCAAGTTGCATGTCAGCCCTCTCTCTCTCTCTCTCTCTCTCTCTCTCTCTCTCTCACCTTGTTGTCTACCTGTATAATGTCCCATCTAATAAGGGTGATTAAAAAATTTCTGTGTTATCCTCGACAAACTCTGACATTTTCATCAGGAAATGACTCAGTGTTGGGCAGAATGAAATAGATGTGATCAGGAAGTGGAAATCTGAGCACAAAAGCCGTCTCTGGCCTCTAACTGAACTATTATGAAGTGCCTTCTGAAATCCTGATCATCATATTCTGTATGCTCGTACACTAGTAGATGTGCAGCTGTCTGATTTTAGTTTCATCATCATTTGTTGGTGGATGTGCTTGGCATACAAAGCAGCTGACCTACATAAAGCAGATACAAATTTCACCAAACCCCACAAGCTCAAAGGTCTCAGTGACCCTGTGCATGTGAACCGCACCGGTGACTCCAATGTGTACTCACTCTTTGGCTGGCTGTTTGCCAAACCACAGTCTCTAGCAGTACTTTCAGTGCTAGCCTTCATGTCTTGTCAGTTAATTGTAAACTCGTGGCCAACAGTGGATGCAGAATTGATCCATTTTGTTCACAAACTGGGAGGCTGAAAGTGTTTATGCCTCTTGTCATACCAGCTAAGATGTAGCTGCAGTCATAGAATCCTGAAGGGGGGTGATGAGGAGTGCAAACTGCTAAAGATAAACTGTTTGGGGAACCTGCTGTTTAAATGAGCTCTGCAGTTACTGCAGCAGAGCTGAGACTGCAGTCTGGCCCTGGGCTGGTGTCTCTTTTGTCAGTGGCCTTGATGAGTTGCCCTTTGGTTGGCTCATATTCTGTCCTCTGAACATGTTATTTTCTTCTACAAATACAAAACTCGTTTTCAGCTCCACTTTGAATCATACTGATGCTACATCGATGGAGAAAATGTTTCCTGGTTTTCTCTGGTCATCAGCTCTCGGTTATTGACGGTTTAGACAGTAAACTACTGCAAACTAATGCTAGCTAACGCTATTAGCTGGCCTGCCCGGCCTGTGAGCTCAGAGCACCAGGGGAGTGTTCGTGTTTGTACCTGAGGCATTTTCCACCACTGGGAAGAAGAGGAGGATTTTTAGGCCTGGAGCGCAGGGCTGGGACTGACTTTTAGTTGTTGGCAAAAGCTTTGTAAAACAGAAAACAGCCGAGCTGGGCCTCTTGCTGTTGGACTAGCTGCTGTGTTGTTGCACTTGCTTGATGTTTGGTAATGTAATCAGAACACAGCTGCCATGTTTATGTGGTATTACCCTCTGAAACTAAATGTGTGGGGGCTAAATGTAAATGTAATGTCACTTTAATGAGTGCCATGAAATAGTTATTATAGTTCACATAAAATACAGACTGCATACATTTATAATACTGTGGCTTTGTGAACATCCAATGTGCTTACTCCCTCCAGGCCGTCTGTAATCTACCTCTCCTCTCTCCCTCTCTTATCTCCCTCCCTCACCCTCCTCCCCTCTTCTCTTCCTCCCAGGTGTCTTTGAGGGCAGCCTGACAGCCAGGCCAGCAGAAGCCCACCCCTTAGTTGATTAAAACCTACATAATTAACCTAATTAACACAGCTCCCAGAGGCCTAAAAAATCCTTGAAAGTTTGTGAATTTGGATGGCATAAATTGCATCCATAAAAGTTTTAGGACTAACTTTCCAAAGTGCCAAATTGACACTCAGCAGCTGCACGGCGGATAGTGGAAAATGAAATAATTGGTTTTAGATTACGGTGAATGGCTATTACAGAACATTAGCCTCACACTCGGCTTATACTAATATATAACACTTGGGGTTTATTCTGTGTGAAATTCATGTTTTCCACCATTTGAGATAAAGCTAAAGAACCAACAATAGAACAAGTGAACAAGGTTCCTCTCTCTGATTTCTTTATCTCAATAGATTATTCTACAGTAGATGAGTTCATTCCACTGTTCCCCAGTGGATTTGTCTCCATCTGTTTACAACATGATCCTCAATACAGAGACAGTTTTCAGAAGACAGGTTTGAAATCTGCCCTCGGGTTTGACTGACTGAAGGCGTGTTTGTGTGCACCAAAATCAAGATAAATACAGCGAGACAACTAAAACCATGTGACATCAGAGTGGGTGTGTGTTAGAAAATGTAACTGTAGCAGAAGTGAGCGACACCAAAGGCTTCCAACCTACCCTTACAAATGAGCTTCAGTGCAGGCAGTGGCCTATAGGTCAGACAAGGTTTGTGAACTTGTGACCAGAAGGTCATGGGTTCAATCCCCCAGACCGGCAGGTTGGGTAGCATGAAAAGCAGTGCTTGCCCCTCCCTTATTACCCTTGAGCAAGGCCTTTCAACCCCAACTGCTCAGATTTCTTCACATGAGACAAAGTGATCCTAGAATTGTGATATTTTTTTATTCACTCTTTAGTCTCTCTGCTTTGCACACTTATCATAATTTCTATTTTTTATAGTGCCCCCCCCAGAAGTTTCCTGAAGGGAACAATGGGGGAAATATTAGTTTTACAATCCATGGACTACCAAAGTGCTGTGCTGTTGTTAACCAGCACCAGGTGACTTACTACTTTACAGTTTTAGGGTATCACTGTTACCATTTCGGTAAAAGTTGTAGTTGAATTCAAAATTCAGAGAGTCAAGTGTTTGGAGAGGAGTAGTGTAGTTGTCTGAGCAGATATTAGTCGGGTGTGCTGCTGATGGCTTCATGTTTGACTGAACGCAGCAATAAAGGATCAGGTTTTGGGCCTCAAGCCTTTTCTTCAGGACGGAGGACTATGAGTGACGCTCCTCCCCTCCTTCTACACTCGGTCAGGCCTGAGGGTTTGAAAAGGCATTCCTCAGGTTGCCATGGTAAGGCCTGAATGACATCATTTGGGCAAGGATCTTAGCCCAGACCTCCCCTCTCCTTCCCACTCTTCTTCCGTCTCCTCTCTCTGCCCCAAACTCCTCTCATCCTCTCAATTAACCCCCCCCTCCCCTCCCTTCCCTTCCTCTCCTCTTCTCTCTCCTCATAACTCCTTTCATCTCCTGCCCTTTCTCCTAAAACCTCTGCTCCCCTCCTCCTACCGCTAAACCAGTGGGAGTGTGCCAGTCTCAGCCACTTCAAAGGATAGAGCTGATCTCTGCTTTCATCTGCCAGAGAAGGAGAGGCGAGAGAGGAGACGAGGAGAAAGGAGAGGAGAAGTGGGAGAGGGAAAGAGAGAGACAGAGCGGTAAAAAAAGAAAGAAAATGAGAGAAAGGAAAGAAAATTGAGGGGGGAGAGAGGAGGAGAAATGGGTATAGAGGGTAACAAAAAGGGAAGAAAAGGGGTGACTGAGGAGAAAAGAGGGGGAGAGGGAGGGGAGAGTAGGAGAGGCCTCAATAGGGGACAACAATACACCTTTATTATCGATCTGACAGGGTGTGTGTGTGTGTGTGTGTGTGTGTGTGTGATTGAGAGACAGAGGGTCTGTATGGAGAAGGCGGTGAAAGCAACTATTTGTGTGGATTCACTGTGTGTGTGTGTGTGTGTGTGTGTGTGTGTGCATGCGTGCAATAACTGTGTGTGTGTTTGTGTGTGTGCGACAGGTCGCTGGTCTCATACATCTAGAGATCAAAGGAAGCACGGTCGCTACGGTGACAAAACCCTTGGCTCAAAGAGTGGACACACATCCAGACGCAAAGATACAGGTGCAGACATGAATGAATGAATGAACACACACACACACACACACACACACACACACACCGAACGCATTTCTAAATTTGTGTCACAACAACACAATCATCTGAGGTCTGATTCACTGTTTTAGACAGAGAGTTACATTTAATGTGCGTCTGAGATGTCGCAGCCTGTTCTGCTGCCCTCTGCTTCACAGCAGACCTCACTCAGCTCATCAGTAACAGTGAATGTGAACCATTTTGTTATAAATAGGTGCAGAGTGGACAATAGAGTTTCTCATAAAACGAGGGAGCAAAACCTCTTTCTGTTTTAAAGTGGATTTTTCTTCTGTATTTTCATTTCAAAATATGGACACTGAACAAAAATGCAACACTTTAGGTTTATTTCTCTTAGGTTTTGTGCATAAATCTGTTTGTAACCACTTCTGCTTTTGTAAAGGTAAGTCAGCCACCTGATAGTCCAAGGCACATCTGTGCAATAATCATACTGTTTATTCCACATCTTGATATGCCACACCTGAGTTTTATCACACAATGCCACAGACGTAACAGTGGTTGTTGTCCTCAACAGGGTCTCCTGACTGATGTGTAAATAGTTTACTCCGTGGTCGCAGTACTGGTCAGATGACAGAGTCAGTGTGTATGCCACTGTTGGTGAGTGAACAGAAGGCTCCGTTTTCCTCGTTGTTTTTTGCTTGTGCTACTTGTAGTTCGTCATCAAACTGAATCACAATTGAAGCAGTATTTCCTGTACATTTCTAATGGTTGAGGTTGTCTCTACACAAACTTTACAGTTCCCAATCAAGTCAAGTCTTAGAAATAACCTGTTACACCGTCAGGTGTGTGTTTCTTCTCATTGATATGAGATCTCAAGAGACTCCTAAACAAAGTTTTTGTGTTTCATATATGCATATACTTATATCTCTCAGCTCTTTGTGAACCATTAAGCTCACAGTCTGTCCTGTCAGAAGCTCATATCCTTTCAATTAACGACTAGAAAAAGACCAGTTTTGACACGTGTAATGCACAGATATGTTCAGACATGCATGAAAATAATAACATGACATTTAAATCCACAATGATTTGTTATCGGTATCTCTTGAGGTATGATTTCAAAACTGACACTACTTATAGTTATTTAAAAAATGTGATTATCAATGACATGACACACACATGCATTTAAACAGTAGAAACACAGACCTGTTGGATGTAGTTATATTCTGCAGCAGACTCATTAGCTCCGCCCCTTCTGGACACTCAAACCAATCAGATCGCTCTGTAGTCTGCACCTGATGATAGAAGGAGAGAGGAAAAAACAAAGTGAGTGAGACAGACAAAAGGCACGGTCACATCAGTCGTCAGTTAAATGGCACTGGTCCAGACTCGACAAAGGACGTGATGACAAGGGTCTGACGTAGGTCTAAGCAGTGTATGAGAGCATGGCTGCACTTTGTAGTCTGGCAGTGTAATGTTGTATAAAAACAGGGAGATGACACACTAAATAATGACCTCCATTTCCCAACACAATGCATCAGTGTTTCTGTTGGCCAACTGTGCAGATTTACACAGCCAAGTGGAACAAAGAGAAACTGAAACAGGAAAGCACTTTTTGTCTTTTTTCATTTTGTTTAAAACATATTGTTTATCAAGTTTGCCAACACAAAACTGACCACCATGTGAAGTGATACTGGCTGAATCTGAGCCAGGGTCAATGCGGTATTTCTTCCCCAGTCACCTGCAGGCTTCCATTAGTCATCCTGCCAAGGGTTTAATAATAACAACTAGCTTAAAAACACCTCAGTGTGGCAGATTAGTGCAGGATGACTTTGTATGATGTCATGAAGCCCTATAGTAAGGACTAATATATATGATAAATATGATAATATATCACTGTCGTCCTAACAAGGTGACTTTGGTTTAGTGTTTGTCCTCTTCTTCAGACCACTGCACTGATCGATCAGAAGAGGCAGACGAGCAGCTATAACCATTGTTTCACCAATAATAAGAAGCCAATGATGAAACATTTGTACATTAGAAATATAATTTTCACATTCTTTGTCATCTTTTCATAGCCCCACTCAAAATCATCTCATGGACCACAACATTATAAAAACCCTGTGCTTTTTATCACAGCATCATTTCACAAGTTACCACGACCAACCACTGAGTGACATCACACTCATTTGCCAGTGCCACTTTAAAAAGTTGTTCCACACTCTGTAGTTACAGAGCAAACACCTGCGTGGCACAGAAAACTAAAGAGGACAGGAGATGTCAGGTCGAGGTTTAACAATAAGACCACGAGCCAACAGCTGCAAAGTTCCTCCAACAAATTAAAATCAGTATTTTATGAAGCAGGTCATTAAAAAAAGAAATGAATATGAACTAGGTAAAACTTCCTGCTGCAAATTATATCAATAACTTGACTCATTTCTAATTTAAATTTTTTAGCCTTTGCTGCCCTCCTTTACACGCACTGCTAAAGTGACCATCAGCCAACCTGACTTGGTCTCAGTTTAGCTGGTCTTGACTATAACACTGTCCCACTCTGTGATGTCTAGGCTACACACCCACTCAGGAACACCTGGTCCACAGACTGGGGGACCAGGTGTTCCTGAGTGGGTGTTTAAACTGGGAGTCAAGTTAAGTTTGATTCAATATTAGTGGCATGGTTTGTTGAGGGAAAATGTATTACAATAAATAATAACACAAATCGTGTCTTGTGTCTCTTTAAGCTTTGTAAAATGTGTGTGTGTTAGTGGATATGAATGTGCGTGACTGGTTGTGTGTCCGTGTGTTTGGTGAACGTGTTCTCTCTGATCTCTGGTGACATCATCACCTCTGTCTCTGCAGCGACACAGCATGGTTGTTGCTAGGCAACGGGGTTAGGAGGAGACAAAGACGCTCCCCTCACTCGCTTACTTTTCGTACACACACACACACACACATTTCACCTTCCACACCAGGGTGAGCGAACATTTACGTGTGCCTGCCTGCCAAACAACCACTAAACACACACACACAACACGCCTACTTATCATCCCGTCTTCACCCCTGCTCTCCACCACATCTTCACCCTCTCCCCCCTTCATCCTCCTCTCTCCCCTTGTCTACCTGACCAACACCCTGACTCTATAACACTGAACTCAAAGTCAGATGAAAGGCACAGACACAGACACATTCAGACATGTTGCGTTTCAGAAAGACAGCACAGGGCTGTCATGATAGATATTAACTTCAAACAAGTGACCTGACAGCAGAGAAAGACAGATTAGTACATTCAGAAAATAACAGATCATGCATGACTCACACAGTATTTTTGTGCAGATGTCATTGGTCCCAAATACACTTTTAGACCTCTAAGTCTTCGTCAGACATTGAATGTTTTGATGACATTGAACACTTGTTGAACCTGAATGTATCTTTATTTCAATTCATGCCACCAACAGAGACTTTGTATGGAAATTGATTTTTTTTAAACAGGTTTGACCCCAGTGTTCTCTTCTCACGACACACTTGGCCACCTCGCCACAGTCTGATTAAGCACTCTGAGGGATTGATGAAGGATAAATTTCTTTATCTGATGGCTCAATGATGTAAAAGGTTACATTAATTGGACATAATATGCGCTGACATTTTGGAGAGCCAACTCTGAGGCATTTCAGCCTCCGGAGATGAGAAAGGAGGAAGCTTCTAGACACAAGAGTGTGATTAACAAGCAGTGTCAGAAGAAACACAGGACAGCATTGACAGTGACCAATCGTCTAAACATCCTGTGTTGACTTACAGATGTATGTTGTTACATATAAATAATACAAATGATTACACATTATTAATGCTGGTGATTTATGGGATTTAATGTGTGGAAGGGACTTGAAAAAGTGTGTCACATTTTAAGGGACCAATCACTAAACACACTGAATGTTGTATTTTCATATGCAGGCTACTAAGTTTACACTGACAAATCAAACTGCTTTGATAAAAATAATAAATTCTTATTGTTCTGACAGCTTCTTATGAATCCCTTTTCATTTAATTAGCATTCCACTTTAAGTCTTTCCAAGTTGCGGTTGTTGAGGGGAAAAGAAAAAAAAGACAAGTTGAAAATTTCACTAATTCAGACTTGATTCATTCTCCCTCTCCTCTTCTCTCTCCTCCTTTGCAGTTTCCAAGCTATTAGCGGATCTTTGATTGAGATTAACAGAGCCCTGAAATCAATGAAAGATAATTAAAAAGCCTTTGTTGAAGGGCAGGCACTCGTCTGTGTGTGTAGGTGTGTGTTTGAGTGAGGATGTGTGAATCATTGTGCTTCTGTGCACAAGTGTGGATTGTGGATAATGAGTGTCTGTTTCATTTTTTCAAAGGTGCACATTGCACTCCGCTAACTGATTTGCTGATTGATAATGAGATTCAAGAAAACTCAACTTAACAGTTACAAGATATTGATTTCTGTTATTCTTTAAAACTTTAAAACAGTTTCCTTAAAACTTTTTTGTACTGGGCTCCATCAGGAGTACTCTAGGAGAACTTTAACATTTAAATCTTTTAAATTACCTAATGAGTAATGAGGCAAATGACTCAAAGTGCAGAGTGGTAGATGGGTATTTTTTGGGAGCAAATAAATTAGTTCTGCTCCTACCACTGAGTTGCTTCGTGACTCATCCTCTAGCTATGAGGAAATGGCAGAAAGACACACAGTTTTGTGTGTGTGTTGCTCAGGGTGGTGAGCAAGATAGAGAATACACACCTCCATGTTACTGTTGCTGTTAGCACAGGGGGTAATGAGGGAGTTTGCACAAGAGGACAAATTTGCTACAACAGAGAGATAGACAGAAAAAGAAAAAGAGGTGTGAGTTTGTGTGTGGGTGGTTCAGGTGGCTGGAACTAATTAGTGAGAGGAATCAAAAATACACACACTGTTGCACACACGCAAACTCTCTCTCTCTCTCTTACACACACACCCACACACACACAGACATCATATGATCTCAGGGTGACAGCTGACCTTGTGTCCCACGTGCAGAAACTATTTCATGACCCTGCGGCCAAGCCAAAACATTAGGAATGCATTTTACATAATTCATAGGGGTCTAAAAAAAAAACAGCCAATTTCTCAAACTGGTCATGTTGACTTAAGGACTTAAGGTGTATTTTCACTGGACTGCCCTCACCTACCCTGCCTCTCTTTACTGAGCTGCTCAAATTAATATTGGAAAATTCAAAAGCAAAGCCCTGGATT
>NC_040023.1:23376331-23395732 GCF_000972845.2 Larimichthys crocea
CTCATTTCTTAAGTATCTGTACCATGACAACTTAAATATGGTTAGGTTCAAGCAATCAAAACTCCCTGAAATGTTAATGTACACATGCACTCACAAACACACACACAACATACACACATGCTTTTAGGGACATATTACAAGAGCAACATTTGGAGGGAGTTGACGCTGTTGTAGAAAAGTGAAATGCTTTTATCCCTTACTTTTCCCCATACTACATACACAGCACACAGCTTCCTGCGCTGGCACTGAGTGTGGGCACTAGGCGTAAATCTTGTATCGCAGAATCATCCAGTATAAATGTATTTCCTGGGAGAGCTAGGCTGCAGAATGTATACCAAATAGTTTGACAGATTGACTGCTTCATATCTGGCTTTGTCTGATGTGTTATGGATTTTGTTTCACATTGTCTTTTTAATTTAAGTAAATGAGTACGGCGGTCAATTAAAAATTTCAATGAGTGAATTGTTTTATTGTTGCATATTTCTACTGTGGCAATAGACTGCCACCTTGTTAAAACATGCCTAATTCTGGTGAATGTTAGCTGCAGCTTCTTCAGTTATCTCCATGTAAACACATGGAGCTAATATTATTTCGTTTGGGAGTGAGACGCTTCACTAAATCTCCACCTGCTTTACTGCAGTGTGCTCTCTTACCAGTCAGCCGTCTTTGGCCTGTACTACAAATCATTTTGACTATCAGACAAAATTGGACAGACACTCGAACAGAGAGTGACAGGCAGATACAAACCAACACTTTTTCTCCCTCTCTGGTTTGCTCCCTCTGTCAGTCTAGTTCTGGTGAAACTACACTCTATTTTCAGAACAGCAGCACAGCAGGGCTGTCTCTCTGAGTGTGTGTGTCTACACTGAGTCGGTTTCAATTATTCCAATATTTTCATTCTGCAGTGGCGGCAGTTAATATTTCAACCCACATAATACAAACAAACAGGGCAGAGATATTAATACTGTCCTGGAAAGGGACACGCGGGGAGCACAAATTAATATCTGATAAAATGCCATACCAGCAAAGTGTGTGAACATTTCTATGCATGTGCAGAGATGCTGGTCTGTTTGTGCCTGTGTGCATAAATGTGCACTGTACTCACCAATCGTTTGATGATCCTAAGTGCTGTGCGTTGGATTCGGGGGGTTTCAGTGTGCATGTGTGTGCGCAGCACGTGTAAAAAGCTTTGCAGACAGGAAGGTGACAGGCAGTCATAACCTTCTCCTCCATACAGCTGGACCAGCAGGGACAGACACTGCATAGACTCCTCCCAGACTTCCTGGTTTTCAGTTGACAGCTACAAGGAGAGAACATCAGGTAATAAATGGAACAATGAAATAACACCACGCTCCATGTTTCTATTTGGGTTACCGAGGTTACTATGGGCCATGGGCCAAAATAAAAGTGATTGTCTGAATTCACCTCTTCTTCTAGGTGTACTTACAGTACACACAGGCTAGCATTTAAATAATAATAAAAAAAACTTTCAAGATGGATTTTTATTAAGATGAATAATTAAAGCTGATATTTTTTAGCCTTTGCAATAATAATCAATAGAAGATTTCACACAAACACTGCCAGAAGTTACTGATACTACTATCAATTTATTTGGTGGTCATATCAAGTAACTATCAAAGCTTGTTCCACAGAAGAATCCAGGTTGAATGTTTACTCTAAACTGTGTGCACTGTAACACGAGTGCTACTGGTAACTGACCCCTGGTGAAGTAATTAACTTAATGCACTGAGTAAATCACAATATTTGTCAGTGATTAGCTCACTGCTCTTCAGAGCTCTGTTCTTTTACCACAAGCAAGTTTTGCAGTTTTAATGATATTAGATTCAGGGACTGTATTGACGCTCCTTCTCTCTCTATCCTACTAATCTCCCATGGGGCAAAGGGGCTGCGCAGAGGCCAGGAGTGTGTCAGCTGCCCCCTCAACCCTCTCATACACAAACACACACGTAGACGCCCACCCAGCACTCAATGTGTCAAGTATAAGTAAAAACCTCTATTGTGTCCCTTGAGACCTCCTCCCAGCCCCCCTCCTTTATGTCCTTAAACTTCCCAGGATGCCTCACAGCACCCTCTCTCTCTCTTTTGCATGGATTCTCTTCATATTTGTTCCTTTCCTCTGTCCTTGCCCATAAATCTCACCTTTTCTCTTCTCCATCTCCTGACATACTGTTATTCATCTCACTGTTTTGTTTTGAAATATTTACAATTCATGTTTAATATTTTTAATGTAAACAGTGTTGCAGAAAGCAAGAGACAAAGTCCATCAATCATCAAGAGATTATAACTCTAATACTGAAGTACTTTAATCATAATTCTGAGATTTTGAGTGCAGATGGAGGAGTGAGTTATTTTGCATCACATTATTCTTTAATATCTGATTTCAAGTGATTATTCAATGCTCAGTATTGTGTACAGTGCCAGAAGGTGTGGATGTATGAATGCCCACCATGATAACAGTTCCACATTTCTCTCAGCAAGAAAGGCCAAGATTGTACCCACTCTTATCCTCCTTTGTAACAACTATGGTATAATTACTTGCATACTGCATTTATATACAATCCCTGCACTGAAATCACAGGTGGCATATTAAGCACATCTGCAGAAACGTAGCCTCAAACTGGGCTACTTTAACAGAGCCAATTGAAGGAATTTGACAATGGACACTGAATCTGAGCATGAATGTGCATTTCAAGCTTTTTACTTGTCTGTTTGAAAATAGTTTACTGTAGAGCTGCTGGATTAACTTTATTACCATTGTGAGATATACACGCTTCTTTGGGAGACAGTTAATTAAGGAAGAACTTTTAAACAAGCTCGATCAGTAGTGTTGCTGTTTACAGTGGAGTCAGACATGGGAGTACGTCTGAGAATTGACATATTTAGTCTGGGAGGAAGCTGCAGATCTAGTTACTGGTCTTAATAAAATCATCTGGTGGTAGTGAAAAATAATCGAATTTTACAGAATTGCTGTTGCTCCTTTATAAAATTATGTTTTACCTTTTATATGGAAAAGTTATAGATATACCTAACACTGGAGATCAGGCTAGCTTGTTATACGCAGTTCAAAGTAATTTGCGTCATAAGGCTCTATGGTGACACACTCACAGTGAAAGTGACTGCTGGTGAATAGCAGGAGAAAAGTGCAGCATAAGGTGTCATTTTGAATCTTTTTTGTATTAGTACTTTTAGTATTTTTATATCACTCAGCCTGCTAACAAGAGTAATACAAGTATTACTCATGTTTAGACGTTATACCCAGGGACTTTTTCCTGACACAACATAAAGAAACTCATAACCAGACAAACATCATCTCTCTCTCTCTTCCTCCCTCTCTTGCTCTGTGTGTGTGTGTGTATGTGTGTCACACACACATACACACAAACTCTTCCTTGCATAAATAAGCATACATACATACACAGTTTATCTCACTGTATTAGGCATACATTAAGACATGCAGTACACAAACATGCAGGCAGAAGCAAATACTGAAAATATTTATGTATGCATGAAAGGCATTAACACACACACATACTCGTGAGTGTTGGTCTCACCATGTGAATGAGGTGTGTGCTGAGTTGGCTCAGGGGTCGGTTTTCTAGGAGCAGCTTCTCTGCTGCCTCCATCTCTACTGCTGGACAAGATAGCCTCTGGCTCTATACACACACACACCCACACAGACACACACAGACACACACAGACACACACACACACACACCCGTTAAATCATTTATAGAGATTTGACAGTCAATAATGATGGATCCAGAGACCTGCCAAGACAGATTCTGACAGACTGACAGATAGACTAAGAGAGGAAATAGGTTTTCTGCATACGCTGTTATTTTAACCCTTCTTTAACACAAGGCGGGTTCAGGACAACACACGTTGAACAATTTCTCCAGCATTCTCACCTACTCCTTTTTTCTGCCCTCCACCATTAGCATCTCTGTTCTTCACTTTGTTTTTTTTTTAGTTCAGTTCATGCCTACAGTGGAACTTCAGTCCAATTAACAGTGGAATAATGTGATTAATAATGGCACATATTTTATTTCTCTCTTTCCCAAAGTCACTTCTTCTCTCTCCTTCTCTTTTTTCTCATGTGTTATATATATAATCTTTGACTCTCTTGACCAATAGAGTAATAGTTTGGGGAGAGCGGTCTAGTCACGTCCTCTCTCCTTATCAGACCTTATTACCCAAATGAATTTGGTTTGGGCAGAAGTTTTCTTTTTAATGAGCTTTGCATTTCTTGCAGAATTGATTTCCGCTGCACATTCTGCTTCCTCCTTTTCCCATCTCTGTCGTCCTTCTATCTCTCTATCCTCCCCTCTCCCTCTTCTGTCCTTCTCTCTTCCACCCAGTCTTTTACCCTGCCTCCCCTTTAGTCCCCCCCCACCGTCCAGGCATTAATATGTATGCGTTGGGCTGGGGTACACACTATGGGGAGTTGGGGGCTGGTGTGTATGTCTATATGTGAGCATATATGGGTGTGGGTGTGTGTCTGTGTAGGGAGGCAAGCTGAGGACAAAGCCAGTGGTGATAATGAGGCCGCAGGGACATAGCCAGACAGGCCCCTCTGTGTATGCCTGTGAGTGTGTGTGTGTGTGTGCATGTGTGTGGCTGTGTGTGTTGTGTGGGTGTGTGTGTCTATGTGTCCCAGGGACTTGGGACCTCATCCGCTTTCTCCTGAGTCCACAACTTCAATATTGCAGTTGCTTAAAACTGCTGGCTTCCACTGCACACATCAATGGACACAAAAAACAAACACACACACACGCACACACACACACACACACGCCTTTAGGGACATGATACAAGGGCAACATTTTGAGGGAGTTGACTTTGTGATTCTGTGCTCAACAGAGATGAAACTGGTAAATAGTGGTGAATCAATGATACAGCAAAAATAAAAGTATATGATACTTAAGGTAAAAGTTAGCAAGCATATTGGTTAGGAAGCAAAGCAGCTAAGCGTGATATTTAATAAAGCCGCAGAACGTCTAAATGAACTTTAGAAGTTCTATGGCACAAAATTGTAATTAACAAAATTGCGCCTTATCAATGGTAGAAAGCGAGAAAAGGTGAAGAGACGACTTGTTTTTATTTAGCTAAGTTACTCAAAGAGCTTCAATTTGTTTCCTTTACTTACAGCACCGAATACAACAGTAATTGGTAAAGTACGGCTGCACTGAGGTATAGTATACTATGAATTACAGTGCTAATACGTAGACTGAAAGAGAGCACTGGAGGTTAAAATGTTTTTAAGTGCATATTCTGGTATTCTATGTCTTGCTCAGCTTGGTGTCTGTTGTTAGAGAGACTGCAGGGAGTTTCTTGTTGTCATTAGCTGTGTCTAAATGTTCATACCTGCAGTGCAGAGCGGACAACAACGGATGTTTGTTTGAGGATGTTGTGAAGCAGTTCCAGAAGGGCTTGTAACACAAGATGGCTGACTTTCCTCCCAGCATGCTCTTCCCCTTCCAGGTGAACTAGTGCAGCTTCTGAGAGGGTGCTCACCACCACCTCTATTAGCTCTGTGCAGAAGAAGATAAATCATTTGATAAAAATGATTGATTTTAGATACAGTGACTTGGAAACATCATTTTACACTCTGGTGACAGTAACAGGGCTCACTCACCACTATTGGTTGCCAATTTGCCATTGGCAACCTTTTTAGTTGCCATTAAAAACATGCATCCCAAATTAAATACATCTTTAACATTTGTTGCATTAGTGACTTTTAAATGCTGCAGTTACGGTTGAAACCAGAAGCAAACAACACTGCGTTTGCATTGGTGTGTTTACAGACGTGTTTTAGAGACAATGGTGTAGTAAATTAAATTGTTTGACTCTGGGATGAAAAGTTCTACTAAGCCAAAACAAAGAACTTTGTTCAATCACTGTAATAAATCTTTTAAACATTCTTTTATGGCACATTTTCATTCTTGATTTTAATTACTCAAAATATATATGTGTGTTGGAGGTGAACAGTATACCTGAGCCTGACTTTAGTAATGTCTGTAGCTGCAGGCTCCGGTTCAACTCCACAGTGGATCGATAGCTCCTGCACAAGATGAGGGACACTCCCTCTTAGGTCGATTAGCATTTCATTGTCTCCAATTTGCCCAGCAGAGAAAAATAGCTGAATTTGACATTTAACTATTTAAACAGAACCTGAAGCTGTGTATGTTGAATTCATCTGTGAAAATCTGATAGTATCAACACACACTGGTCTACACACAAACAGCAACAACAAAAGACAACTCAATTTAGATGCTCATCTAAAAATACATTCTGTTCTTCTCTTCATATCTCCTGCCATCTCAGTCTAGCTCTCCCTAGAAAACTGTCCAATGTAGAACACGTTGTAAAGCTGCTAACCCTTGCTAAGCCATGAATAAATAGCTCTTACTAAAGTGCAAAACCATGTTCCTTTGCTCATTAAATTTAACATGACACAGAAGATACACTTCATTTTGCAGCTCGATCTGTGTAGTTAGCTATTGTAGGCTTCTTGTCCCCTGAGGTGTTCCCACTACACATCTCTGTGAAGTGGAGACTGAATAGATTTTGGGTTGACGTGACACATGTGATACATTAAATGTAAACTGTGCCATTATTAGGCCAAAGTTGTACTTTACTTTTCTTTACAAAAAAAGTAAGTTAAGTAACAAATGAATTAAATAAATCAGTCTTCACTAGGGAAAATACACCCGGTGTTATTTTCTATTCCAACAGATCTTTATTTAGAAAGTATTATTTATTTTTGTGAGTGAAAGTGCAACACTGTAGACACTAGAAAGCTATAAAGCTAGCCTGCTGTCAGTGAGATGCACTGCTACTTTGTCAAGCTGCCTCATAATTAAATAAATAGACTGCTCTACTTTGGACTGCTCAGTCAAAGAAGGACCTCTTCTGCTGTTAATGTGATCCGACAATGCAGTCCTGTTCAGATGAAGACTCTGTTCTAGATAGTTGCTCATGCATATGTTGATAAGTCTGTTATTATCTGTTGAGAATAGCTATCATTGCTATACACGACTGTACCAAATCAAACAAGGAAACAAAAAACAAACAAAAAAAAACAATCCAAATTAAATGAATTCTCAAAATGTCCCTGAACAATCAACCACACATTAGGGATTGTGTAACAGGATATAAATTAATCTTAATCTAACTGGTTAATTCAACGCTGTAATAATCTGCCACAGCTTTATCAGAACAGTACTAAACAGGCCAAATATGGAGGTTTTTATATTTCCATTTCATGACTGAGTTGCCATGACACAAGTATTTCAAGAAAGTTACAGCACACTAGGATCCTTAAAACAAGCTTCAATCAATCTGCATAGGTTAGTGCGAAGGCACTATGCACTGATTTTAACTGGCCAACAGAGACAAAGAAAAGTTATGTTGATGAGGCGTTTACAGCATTGTTAAGCATTGAAAAGTTGGTGATTGGAAAGGGAATTTGAAGCATATCCAACATTATTTCCAAATGCATCCAGTGTTTTTGAATTTCAGTCACACACTGGCAGTACTCTCAACCATTCAAACCACCTGTCGACATTAAAAATGTTTTGATTTCCTCATGGCGTCAGTGCATTTTGATTAGACCAGCTGTTCCAACCAAACAAAACGTGCCTGATCACAGACCAAACAAATAAATCCCTAAGCATGTATTTTTTTAGGGGATAAAGTTGCTTCATACTTGCTGGATCACTGTAACACACTAGGATTGCCTCAGGTTATAGTGATACAGATTAGTTAATCTGTTGACGTTGCTCATAGATTTGACAACCAAGGACCATGCTTGTACAGTGCCACTTATTTAAGCCTTCATTCAACAACATGAATAACCAAATTACTTAAACCAGAAGAGACACTTAGACTCGCATCAATACTACAAAATAAATGACACTATGACAACAATACTACTGCAGTGAAGATTGATGGATAGTTAGACAGCTGACTGAAAGCTGTCATGCAAACTTCAGTAGTGTAGGAGACATCCTGGGAATGCACTGAGCAGAAACAGTTCAAAAACTTCCATGAAAAATAATTTTAAGAGGAACGTGAGCGGCTAACATAATGACCCTTATTCACTGAACTGAACAATAGCAAGTGCATGTGGATATACACTTAGGTTCCTTGTACATGACACAACTCCGGCTCTGGTAATTACCAAATCATGCTTAAAACACACAGGCCCACATTTTTACAATTTTTTTTTCTAATATAAAATTCAATTAAATGGTTTCAATCATGTCATTTCCCTCAGTAAGAAATGTGGCATCTGGGTTAGTCTTTGATAGAGAGAGACAGAGGATAGCGTAAAGCATGGTATGATCAAATATGTGTTTAATACCTAAATGCAAATTGATTTGAAGTGATCCCACAGGCCCAGGCCTTGTCCAGATGCAGCCTGTGACTAATTTTGTCCTTTTATTAAACTCCATCATGAAATAAATAGAAAACATATTTTTATTTAGCATGTACGCAGTATGCATGCAGTATGTTTTCTAGAATGAAATCTTTTTTTTTGGTCTAACACTATGGTTGATAGAAGTGACTTCTACCAGCATACTCTGTAGTGCACTCAGTATCTATGCATTGGTCAAGAAAACAACCTGACTGAATCTATTGTACAAGAGGGCAACCACCCACATACTGTAGTAGCAAAACAGTCAACAAAATGTTGCATCCTACCTAAAAAGATATGTACCAAAAATAGACTTCATACCTAAAGCCTCTGCCTCTTCTGATCTACCACCCTAAAGTTAAGGTCTTTTTAAGTTTAGGCTAACTCATTGGTCAGTTATGTTGAGATTGTGGTCAGGTTTAAGGTTGGGGAAAGACGCAGTGATCTTTCACCATTTTTTGTCACATATTTAAATATATAATATAATATATTATATGTGACATGTTACGATTGCTTATTCTCTCTGGATTGTTATTTATTAGAAAACAAAATTCTTCAATATTACACATTTTTCTCAACTCTCAATCACTTTCAATAAATAACTTTTCACTGGTCTCTGCAATGCAAACTGCACAGGTATCAATATAACCTGTGCACAGCAAAACTCAAGAAATTGCAAAACATCCTACATTTATTGTCAAAACTGTTTTATTGATTGGCATTATGTAAAATTGTTAATCCAGTGACCTCTTGGCTGCTTGTTAATATGAAAATATTTATGGAAAACAAATCTTTGTGGTATAAATCATGCCATGGGGCATTTTTATTGATTGGACACATATGGATAGGGTGTGAAAGAACCATTACAGAATTCTTTAGACACCGTTTGGGGAAATAAATCCAAACCTGAATCTAATTTCAAATAGCAATTTATAGATGCCAGTTCCACAGAAACTAGATAGCACTGACGCAGAGGCAATTACCTAACAGATTCCTCTGAGCTTCTCACAGAAGGTCAAGAGAAATAACAAGGATTGGTGGTGGATCAAATCCATAGAGGAACCTCAAAGACCTTCAAGGATTCTGTAGACACATAGAGCCCCTGAAGACTTCTTTAATTAATTAACGGACAAGCATGCTTTAATTAACTGACACCTTGTCACCACCTCAGCCGAAGAGCAAACTCAGGGGTTGCTCAACACTTCTGAATGGTTGGGGTGAATTTGTGCTGCTCTACATGCTCTACATGTGTCCATTTCCTTATTTAATCACACAGTCTGCTTGTCAATGTGCCTACAAAATAAGTCTCAAATTCACTCTCAGTAGAGAAGCTCCAGGCTTCATGCGCATATATAATCAGATTACAACCTAGCCTTTCTACATTAGTCTGCTACTTGTTCACAAATTAAAACTGAGCCATTCACAATCATACAAATTAAAAAGAACTTTGTTTAGGAAGTTGTTTCTTACTCCCCCATCAAGTTATTCTTCCCCTCCCACTCTCTCCATCGCCCCCTCTATCAAACTGTCACTCACTTCAACCTCATATTTTCTCCTCTATTATCTCATCCCTCGTCCTCACCCAAATGCACCACATTCTCTCTGTGTATCCCATTCCACCTCTCTGTCACCTTTCTGCTACCCTTTTTACCTCCCATTTTGGCTTCCTGGCTCTATCATCTTTTCCCTCTCTCTTCTCTCTAGCTCTTTTTTGCCATAGTCTTTTTCTTTCTGTTGTTCTGTTCTCCCTTCCTATCTCTGCCTTTCTCTCTCTTTGCTCCCTCTGTCTCCATTCCCCAGGGGGTATTATCTCAGTCGGAGGCAAATCTGCCCAATTATAAACCTCATCTCCTCTCTCTCTCTCTCTTACACACTCACACACATATACTGGGTGCTCCCTCCACATACACATCTCCTCTCTGTCTCACACATACACAGAAGCATAAGCACAAATACATTCGCACAGGCACAGAAACCCACCTCCCTATTTTGCTCTTCTTCACTGTCTATTTCATTGCCTCTCAACACACTCACACACACACACATGCATACATGCTCACACACCACCCTTCCCCTCCTCTCTCTGTCACACCTTAAAAAGCCAATTATACACGTTTCCTCCCTTCTCCTCTTCTCTCCTCCTCTCCCTTCTTTCTTGCCATTGCCACACTGATCTGGAGTGAGCCACAACTAAAAGAAGGAAGAAAGAGAAGAGAGGAAGATAGAAGAGGAGCCCAAAACATTGGATAGGGGATAAGGTAAAAATGGGAAGAAGGAAGGAGAGGAGATGATGAAGAAGCGGAGTAGATTGCAAAGTTCATACAGCAGAGTATGAAAGAGGAGAGGAGAGGAGAAGAGAGGAGAGGAGAGGAGGAAAGGGAGAGAGGGAAAGGGAGAGGGAGATAGCGTTAATTGCCCGGCCAGTATTAGTGCTGGGTTGACAGTTTCTTGTTGAGAGGAGAGCTGATTGGATGATAATGATGCTGACTACTGAACTGCCGCACTGCTGACCCAATGGAAATAGATGGAGAGGAAGGGGTGATAGTGGTGGTGGTTTTGGCAAGGCAGGATAGATAGATGGAGCAAGACACAAAATGATGAGTGAAAGAGAGACAGAGAGAGAAAGAAATGAACACAGTGCTAAATAGAAACTTGAGAAAGCAAGCATTATTGTGTTGCATTTTCATTGCCGCTGAGAGTTGCAATTATAGAACTGAACTGTGGGTCCTGAAACATTTGCATATATACATATATACACAGACAAACATACACAGAGGCAGCAGTGTTTGTAAATGTTTTCTTGCAAAAATCTTTAATTTATTTCATTTATTCTCTAATGCTAGATTTAGGCTGCTGCTTCTACATACATAATGTGCCTTACTGTTCCTTCCTTCTAATTAAAGTCCTAATCCCAGACTAACTCTTGGGTGCTAAAATGGGCCTAAAATGATGTAACTTCTGAAAAATGTCCTCATTCCATGGGGACACACTCCCCCCTACCCATCTGGATCCACTGGAATCACTTGCAATCGACAAGAAATTCTAATATTATTGAGTTTCACCATGGCTGAAGGACAAAAAAACATTGCCTCTGCCCCATGTGAGTGTGCGCGCGCACACACACACACACACACACACAGCCAAGGTTGTTGACCTGAATAAGCATTATGCTGCACTAGGACAGCAGGCTGGGGAAAACAAGATGTCAACAAGTAACATGACAATAACTAATGCTAGCAGAGTAGATACATGATACAGACGCCCTAGGTCAATGACAGACGGGCCTCTGGGACTTGTTTAACTCACTCACTAATAATAGTACTAGTGTAAGAGACAGTACAAAACAAGACAAGTAGAAAGAAAGTTTGTTTTCAAAGCAGAGAAAAGTTACGCGTCCCTCTCTCCATGGAGACTGTATAGAGACATATTATACCTTGTTGGTATGGTGGTTCCAGGTCCAAGACTGTGTCTCCACTAAGATTACACAGCAAGGCCACTGCATTCTGGATCATCCCACTGGTAACATTACCACTATTAGCCTACAGAAAATAAGAGGAAGAGACAGGATAACGAGGTTACACACATCAATAACATGGTTTTTAAAGGTTTTCTTCACAGAATTTCACATCTACCATCGAACGTTAAACTAAATGTGGTGAAGATATGATATAAATAGAAGTGAGGTAGTTGACTCCCATACATGCTAAGTACAGTTTATCAGTGAAGTTGCATGTCTGTTTTAGGCTTTCATCACACATTAAACTCACAATAAAATCACTTTTACAATACACAGCCATGGCAATAACAGTTAAAGAGGATGAGTGCAGAAGAGGAGAACTGTTAATCTTCTCTGTTAGCTTTAAACTTCTTTGTATATGTATATATGTATTGTATAATTAAAGTTAGACCTAAAGCTCCAGTGACTAAATGTTAGTCAATTATAATTCCTCACAGTAATACCAGCGTGTGCGTGTGTGGCCTTGTCAGACACAAAGAGTTACTGACTTGTTATGAAAACACAAACACACCATTATTGACCACAATCAACCTCTGAATATGTTTTGAGAACATAAATCTTTCAGCATATTGAATTATTGAAAACTTACGTACTTGCACACAAACCCAGAACCAAACCTGGAATCTTTAGTTCTGTTTGTGGAACCGTTGTTATACAGAGCAAGTTACCTAAATGCTGTATGTCTTATATGAGCTTCAGTGAGTGGCCTTCAGCCCAGTGCTGCCCCTTGAGGCTTGCCTCATTAATGTGTTAAGAGAGCCGGACATGGTGTGGCAAAGTCATCCTTTCTGTGAATTTGTAGCCAGTTTTTCCCAAAACCTGTCATGACACATCTGTGAAAGTGTTGGCAGGACACCCCAAATGGCACACAAGGTCAAATATAACAAGTGTGGGCTACCCAATACAGAGGTCACCCAACAAGAGAAACAAAAATCTTGTAGATGCACTGATAAAAAAAATACTTTGTCATGAAAAATCACTCATTTATCAGTTCAGTAGGTCTCCATTTTTATTGGACACCAATCCTGGAAACCCATCAGTTTTGTCCGACGTTGATTTAGACTCTGGGGGCAATGTCCAAGCAGCTAATGTTTCTGGGCTACCAGTTTAACCAGTGGGCATTCAGAAAATTAATACGGATATTAGCAATTTTATATGTGAGATTGATGAGAAAGACACATTCTTGTCGGTTTCTGCAAGAATATATCTGCATATGAAAGCAAATCAAGAACTTGGACTACAAATGTAAACCAGAATGCTTCTGGTGCTAAAATCTTGGTTCCCTGCCTACAGATTATGCATGCATATGCAAATATCTGTTTATAGATGGTTATGGCATGGCTTCCTCTTACTACTTAATATCAATGAAGCTTCTGCAAACAGCTGTCTTTAGTCTGTCTTTTAGTTTGGTCTGTTTGTTATTATTAGAGGTCAGTTTTGTACTTTGAACAAATCTGATGAGAGTTCATAACATTTCTATTGTACTGAAGCGTGCAATGTTGCAAATATGTTTTCGCATGGGACACACAGAGATGTATCATATGTTCTATCTGAGAAGGATCACACATCCGGTGATGATTATTTTTGGGGCAAATTGTTGAGCAATGGATACAATTAATTTTGTTAGAGGATGGTGTAGTTGTGCCCTGTGATAATGGGTTCATTTTAAAGAGAAGCAAGGAGTAAGACTGCAGTCTCCACTTTCCTGTTACTCCTCTTATCTCCTCAACCTGTCCCTTCTTCTTCTTTGCTTTTCCTCTTCCTCCTTTCTTCTTCTTCACTTTCTCCTCCTTGGCAAAACCTCTCCTGCCTCTGACAGTAATTCACTTCTCCTTCTCTCTCCTGCCCTTATTTCACTATTTGATCCTCTCTGAGATACACCAGCTCTGCCTGCGGGGTCTGTGCGCATCAGTGTGATCTGTGCACGGGCTGATAAGCCTGGCTGATGCTCATCATGTGCAGTAGCCTCAGGCTGAAGACAATGACATCAATTTGCACCTAGGACAACCTGCCTGTCAGTAACAGCAAATGACAAAGCTAATTTATTTTGATCTTTATGAAATAATAAGCCATGAAAAGACTACCCTCACAGAAAGTGTACACCTGACAAAGTGAGGGATGGCAAACTAAAATTAATTTTAACTTAGCGACTCACTGTCCAGCTGCATCTTAACTCACAGAGCATTCAACTTGTATTAGTGGTCTATCTACAGATTGTAAAATATACATGGGGCAGGATTCCTAAAGGTATCTGACTGCAACCCATTGTAATCAGTCTTCTGCCTCCTCGGGCACAACGCCCAACCAGTTAAAGACCATGGTCTAGTCAGCTTTCTGATTTCCTTTCATGTTTGAAGCAGAAGTACTTCATCATTTAGACAAATACAATTAGTTGAGTTTCTCCATGACAAGTGTGATCACAGACGACAGGTGTAATCAATCCAGATCACAGTATTTTAGGCAGCATAAATCAATCCAAATGTGAGCAATACAGACGGCACTAATGGATCCTGACATGACTGCTTCAGACAGGAGTAAACAATCAGGAGAGGAGTTAATCAGGCTGTTGGATAGCAGTGTTTAACATTCTGCATCAGCTAGTCGGGGCTGGACAGGCAGCCATGCAGAACGCTGATTATTTAGTGAGTGTGTGTGTGTGTGTGTGTGTGTGTGTGTGTGTGTGCATAAACCATAAAGTGTTTGCTGCAGTTCAACTGCTTTGGTCTGCTGAAAGCAGACTGTACTGGATGTGTTTGTGTGTTCATTAGATTGTGTGGATGCAAAAAGGGTCAGGTGAAATAAATTGTTTACTGGAAACATTGTTATGCTTCGCTGATAACAGACAAGTACTGTGTGCTGTGTGTATGAGTTAGTGTGGGATCTTAATAGCAGAGTCTATATTCTCACTCTATTAACCCTTCCTCCTCTCTATGGCTGACCTGCCAGTCAATTACACCAGCCGTCTAATAGGTCAACACCACTCAGACTAATTTACATAAATACATCTATGAGGGTTAGATGGAGCGGGTGAGAGAGGAGAGAAGGAAGGAGACCAAGTACATTTGTGCTGTAATAAAAATACAGCAGAAATGTCATAAATAGTACACACTGTGATAACTGTATCTTCTAGCTGATTCGAAGATTTAACTGACTGACTGATTCATTGACTGGCTGAATGGCCAGGTGATTGGCTGAATAAAAACAGATTAAGTGAAAGTGGATTCTTACCATAATGAGCTGAAAGACTGTAGGTAGGAGTCTACTGTGTTTGATCAACCTGAAAAGGAAAGAGAAAAATACATATTGAAGTAGAGGTAGAAAAACGAGGGGAGAGAAATTAATTTAATTTAGAGGCAATTCACCACACTGTTATGTGTATACACACACACACACACACACACACACACACACACACACACACTGTGGGCTGTTTCATCTTCATTAAGGTTGGAGTTCTGCAACAATGGCTCCTGTCTGGTACCAGTGGATTTGGGGAAAGAGGACAGACGTAAAAAGGACACAGGACGGGAGCAGATAACATGAGAGGAGGTGAGGAGAAGGAAGGACATGGGAAGAGGAGATGAGAGTCAGAGAGTTAGGGAGAAGATGAGGTCAGAGAAGATTACATTTGGCGAATAGGCGAAAAGAAGGGGGAGATTAGAAGCGAGATTTGAGCAGAAATTAGAGGGAGGACAGAGGGGTGGAGGAACAAATAGATGGAAGGAGTGAAAACAAAAGAGTGAAGTAGATCATTCCAAATTGAAAAATTAGAAGAAATGCAGAGAGACAGAGGAGAGGAGAGAGGAAGACAGATGGATGTCTATATAGGCAATGACATTCCATCTACTTACTGATTAATGTTCTTTCATTTGCAACCAATTACTGTGTGTTTAGAGTGTTAACACGTATGCACACTCTCCTTGTGTATGTATGTCTGAATGTATTCAAGTGCATAAGAAAACATTCAAGCTATAATGGGAACAAAGCCAGCTGAAGTCAGACTGATGTTAATATGCTGAAGACCATGCCTGTCCACTGATTTAAAAATCTGTCTTCATTTTAACTGATGGTTTATAGCTTGTCTGGCTTCAACCAATTTATTAAAACAAGCTTATTCAACAATATCTGCTATTTCTTGTAAACCTTTCAGCAGCAAATGTTGTGTTTGGAACAGGAACTTTAGAATATAATGTTCTTAGTGTATCAACTGGGAGTATGTCGTCTTTTAAGAGGTTCCAGTAGAAACGTATTTGGTCAGCGAAAAAAAATAAATAAAAAAATCAAAGAATCAAAGGATGTTAACAAGTCCTCATAACCTTTTATGTTATTTTTTTTCTTTTACTGGTCAATTGCCTACTTTATATTCTTCATGTGTGCTGAAATACATTTAGTCCATTCCTTTATCTGATTACGTTTGCTGCAGTCCTGCAACCTACTTTTTACACAGAGATCAATACCAGTTTTGTTCTGTCTTAATGTGTGCTAAGAAAATATTCCCCCCACATTACACCAACTTTTGAGCCATCAGCACTGCACAAGAAACTGTGATTAGCTGGACCAAGCAGCATTTTCATTCTCTGGATTCAGACCTTTGAACGTGTCCACTCCACTGAGTTGACAATTCTGTTTGATATGGGGCAAGTAGTTTTTTATGATGCATCATGTTTGTGTACCTAATACTTACATACTAACATTAGAATTGTTACATTTAATTATATTTACATACTTTGCCATGTTACTTTGAATCTGAATGAGTGTGCAAACCACTGATAGATTTAGACTGCACCTTATTGATCCCTTTGGATGACTCCCTCAAGGAAATTGAATCTACTCATCTAACATTTTTACTGGGAACACTCACTGTCTGCAGGAGCAGGTTGCTCACAGAAACACAAAGTTGTGGACACTGTCTCTCTGTAGTAGCTGTTTTTTCACTTGCCATGATGAATGAATTCAGATCAATGATGTACTTTATATTTATTTAGCTCTGTGCCCTAAGTTACGCCTCTTATGAAGTGGTAAATACAGTATGTGTGTGTGTGAGTGTGGATGTGACTGTTTGTGGTTGTAAATGTGATGGATGGCCTCCCATTAGGCAGATGACAGGCTGAGAGATGAGAGGACAGGCCAGGCTAGCACGACATGATAAACTGGGCCACCTTTAAACTACAAGCAATACATCAATAGACACGACGCACAACACCAGACATCGAACAAACCAGAGCACAACAGGATGCTTATAATAAAACAAACACAGATGAGATGACCCTTACTGTATTAGTCATACATCATCAGTGTGAGCTCTATACCAGGGAATATAAAAAACATCACATTATGAACAACCAGTAACCTCTGCTCTACTACTCATATAATTCTGCTGTCAGCTCTACAGCTTAATCTTGGATGATTTTGAAAGGGCATCGTGGACCTTGTTATTTCAAGGGAAAAGATAATGAACACCAAAGATAAAGTCAGGAGGTTATGTCTTTGCATTTGGAAGTTTTAGTCAAATATCTACTGTATCTCAAAAGGGACCAGAAAGTTCTTCCCTAGAGGATTGTCCAATTATTCATAAATGACACACCTTAATGAGTTTTTGTATCATCTGAAGAATATTTTAAAAATATTTTTCATGCATTTATTCACACCGAGAACAGACCAGTACAACAGGCTGTTACATGCAATTATAGACTTTTAGTGTGTGAAGACGACCACCGTGGTGTTGTTAACACTTAATGATCCCACTTTCTTGGGCTTAGAGAGACTTAAGTGTCTAAATGGTGAGAGCAATTTGATGATGTAATGGTTTTGCAAGGTTGAGTCTATGTCAATCGGTTAATTAATCATAAAAGAAAAGAAAGGGGAAAATTATGAGCTGTTCAAGAAGGAGATTCTTCTACAATCATAAAAAACATAGCCAAACCAGTTAAACTAAGAAAAAACACTACCTGATACTTGGGTGATAAGCATTGCACGTGTGAAAGGGCTAGGCTACATCCACACATATTAGTATGTATAAGGACACTCAAACATACTTGGGCACACACACACATGTAACCACACAGCGTAAGGTTCTTTGGCTAAAGGTCATAGTAAATGTAGTTGTTTGAAGGTGTGTCTGGGCTGTGATAATGCAGTGAGAAACAGCAGGCTGCCATCCCAACGTTAATGTCCCCAATTTACCATCTAATTACCGCTCGGCTGGCTTCATAGCCACACTTATCTAACCAAGACCCAGGCAATTTAATTTCTGATTGTATAACCGCAGTGATGGAGGGAGAGTTGTCGAGAGAGGGCACAGAGAAAGAGGGAAATGTGGACTAATGTTAATAAATTAGAGATGGTGAGAGAAAGAGAAGAGGGAGACAGAGAAATAAATGTAAAATATTGTTAATAATGTCAGAGGAAAAAGAGTGAGAGAAAAACAGAGATGTAGAGAGACGAGTGCTGACACCAATTTGAGAAGTTCACGTCACTCTACTTATGTCAAGGAAAGAGGGGGAAGAGGAGAGGTGGAGGAAGAGGAGGATGGAGACGAGAGGGGGTAATATTACTGATAAGAGAAGTAGGGGCGTATTCAGCTATGAGGGTGAACTCTGAACTCTGAGAGTGTGGGAGGGATGGAGGAGATGGAAGGAGAGTGGGATATTAACGATAAGAGGTTTATGGAGTTATTATTGCTGAAGCAGATAAAATAGGTGGATGGAAGCAGAGAAAGAAATGAGGGAAGGACAAAACAGAAGGTTGACAATCACGGCTGCTGTAAATTAATATTTCATATTGAATGATTAAACACAGAATTATTTTCATCTCTATGGCCAATTTGTGATTACCAATATTGATAATGATTGTATTTGTAAGAATAAGTGACCAAAAGGTTGTTTGTCTTAAATACAAAGTAAGTGTGAGGAAAAATTCAGTATTATTTACTAAGTTTCTAAACTGTGTTTTGCTACATGAAGCTTGTGAGGGGAAACTACACCCTTTAATCGCTTACTTTTACTCCTGTCTTCTGTTCAGAACAACAAGGTGGTGCATGTTGATTCGTGCTACCTCACCCATTAACACTTCCTCCCTTCTATCCTCATACCCCACCTTTTGTCAACATTTTCTCTTCTTCCCACTTTTCCCAGTCCAACCAACTCAATCTCGCTGCTCTCTCTTTCCTACTTCCTTCCACCCCTCCTTCCACTTCTTGCCTGCCCCATTCTCTCTCTCTCTCTCTCTCTCTCTCTCTCTCTCTCTTCACCCTGACTTTCTGTCTCTGTCAAGAGCTGAAAAGAGAAGACAGATGACCAGAGAATCAAGACTTACTGACAGCTGCTGTCAGAACACATCTATCAGCACACATACATCAGCGCACACACAATTCAGTGCATGAATGTACACACACACACACACACACACACACACACACACACACACACACACACACACACACACA
>NC_040023.1:23395752-23410416 GCF_000972845.2 Larimichthys crocea
ACACACACACACACACACACACACACACACACACACACAGGTGAGTCATCTCATGGTTAGCCTTGGGATCAGCAGATTCTCTGTGCAACCAAACCTGGAAACACATCATTACCTCTTTTTATTTTGGTGTCAGATGACTGCCTCCTCAAGACATGTTTTTAAATTCCTGAATAGAGAATTACTTCAACATTATGCAGTCGTGAATTTTACTTTAACGCTACCAATAATTTTGTCTTAGTGTCGTATATATTTGAAGAGTGTGCAGTACACTTTTTAACAAAGCTCTTCAGGAGTAGCTAGTGTGCCAAGACATATCAGCACAATATGTCAAGTCTTTACACATCTTAGCTGATACAGCACCTTATGCCTGCCACTAAACTGATTACTAGTGTAGAAAACACTGACTTTAAGGGGTGAGAAAGGTCTTGTTGAATGTAGATTACCAGCAGTGGTGCAGCTGTGCTGATGTTACCATTAGCTCTGAATGTGCATTAGCCACATCAATAAATAAATAATTATTTGTGTGTCTCTGTATCTGCTATAGTGGGTAAAAATCACTGCTTATATTAAGTGTGTGGGTGTATGTTTGTGCATTTATGCATGTGTGTGTGTAGGTAGGTGTGTGTGCAAGGTTGTAAATAAAAAACAGTTCACAGTGCTGAACTGGGACTGACTGGCCTTGGCATTAACACATTGCACTTAAAATGTGCCTGTGTATATTTGTGGGTGTGTGTGCCTGTTCAGACTCCAAAACACTTCAATACTACTAAAGCTTGGTCTTAGATAGAGAAACAGAATAATAGTAAAGTCAACAGTATCTATAAAGCAAGTTGGTTTGGAATTTTGTGCTGATGGACTACTTCAATGGATATCTAATAAACTCAATGTTTTGTACTCTTCAGTGTATTTTATTGAGTTGAGTGATTTATGGAGCTGAGATTGTACTGTAAGGTACAACAAGATTTGGAATTGAGATGCCTAAAGGGTTTTTTAAGTCTTCTGTGTGACTGAATTGCGTGACTGAGTGCCTGTGTGTACACTACCTGCAGATCTGCGTGCTGTGTTCAGTCATCGATACCAGGAGTTTGAGTGCGTAGAGCGGGATAGGCTCTGCTGCCCGAAGAAGAGACTCATACCTAGACATAAACATGCATGAGTACAACATTTGGCTTTCGTAGTAATTAATAATTAATGTACTGTTCTGATCATTAGTAACAGAGGGTAAACTGGAACAGCTCTGGAGAGAGGGGTAGAGGGGAGGGGGGAGGGGAGAACTAGAGTTATATGAAGAGAAGGAGAGAGGAGGAAATGTGGGAAGAGGAGCAGAAGAGAAAATCTGAGCAGCAAAGGGGGGCGCTAATGAAGGCGAACACGCGGTAAGCAGGATGCAAAACACAAAATACTCCATATATTTCATTTTAAAGCGTTAGACGTATCAGTTAATCATTACCAGATTACTAGTCCATTACAATACTGTCACCTGGTAAGGAAACCCCCCAAAATAAGTTTCTGATAAAAAACAAATTCTGATAGTTGGATATCTCTATCATCTCTCACTGAGCTGCTGAGGTATAATTCAAACCTTTTAACATTATTACTCCATCTGTTTTAGCTTGAAAATTATATCTGTATATAGCTGGTATTTACAAAGATGGCCAAGGACTAGGTTAGACTACACAGAACATTGTCTTCACTGTCAAGAAACAAAACTGATACAAAACAGAGGGTAGGGCTCATATTAAGGATGGTCTCATTAAAACAATTGGTTTCACAACTCGTCCTCTCATCATGTTGTGTTGATGTTAAAATGCTTCACATATTAATATATGACACGACTATAACACTTTTCGGTTCCTACAGAAGCAAAAAACAAAAAAGGAAACCAGAGACACTGACAGGCTGATACTTAGAAAGAGTCAGACAAACCTTGGAAGCAGAGATTTTGTAATGAGAGCTAAGATTTCACTACAGGAGCTTCCATCATCTATTCCTTCTACTGCCCTTCCTCTTTCATCTCTTCTCTCTTTCTTTTCCTCTGTCCCCTCATCGTCCTCAGTTTGATCACTCTCCTGGACCAGCAAGACAAGACTGAGTTCGGACAGCACCCTCAAAACAAACACAGACCACTCCACTAGAACACAGAAAGAGAAAAAGAGAGCATAATATAGCAGTGTTTAAAATACTGTATATGTATTCAATAGTAGTTTTGACCCAACAGATATTGGCTGAGAGAATGTTTCTTAAATGCATTTTTGTAACCAAGAAGACCATAATATGCATGTGACATCAATTGCATAACATCACATGACCATTACTCTACTTAGAAATGGTTGACCTAGACTAATGACAGACAGAATGTAAAATTCAACTTTAGGATGTCACTGGAGCTCAAAACTGACAGAACAAGATGTTCTCTGTGGTGGAGACGAGATTGTGTGGCTCAGGTCCTGCCTATTTAATGATACCTGAAGTTGTTGAACGTCCTCTTGTGACCATATTCTACACATACGTTTTACAATCTACATGTATCTGTAATTATGTCATCGTAATGGTTAGGATGGATGGATCTATCTATCTATTGCCATCCATCCATCCATCCATCCATCCATCCATCCATCCATCCGATAAATAACAGGCAGGAAACAAGGGGAAGACAGAAGAGCAGGTAATGACAGAATGACAGGCAACGAAGGTCCCTGACTGGACTCTGTTCTTGTACTCTTTCCCATTTGCAATTTCCTTTTATTTTTTCTTCCTCTTCCTCCCTCATTCTGACATTTGCGTCCATTTCCGCCCTGTCTCAAAAATAGCCCATCATGTTATTTACCATTTTTGCTGAAGGCCAGTGTTGTCAAGGGGGGCAGGATGTCATCCACAACCTTCAAGAGACATAAACAGACCAAAAAAAAAAACACCTTTTAATTACAATCTGGAGTCACAGTATACAGAAAGTTCATTGGCAGAGAATGCCTCAGTGTCATGAACATAAAACAACTCAGATCAAACATGCTGAAATTCTGTAGCAGTATCAATTTTTTTTGTAGGAAATGTACTGACAAAACTACTACTACTACCAGTGTACTAAAGGCTTTCATATGTAAAGATCATATTCAATGTTACTACTCAACATAAACAGTCTAAATATTATCAATGGTTCAATTTGGTCCAACCTCTTTCCTTTGAGAGAAAAAAAAATCAATAATAGCAATTTCAGCCTTTCATCTGAAAAACTACTTAATATACAGCAATCTGAAAACAGGATATATTTTTACATTAAACTGAATAGAAGACACTGTACTATATTAATTCAGTGGGCATCAACTACACAGACCACTGTCACAGAGGATCAAATTACTATGGAAATGCACTGTTGAATGATCTCTTTGATCAAACACACACACACATACACACAGATACAAATGTACTTTCACAACTGTCAGAGCCCTTATTTAGGCATGAATCTGTATTGCATGAATTTGCATGATTACTAATATTACCATAGAAACAACACTAATGCTGAGAGAGAGTGTGTGAGGTCATTACACTGAGAGCCAGAGAAAAAGAACTACAAAGGATGTTGTCCACCACTTAATGGTGTGTGTATTAATATCACAACCATCAAAAGACTGGATAGAGTGTGTGTGCGGAGAGAAAGGCTTGGTGCAATTTCTCTGAACTGTGAACTATGGGTGACATGTCCCCTCACTCTCTGAAATCCTTGCTTGTCTCCATTTTCTAATTCTTACCTAGTTACCCCTCTACCTATTGTATAAGTTGTGCAAAAAGAACAGTTTCCTATCACCACCATTGTAACTAAAGATGAATTTCCTTCACTTTGTTTTGCAGCCAGTACAAAAATAGTAACATATATAAAGTCGTATTATGTTGTATATGCTTTCTATTTGAACTTTTTTACTGTTTGCGAATCACAGAGAGTAGCTGGTATTCTGAAATTCTACTTCTGTTTCTTCTGGTAAACAAACTAACAAACATTGTGTGTACACTGTTGATTAGGCAGCACACAAACTACTTTTTTTCCAATATACCTGCTGTGCTGAAGCTACTGTATATCATTAATTCAACAACAAACAGGCTATTGTTAGTATGCAGCTCCTAGATACAGACATGCTCAGTATATCTTGTTCTTACTGGAAGACTGAATGGTTGTCACTGCAGCAGACCCAGCTGAAAGGAGGATGCTAATTTTATATGCTAAAGCGAGAACTTTATTGACTCAATTCCATACCACCATTTGGATTTTCACGTAACAAATTAATTGCTTCTCAGTGTGTGTGGTGTTGTACACTATGTACTGTATCAAAACAATGTAGCAATTTTAGAAAACGGTTTCATTCCTGTGTTGTTGTTTTTATTTCAAATAACACTTAGCCTTTTTCTCTGAATTCATAACCCAAAAAGTAATGAACAAACCTAACAATACTTATGGCTGAATGCACATTTAGTGCAATAGCATTATGCTCAGTGACTTGAGTCAAATTGTATTTGTTTACAGCTGTTAGTTCAGATTTTTAAAGGTCTGTGTGGCCTACAAAGTGTTTTTCCACATCACAGTTCAATGACACATTAAATCAGCCGGGGTACTTAGTGAATTCCTCCCAATTTCTGTTTGGTCTAAACAGGCAATGGTTACATAGCTGACATGTGGATGATTAAAAAACAAATGTAACATTTGTGATTGTGTGAAGGTGATTTGCATACAGAAAAGAGGTCTTGTGGAAGCAGAACTTACTGCAAACTTTACTTTGTGACAAGGATTCAGAGACGTAAACTAACTCAAACATGACTGTGTCCTTGTCTGACGGGCAATAAAAGTTAATCTGAGCTGGCTGGAGGTAATTAAAGTGTCTTCCTGTGTTATTGACTATCAGTTGCAGAAAGCCTCGTCTTTGCTCCGTTCCTCTACTCCTCATCTCTTTTCTTTTCTCTCCCTCTATCCCGTCTGCTTCCTCCCGCTCTCAACTTCCATACGTCAATAGTCATTAAATGCAATCTCATCGTCCAACCCTATGCACATACACATATGGACACACACACACACACACACACACAGAGCTGATGAGGCCCTGTTGGTTCAATACTTGATTAGTGTCTTGTCTACTAGCACATACATTGACCCTCTGACCACTAATAGACAGGTTTAGTAGACTGGAAGATACTGAATATATAACCACTGTATGAAACGTATAAAACTGGACATATTCATGGAGACACTTTAACATACACCTATAGTTCCCACTCTGCAAGCTTTCAATCACGCAAAGCAATGTATGTATCACTTATGTTTTCCTAAATGAGTAAACAGTAAAAAATGTGAGAGATATCTGACAGTCTAAAGTGTAACATAATAGCACGATGATGACAGGTCGTCTCCAAAGTGCCATCAGAGGTAATGTACTGACATTTGTTGAATATCACAAGATACCTGCCCTATATTTTTTTACTAAACTCTCAACAGACAGACAGTCAGTGAGATAGGCAGACAGGTAGCCAGCCAAACACTAAAACACACAGACACACACAAACATCAGGCAGCTGTATCAGGCAGACAGACAGTGAGTCAGTCAGTCATTTACATATTTGCATGTATACATACTTACAGCACTATGATGTGGAGTGGTGAGAGCATGGTGCTGACTGAGGACTTCCACAATGGACAGAGATGTCCTAATCAACTCCTCACATACAGCTGCACCTAACAGGGAATCAGATATCATTCAACTGTTTCGAATCATCTCCTCAGTAAAAGTGGAGGATGACCTACAGGCTGACCAGTAACTGAACTCCCTGCACTGACGGCTGGGTGTATTCCATTTGTAAGTTAGCAGCTGAAGTGCACTTGATATTATTGCCTTTGAGCAAGGCACTGAAACACCCTCAAGCATCTCCTGATGCAGTGCACTGTGGCTGACCCTTTACTCTGCACCTTACCTTTGAAATTCAGTGTTCTACCTGTCTCTGTATACTTCTGGCTGTCTGGTAGATTATTATTAAACATGTGTAAACATTTTAGTAAATGTAACTCACCCAAAGCACTGGTCAGATTTGTTTCATTGGACTCTATAGAGGTGATATAGTTCTGTGAGAAAGACAATGCTTATCAACTGAATACTTCAATGGTCAGCATAGTTTTAATGCACTGTAATGATGATTGTTTTAATTTTTCTTAAGACAATTCTACTTTTTTGTTATCCTAGTCCTCTTAATGGTCTAAACTATCACAATATACTTAAACTCAAATGAATTGAAATTCCGAATGTCAATGCATCCTAGTTTTAACAGCATTATGTTTTGCCTTCAAAACAAGTACTCTGCTGAAGAGACAGATAAAGAGTTCTTTTCTAAACATGACTAAACACTTACCAGCAGCAATCCAATTTGAGCTAGAAACTCTTCAGTTACTATTTGAGATCTAAAGACCTGTGAGAAGACAGAGAGTCAGATAGACAAACATGGAACATGATGGGACAACAAAGAGAAAAGGCAGGGTGAAGAGCAGGAATATTTATAACATTATTTTTCTTGCAGGATTTTTATACACAAACCCAAATGATACAGGGTCACAGAACCTGGCCACTATAGTACTGAGCAAGGTGGATGGGTACTGGTAATTCATGAGAAAATCTATGTGGGTAACCCTGCATGCAATGCATAACACTTGAACAACAAAGAAAACCTGAGCTACCTGTGAGGAAAGAAGTTCCAGCACAACAGACATTGTAGGCAAAGTGTGTTTAAGCTGTCTGCTCTGAACTGTAGATGGGTGTCTCCTCCCGATCACACCTCGCAATGCACATAAGACATCCTCTAGAGGAGGGAGAGGAGACAAGACAAGAGGATACAGGCAGAAATGAGAAGGGATGAGAGTAGATCTAATGGGGTTACTTACTGTATTACAAAAAAAACCTGAACGTTAAGCCACTAAACTGATTTGCAAATTCATATATACATGTTGGCAAAATACACACAAAGCAAACACACTCATGCAGTGTGTGTGTGTGTGTACCCAGTATCAGTGGTGCAGTGCTACTCAGATGTACAATCAGTAAATCCAGACACTGAGACAGGTATCCTGTTTGGCTGGGGTTCTCTCTTAGGGGAGTGGCTTTGCGTAGGTCTCTCTCCATGTACATCACAAGTCTAGACAGAAAGAGACACACGGGCATTGCATGTCACAAAATGTGTGTAGCATACTTCATGTAATCTACTGCTCCACTTCATCGTGAGCTGAAACTAACAATATGATTCATGTCAGTGGTATAAATAAAGTTTTTATCGGATGTATAAAGACAGGGAGATTGGCCGGGAGAGATACAGACAGACAGACCCAGAGTTTGAGAACATTTTTATTCTCATCAGACTTGCTTGTATTGAACAGTGATCAATAATATTCTATTCACAAATTCAGAGCAGAGCGGAAAGGTTACCACTGCTAACTGATATTCATTACTGACACACAAACACACCCACACATCTGTGAATAAGCGCACACACAAGCACAAACAGCATGAATGCAGATACATGCAGAGATTTAGAGAGGTCATATTAGTTAACAAACATTGATTCTAAGCTTTAGAGTGGCAATGGAGGAGGGGCAGTGGGGGATTACTAATTCAGTATTTTTCCTCATAATGCTGCAGAAGATATCAGCATCTATACAGTTATATGGAATGCAACACAGCTACTGTTAGTATATAAGGGGTCCAGTGCACTTCAGGAGAGCTCTAAGAGCAGCTGCTTGATTTTTCTGTTATTAGGTTTAGTGCAAAAAACAGACAAAGACAATGAATGCACAACAATTAATTAACTCTCAAATTTCAAAGCAAGGAGCTCGTATGCAGCAAACTAAACAGTAGGACTGATTTAAACTGTACACTTGGCAGAAGGCATATGTATCAGGAGCCAAACTTGGGTCAGAAGGGCAAACGGTGTTGGGTAGCTGAAGTATACCAACTGCAATGGTTAAACTCTGTGTGATATAAGAAATTATATCATTAAAATACAATACTAATAACTAGATTGAACTAGTTGGGATTAAGATACTTGTAACATGCTAATTCCGCAGTTCTCCTGTAGACTGTGGGTTGAACCTAAAAAAAAAAGATGTTTTGTAGTTTTATGGGTGACTGTCTTAGTTAAAACTACAGTTGGTTTGCAGATATTTGTTGAAACTAACATGTTTGGAATGTATTATGTTGCCTTATATATGCCATAAACCTTATTTTGAGGGAGTGGTTTTGGGAGGGAAGAAGCAAACAGGACTGGGGTGTATTATTTACGTGTACTTTTCAAAGGTTGCCTAATGCAGATGTAACAGTGTGTAACATGTTTGAATTTTGGTGTCAGGGTGATAAGGTTAGCTTAGAACTGGTTCACCAACACTGCAGTCAACATTATGATGACCTCACTAGCTGGAAATATAATGCAAACTTTATTTTCTCATGCAAAATGCTTATTAGTATATCTTTCCATCTACTGTACATGCATGTTTGTCAGGGTAGTTATTTGCCTGTCTGTATCTCTAACCAGCTCCGTGCCTGCTTCCTGTCTGTCTGCTTGTTTGTCTCCTTGTTAGACTTCTGCTTGTGTGTTCCTCTGTTAGTCTTGCAGCCATTTTTTCCCAATTGCTAAATAAAGAGAGACAAACTTGCCACCTCTCTGTCAGTCACTGTGGGAGACTCACAAAGTACTCACACACAACTGACCTACAAGTGGCCTGCTCTGTGTGTGTGTGCGTGTGTGTGTGTGTGACTGCCTCTGTTGAAAGCCATCACACTCTACTCCCAATGGCAATCTTGACACTTCCTCAGTGAGGCCTGCACAAGTTTATCTCATGCAGACAAAAACACACACACTCACACACAAACACACACATTTTCACGCCACTGAGGAGCTAATTAAACACAACGTGCCTGGGTGAGAGCAGGACTGAGGGAAAGACGCACGTCTGTGTGTGTGGTTGAATCATGCAGAGTGCTCGGTGGGAGAGAGACAGGCAGGTCAACTCTGACAGCTCTAACACAGTGAAGAGAGGCAGAGCAAGTAAGAGGAGAGAGATGGAAAGTGTGTATGTGTGAGTGGTGCGAGGGTGCGAGAGACAGACAGGCAGAGAAAAATAGCTGAAAAGAAAGTGAGTAATAAAAACACCTTAATTCAGTTTTGAAGTCGTGTAAAAGCAAGTTGTGCTCAGACTTCCAGGCGTTTAGTCATTATCATATCTAAATATAAAAGGGCAAAGCCATTATAACAAGAGATCAAGCATATGATGCTCTGACACAGGGTTGTAAATGTCAGAGAGAATGGTCCTTTGAAAAAAAAAGAAAGAGATCCTAAATAAGGTAATCATGCTGCAGACTGTGTCTGTGTCACAGTTCTGTAGGACATAGACATACTATGATTTGTATACAGTGTCTATTAATACTACTATTATACATCCTTTAGAAAGTAATGTAGACATGTGCTGACAAACTGCACCTTTGGAATTCTGAAATAAAATGCTTTCTCCAAAGTTATTTCATTTTTGTTTACAAGGATATTCCTGGATCTGTCCACAGCCAATTAGTTTTAATTATTTCCAGCCGAGAGAAGCTCCTTTATTTCCTTTGTACATTGCATTGTGGGACACAAGTGTTCATCAATGCTATACTCAAAATGCAAATGAATTTATAATGCGTAATGACATGTTCAAGGATACTTAAGTTTGTCAGATTTTAAGTATGAACTTGTGACATACTCAGCACCTAATTAGGGCAATATGTATAATGGAATTGGGACACAGCTTATAATTTAAACGAGTGTAGGGCTGTCCATCAGAGTTAATAAAATGGTATATTCAGATTGGTATTTCATTTTTGGTGAGCAAAAATAACTATAAATAAATGTAAATAATGGGTTGTGTCGACAAGCCTAACTCTAACTAAACATAAACATACTCTTTTATAGAAAAGGTAAACAGTTCACACGTAAAATGAGAATGAATAGAATGAAAAATGAAAAGAAAGTGATAGCTGAGAAATTGTTTTTGAAATTTTGAAGAAAAAAAAGAAAACATGAAAAAGAGAGAACTACTGAGAAAAGAGACAACAAGGAGAGAGACAGTTATAAGGATCCATATGTCGGTAATCTAGGGCATCTTTTTCAAACTGAAATACCAACTGGTCATAAATTACCAAGGGAACTGGCTGTGTATATATACTGTATATATATCATGCATATGCATCTGATCATGTGAGCTATGCACATTCACAGCTGCATTGGAAGTTAGTGAGGGGTGAAACATAGGACAACCAGCTAATGAACCATTTGAAGTTCCAGTAAAGTTAGAGCATGCAGCAGCTCAAACTGAATGTCCAGGGTGCATACATTTATATTATTATTCCCACGGCTGCTGTGCTAGTTAACGCAAAGGTTACGCAGAGTACGACTGCCTTGCCAACAACCCCAGGCAGCATTTTATGGAGGAAATCTCCCTTCTAAAAGCAGTCTGCACCAAAAACCTGTGTTGAAAAGCAATCTCTGAGTGCTTATAACAGAATGTGGAACATGAATCACGTCCTAATGATCTAAGAAATCTTTAACTCATTTTATTATGCACACACTTTTACTCCTTGTCCACACTAAGCAGCTGTTTTTCCACACGGAAAATGAAAGAAAAATCATCATGTAAACATGCTCAAACATGATCTGCTGTATAGTGAGGAGCAACCAAAAAATGGGAGTGTGGACACCAATCACTTTCACAAGTAAAAAGTGTGAAACAGATTTAGTAAATTACTGTGGACATAGTCTTGGAGTGGGCTACAGCACACCACATAGTCAAAATGAAAAGTTCTTAAACTAACAAGAGTGAGTCATCTTCCCTCCCCAACAATCAATAAAACACGCACATCACCTTGGATGACTCTTGGAACAACACGACTGCCTGGTTGGAACAAATTAACAATGTTAAGGCAATGGTACTTTTTTCTTTTTGTATCATGTCCCCCTTCAGGAACTGAAAAAAGTTCTTGCCCCCCACTCCAAATTTTATCAATCTAATTACCCAATCATTCAACTTAGTTTGACTGGTCATACCCGGTCATCCACACCCACCCTGCAGTGGCTCTAAGCCCACCTCCTAGTGTGGGAACCACTGATGTAAAGTAACTGATATGGTAGTTAATACAAATGTCAATTTCTTTCAAATGAATAATATAACAAAAGCAAAAACATGGAGCACAATTTTGGATTTAGCCAACCACATTGTATACTGAAGAGGGAGTTTAGTTTCAGCTATAGTGTAGCTGGGTAAAAGAACACAGTCTGAAAGCTACAGCTAAATAATTAAAAGGGAATCCCACCCTGAAATGGAATTCACAAATGCTATTTGTTTGTTCTCTGACAGTTCAGTCTGTGTGTGAACATGGGTAACTATATTCCAGAGAAACTAATTAGCCAGTGGTCTGACAGACTGAGAGGAGTTATGAGTAAGCTTCACTGGTCCAAACCTCAGTAGAGGCAGTTAGTAGGAGGGTGCAGGGGTATGCTATGTAGTAAAATAACAGTTACATGGACAAATCCGTGTTGCTGTGCAGTTAAAAAAAGAACCTCTCTTTAATCAAAAAAAATTTGTTTAAACTTGCAGCCTCTTCCATAGTAAATAGGATAGATCAACAACTGACTTCTTGTCTGATTTGTCACATGGTTTATCATCCAAAACT
This sequence comes from Larimichthys crocea, assembly GCF_000972845.2. NCBI lineage: Eukaryota > Metazoa > Chordata > Actinopteri > Sciaenidae > Larimichthys > Larimichthys crocea. The sequence goes on from NC_040023.1 coordinate 23,407,470, forward strand.
GCTTCTATCCTGGGTAGAGTCACAGATTTTTACTTTCTACTGAAGAACAGCCAAACCTTAATGTTTGCTTTGAAATGAAATTGAGTTCATCTAAATCTAAGCACTGTTTATGAAGACCTTTGAATATTCATTAGCCATAGTGCAAGCAATGGGTGCATTTTCTTACCATATTTATCAAATGTATGTACCAAATATAAACCACTTTGTAGTTGCTGCTCAGTTATTTAAATGTAGGTATAATAATCTGGCTAGGAGGATATTTTAATTACATGGTACTGAGGGAGAGACCTTGTCTCCTTGTGTGTGTGTGTGTGTGTGTTTGTGTGTGTGAAAGACTGTGTATTTACCTGTGTTGACAGCAGTAAAGCAGTGTGTGTGTGTTGTCCTGTGTTAGCAGCAGCAGTAGTAGTAATGCTTTGGCTCGTGTTACTGTGGATGGACTCTCTAGACAGCGCAGCACCTTCAACACCAAATCCTACAAGACACAAACACACAAATTAATATAGTCTTCCTGGCTGTTCATGTACAGTCCAAGATACAATACTATATTTTGCTATTTAAATCCAAGTCACCTATTTGAAACAAACTTTTAACACCTATAATATCCTATCCCACCTAATATAGCCTAAATGTTTACATGCACTTCAGTAGGTTGATTTTGAAGTATTATGAGAAATAAAATGTTTACACATTGTACACAATTCGATGATTTCAAGTTTCTTATCAAAAGACATTGCTGCAATGAATCCATATAATGTATTCAAATTAATAAGAAATTATTCAGTTTAATATTTTCACTGAGGTGCACAGAAAAAAATAAATTATGACACTGCATCAACTAACAGCCTAAAAGTTAATCAGCTCAGACTTCACATTATCACACAACATGCACACACACACACAGACACACACAACAAATGTGTATGCCTACAGCTACTTGAGACACCCATTCACTCAGCATCAACTCAGAGACAGTAACTGGTTGGAAAAATCTGCAACTGGCCAACATTCATTACCATTATCATTATCACCAACACCATACACTTCTGACTGTGTGCGCAGCTGTGTGTGAGAGAATGTGCGTGCATGTGTGTTTATGGTGCGACACACCAAGTTAATTAATTTCAAAGCCCAGTAGTGTGTGCCGAGCTGATAAGTCCCTCCCCACTACCCATAATGCTTTGCTGAAGTAGAAGGCTGCAGCGCGTTCATTCAGCCAATTAGCCCAGATACTGACACACTCTACAAATTAGTGTATGTGCACGCGTGCAGACACACACACAGTCACTCTCTCGCTCTCTCTCTCTCTCTGTCTGTGTCTCTCTCTCTCTCTCTCTCACTCACTCACACACACACACACACACACACACACACACACACAATCTAACAGAGTTCTGTGTAAACAAACTCTTGGACTGTCTGTCTTTGTGCCAGGGGAGAGAGAGAGGGGAGAGAGAAGGGGGTGAATGCATATCAGTGTATAATTAGAGCAGAGTTGAAGTACTAAGTTTGTATTCTGGTGTTAAATTGGAAATGCTCAATGCAAATAAATTCAGTTCAGAGTCAATTACCAATGCTAGACTCCAACTTAAAAACCTTCAAATCAATTTTAGCCCCTCTGCCTTACCAAGATTAGCACTTCACATACACACTAGATGGGCTGTCTTATGAAAAATGAAATAAGCAATTCCTGACAAATTAGTTTATGCACAGTTCAGCATTAGTTCATGAACTGTATGGACAAAAGAAAGAGCGATGGAGAGACAGACTGACAAAGATAGAGAGAGACAGAGAAAGCATGAAGTAAAGGTTTTGAGAATTTGAAGCTAGTGTCATTTGTTCCTCATGTTGTGGTGTTTTCATCCCTCAGTCTATGTGTAAAAACCCCTGTTAGTGACTTTTCTTCATAAATTTTTCTAAAAATCAAACCCTACATAGTAGTGATGTTACCACATAAATCAATAAAATATAAATAACTAATAAAATATTAAAACAACATAGCTGTTTCTTTTTGTATTTATCTTTGACATTCTACATAACATACTTAAGCAGGTGTGCAGTAAACACATACCCTGTTCTGTGCGACACGGTGTGTTTGGATCCGTGAAGTGAGTAGGGCAGTGGTCATAGCTGTGAGCAGGTGCTGCTGGACCCTGGCCCCTGCTCCACCTACGCCCTCCAAGATAGCCGCAGGGCCACAGGTGTCAATCACTGCCAAGAAGACCGCTGGGACCACCCGGGTCAGCCTAGAAAGAGACTGACAACATAAAGACAGACAGACAAACACATTCACACACTGAGGTAATGAATGTCATTCATGGATTGTATTCCCATTCCCTTTTAATGTCCTGTTACACTAGACCCTGATGTTAACCTGTTAGTGCCTTAAAAAGAGAGAACATGCAATTCTACAAAATTATTTGTTATATATATATAGTTTTAATCACCATGATTTTTGTCTATGTGTGTTTGTCGGTTCCACAGAGTACCTGTTCACAGTCCCACATAAAGTATATGACTGTGTGTTTTCACATATGTGAACTTACAGAGATGGCGGTGACTCTCACAGCCTCCACAGTGGAGTGAGTGAACAGGTACCACAGGGCAGAGCCTATCTCTGTGGTGACCAGGTGGTGGGAGGGGCCTGAGACAGTGGTGGAGATGTTCTCTATGGCTTTTGCAGCCATGTGATGAACTATGGAATCATCCTGTGAGGTAAACACACAAACTGATCAAAATTCTTTTGATCATTTACATTCACTCAACCAAGCAGGCAATTTTAATAGGTTTATAAACTGAACATTATAAACTGAAATTAATTTACAACAACTGGTTCTGGCAAACCCAATTAACATTTCTCAAGCATCTCTTACCATAGTAAATGTTTCTAATGTTTCCCCTCAATACATCACACAGATGACTATAGCAATGGTACAGTCCATTAAGT
>NC_040023.1:23410493-23455015 GCF_000972845.2 Larimichthys crocea
CACATATATAATACAGAAATAACAACTTATATCTCAATAACTTTTGCCCAAAGAAATGTTCAGACTTTCTGAAAACTGACATCTACTTTTCAGGGATCTGATATAAGACGAATGTTTAGAGTCCGTAACTCCATTTGTATCCATGAACTGGTCAGACGTGGATGTCTTCTATTTGTACTAATGTGAAGATTAGCTTTCATACTGGGGCGTGAATGTGGACATCCATCCTAACAACAGAGCACATCGTAGTGCTTTGTGTCCAGAAAATCTTTGTGCATAAAATATAATGCCATTGTGAACAACACATTTTCTGCTTCATTGTCAAGTTACAAACTCAAAACTCGATTACTGAAAAATGTCATACACCAAAAGGCAGAAATGAACAAAGAAACTAACGCAATCAAAAACTGACAATTAGATTAGCTCTTAACATCACCTCAATAAAAAAACAGAGAGAGGTTGCATGTGTGTATGAGTTGGTGTATGAGTGTTTGTGAGTGTACGCTTATGTGTATATTGTATGTGCCCACACACCTTTGCCTCACTAGAGAATAGTTGTTTGTGTTCAGACAATGGGGCCAGGCTAATGAAATCTCTGTGGCTGAGGAAATGAGTTTTTCCAGGAAAGTCATTGTGGAGAAAGACAGGAAGTAGAACAGATGATTGCCTCTGTCAGGTTATTATTGTGTTTCACTGTGTTACATCACTTAGACTCTACTCTCCCTAGATATGAGATACAATAGAGTCTATTCATAAAACACAGTTAACTGTATTTTTAAGTTCATAATAACAGCTGAAACATTAATTTCACCATGGCAGTTTATCATGGTGATTCTGAAAAGTGGTGCGGGTGTCAGATAACGACATTATTACAGCAATTAATTGTTTTATGTTTCACATGTAACGTGTATATGTGCAATGCACAAGATTTAGAGAAATGAGAGACAAATCCAAACTAATTAACAATTAAAGTGATACACCATTGGAAACCTTGTCTAATATCAGACTCACTCTCTACAAGCTTGATTTTAGTTTGTTTCTTAACACACACGTAGCTGTGGTCAACTTGAAATCATGTCATATACAGTGAATCCAAATGTTCAAATAATCTATTTTTCTGTGCTCAGCGTGCTTCAAGCAGTTATAGTTACTCTAGCAACATCCTCAGTGTATTAAGAAACAGCAGATGTAGATTACTGTGGGAATGGTTTGAAAAGTATTTATAAATATTTAGATACACTTTCGAATGAAAACTTGTCAACATAGTATATTTTACAATAGACAGGAAGTCAAACTGCTGTTCATCAGAAAGAGGAGATTCTCCATTTTTTTTATCTTAGCCCATATTGTCAATTTAACAAAAAGATTTACCTCAGTCCTTTCGGCCCTAACATACACAGTCTGCAATAACAGCAAAATAATGTCCCTGCTGCCCTGCAGAAACCTCATGTCCAAACAAAGTGAACCTTTTTAAACTGAGGAGGCATGGATGGACCTCTGACATTTAACAATGCATCGGTGGTCAAGCTGTGATCCACGGTTATTTAACATTTTATAGAAATTAAAGGCACATTCTATTAAACCACATGGGGACTCTAATCATAACTGATAGCTTAAATAACCATCTATTAATCCAATATAGGACATCACATTGTGTATTCAACACCAAGGGAGTACGTAGCACGACAGCATAATGAATCCTCTGGCACCCCTCCGGGAACCAGTAGAATGGTCTGTTCCAGCATTCCCCAGGCCTTGCGGGCCAGCTCACTAATGAGCCCACGGGGGAGCACCCACTGTCTGTGTGTTTAATAGACTGTAGCCCTGCCAGGAACTACACAGAGAAAAAGACAGAGGAGGAGGGGGGACTGAACGAAGGAGAAAGAGAGAGAGATGGAGTAAGAGAGATATCCTTACATGTGGTGAGAAACAAGTAGCTCATGCAAGAAACTCCATCATTACGATGCAGACAGAGAAATGCAGGAGGAAAAAGTAAGTTATTCTCATTATAATTTCTCCCAGTATGAGAAACAAGTTCATCCAAGAAACACACTCATTATATTATACCCAGTGTCCTACTTAAACCTCACATCTCCAGAAAGTCAACTATAAAGAAATTAAAATCGTTTTTTTGGAATGGCTTTCCCAATAACTTGGCTACAAGGTCATCTCGTTTTCTTCTTTACACACAATACTTTGCCAAGTTTTAATTTAACTTTACATGTCACTGTTGAAATTATAGTATAACAGTATATAATAAACATAATCAATATGAATATCATAACTTCTCTTTGCCTCTCTTTCCCTCTGTCCACTGCACATAAATATATTCAGGTCAGTGTTGAGCAAGTAGTTTCAGAGAAGCACTACATATCGCAGCTATGTTAGCGGCTCTGTGAGGATATACTCAGCTAAACACAAATGTTGGCATATTAATCTCAGTTTACCATGTTAGCATGCAATCAAGCTAAATGTGCTAACAGCCCGTTTTCACAGCAGACATGTTGGCATGTCGTAGGTGTTGTGCACTTGATGGACCACAGCAATCATTATCAAACAAAGTTTCACTTGTGGTTCTCTCCGGAAGACAAGTTGATGTCATTCACACAGAACACAGTACATCTGAGCTGGGAATGTAATTAGTTTGCATGTTTTTGGTCATAAACAGGATCCATCTTGTGACACTGAATATCTGTACTAAAATTCATGGTAATGTATCCCATATTTCTCAAGATATTTCACTCAAAACCAACATCACCCTCCCTGACGAGTACACCCATCCAGGAATACAGAAATACAGGAATACACCCAGGCAGGAATACGGGTATTCAGGAATACAGGCAGGCAGGAATACGGAAATACAGGAATACACCCATCCAGGAATACACCCAGGCAGACAGAGATACAGACATAAACACAGACAGACACCTAGGCAGACAGACTACCAGCCTGAAAGAGACACAGGCAGACAGTGACACAGGAAGACATCCAGAGAAAGATACAGACAGCCAGACAGACACCAAGACAGACATATACCAAGACAGACAGACAAACAGCCAGGCAGACTGAGATCCAGGAATACAGGAATACAGACAGACAAGTTAGGGAATCTACAAAGTCATTACGCTGGAAGATTAGGATAGGCCTTATTTTATCAATAATTATTTTGGTATTTATATGGAGTCCCAACCTGACTGAAATTTTTATAGCTAACTAGAGTGACTGCACTGCACCATGTGACCTTATGTCTTCACTTGACATGACTCTCTGAAGCTCTCCCAGTGCTCTTGTACTGCTCTTCTAGTTTATTGATGCAGTAGCACGAATATGTTTGGTAGCATCTTCAGTGTTTCACCCAATGCAGAGGGGCATAAAATCAGACTGAGAGAATTATTAAGAAATGAATTATGGTGAATAAAGTTCTAATAATACAGAAGTACATAATAATAATACAAAAATTTAACTGTAATAAAAAAACCAGCTTCAAAGTCATTTTGAATATATGGTATCATTTAGTTTGGTACTAACAGTGCTCAATAACTATTGCAGCATATGGTAAAAGGTATTTAAACATCCTGACATTGAGTGGTAGAAACATTTTTCATTTCCATATCTTAGATATTAAGATTAGACATGTCTGTTACACTCAACTCTCTAGCTCTGTATCTCCTCCTCTATGATTGAAATAGATTTTTTTTTTAAATGGTATGGGTCTAAAATTTGGTAGATTCAGAGCATGAAGTTCAGCCTTCCAGAGGTGTCATGAGCAGATCTAATTAAATGACATACCCACTCTCATGCATCCTCACTTCAAACATCCAGCCATGATTTCTGAGGTACTCATCCTAATTTAAGACCATTAAAGATAGATATAATACACAGAGAAAAACAGGCATTCTTCACTTTCAAGTTTCCTGGATTTAAATTTTGCAATTGCTGGAAGCAACATGCAGGTCTCTTTATTTTATCTCACTGTTTAAACAAGATTTCCCTCTTTTTTTCCTCAGGTTTCAACATGATGAACTGGCTTCCTGGCAACCAGGTTAAATCTCCCTTACTCTGTAGCTCAGGGCTGACAGGGAAGATTTACGCACTTTAAACCCCTGGCTAAAAAAAGTTGGAAAAACCTCAGTTTTCAGATGAAAAGAGTTAAAAGGCCAGGCAGATAGGGAACAATAAAACCCCATCTTCAAGTGTCGATCAGTAGATTAGTTTTATATCCAAACATGTTTGCACCTGGTCTTCAAGTCTCAAATAGAAAGAGATACACATCACAAAAACTACATCACATGACTTGATGCAGGATTTGTGTGTATGCCTGTGTGTGCACAAGTGCGTGTGTTCACATGTCTGATGTGGTTTCCCTCTGTAATTAAAGTCCTTTAGAAGCCAGTGCACCTGGTTTTGAATGAGCCCCTATGGCAGAGACACAGACACCATCTATCAGCCTCACACAGCACATCTAACACCACTAATAGCCAAACTCAAAGAGAGAGAGAGACTGTCTGATTAACAGGCTAACAGACAGACAGTGAGGCGTAAAGGGAGAGGAAGAAACGTGTGGACACAGCAGCAACAAGTAGAGGTGCAAATAGACAAACAGGACAGAAGACAAATCAGCAGGCAAACAGATATAAGTTAACAGGCAAACGAGACAAGGATATAAACAGATAAAAAACAGGGATACAGGTAGGTAAAGAGAGACAGGCATATGGCTCTAACAGACAAAAAGCCAACCTGACACAGCACAAACGACTAATATAGGAAAAAGAGGAAAGACAGGCGTCCTCCTTTTTCTGTTTGAAGGACAGTCTTCTAATCATTACAACATAGTAACTGTATATTGTTTTATTACTTTATACACTGTCTTGCATTCAGTGTGTGTATCTTTATGTGTGCATGTGTGTATGTAGGTCTGTGTGTGCATGCATGTGGACTGGTCATCTTATGTTAGAGACACAAGGGTAGGACCCATGACGGTCTAAGAGAGTCCCCCTCTGTTCTCCTCTCCTTTGTGGTAGATAGTGATAAATCATTAATAGGCTCACCACTGCTGTATGTGCATGTGCGTGTGTGTATGTGTGTGTGTGTGTGCATGTATATGTAAGGGGGATTTCTGCCTTCTGCCCCCTGGCTTCTATCACTGTAATACTGTTCACACATCATTTCTGCTGCACGTACACACGCATGCACACACACACATACACACACACACAGATTTTTCATCATAGGCAGCAGAAGCATCATCTTGTTCAGGCTCATAAATAATTTCCTGCAGCTCAAGTCTGGCCTGGAAACCTGCCTTTCACTCCATGCCATCCACTCCCCCTCTCCAAGTACAACTCTCTCTCTTTCTCTCTCTGACTCCCTGCCATCTCCTCTCCCCCTCCCACTGCACTGATCCTTCTCTCTCTCTTCCTCTCTGTCACTCCCTGCCATCCCCCACTATCCCCCTCTTCACTGCTAAAACCACCATGCTCGCTTTGGCTCTGTGCCCTCCCAGTCGACCCCTTCTTCTAGTACAACGATCTCTATCCCTCTCTCCAGTGCTTTACTTGTAAATCAGGAAAACTCTCAACAGCAGCGGAGGGGGCTGGGGTGATCCAGGGGGTCAGGAAACGCATCAAAACCACACTGCCTGGAGCACATTAGACAGGGTCTTGGCACTGTATCTCAACGCTGTCATGCAATAAACAGTGTGTGGCACTGGATTTACATTTAGCACATTGGTAAACAATCTCTTTCTCCAAACAACACATGAGAAACGCATGACTAAATACAAGACACACCACTGAAGCAATAAGTCAATAATATAATACTAATGACAAGAGATTATTCTAACAAAAAGGATACAGCCAGTCACTCATCAAATCATTTTAGGTTCTAAAAAAGGTCTAGTTCAAATGTCAAATCTGTTATTTATGCTCATGTGCAATTTAAGAGAAAATGTATTAGAAGTGTTTTTTTCTCTGCACTTGGAATCTACAGAACTGCATTTGAATAAAGGCAGGCAAAATGATACACAATTTACATCTTCTACACTGTAGCAGTAAACCATTATTTAGTCTTTTCAACTCAAGATCAAGTGAAACCAATAGACAATCAATGTTTCTGAATCTTAAAGGCTCCATCCAACATTTTCTTATCTTCTCATCTTGACCTATCTTTAGGGGGCTGCAAACTAGCTCAAATATTTGATTTAAAACTGCAATGACCAATATCCATATTTTAAAAAATTTACAAATTCATATGTGCAATGTAAAATGCGTTGCCTGTTGTGACAAAACTACAGATAATTAACACTCATCAGTAGCATTTCAGCTCATTGTTTTGGTATTTAAGTTAGCAACAACCCTCATCCTACTCATTTAGGAGCAGTTTTCAGAAAAACATTGGTGGAGGCCAAAACAGAGCTTAAAAAGAAGAGAGAACAAAATGAATGGCTCCATGTCTGCTGGTAGTGTAAATAATAAAGTGTTTAAATTTATAAAGTGACACTGTTGAATTGTGTTTGTTCTGCTGTTCCAAACTGGCCAGAAAAATCAAATGCTGCTTTTACTTTTTTTTTCCAAATTCGAACATAATGCATACTCTATTTTGTCCTTTCCCAATACTGTATATGACAGAACAGTACAGTAGTGTATTGAAAGTACAGCTGACTTTTCTGTAAATAACAAAAATACAGATACAACAATATGTGGCTCTCTGCTTTGCTAGATGATACATTTCTAGCCTGTTTTCTTGTAAGACCAACAAATAAAAACATTTGATGAAAGTTACATAATGATACCCATCTCAATGGGATTGGCAGTATGAGCAGCCCCAGGCCTCGTCACCCAATTTGACATAATTTGACAAAAATACTAACTCTTTGTCAATTCCCCTCTATCCCCTCTCTTTGTCTGTCTGTCTGACTGTCTGTCTCTGATCCTCTTTATGCTAGGGATGAGCAACTCTATCTCTGCTGTCTTTCTGACCAGATGTTCACCTCTGTATAACCCATGGCTGGATTATCTAGACAGATCACAGTCCCTCCTGTGCTGTCTTACCACTGGCTCTAACACCCTTCACCTTTAATACAATCGCTCAGTCTAAATAAAGTGTAAAATAAAACTTGTGTTTAAATATTTCATGCAACACAGGATGTTTAGTTTGAGATTTAAAAAAATTAATAATGCCTTTTTGAAAAAAGGCATTACTGTATGCATTTGTTGTAACCATGTTGTAAGCTAACATTGTGACTTACTATAGCAGGATAACCAGAATAACATTAACAATGGCTCCTTTCATAGAGGTGTATCACTATGTCATTGCCAGTGAGCCATCATTCACCAAGGCCCTGGCACTGCAGCATTATTATTACTGGTATCAGGTACACCCGTGTTGGACAAGTCAAAATGACAGCTGTGAGAAATATCTACCAAACAGTGTGTCAGACTGGGGAGTATGGATAAGTCAAGAGCGACACACATAATGAAGGTGGCTGCCAAACCTACAGTAGACCTCACATTTGTAAACATACACTGTACATGTTTCAAATGCAAAGAAACAAACCGTTAAAAGCTCTGGGAACATAAATATATTGCAATCCTATCTGCTTATCACGCTTATGTTTCACAGTAAACAACCACTGTAACCCTGAGAAGTTACTTCTAAATATTAGAAGATATTATACACAATGATCCTAAGCAGATAAAACATTGCGTCACTCCACAGTTTCTACGCCGGCAAACAATTCTTCAGTTGTTTGTTGTTGTTCTTTTTAGTTATAACGGACAGAGGAGACGGACCCCACATCCTCATTTCATACAGACATGTCTGATGTATATTCTAACAATGTGTCACAACGAAAGACATGAGGCTATTTAAGGAAAACAGTCAAATACTGATTCCATGTTGAATTTTATCACTCTACAATCTACAGATACCTGCTCACCAAATACAGGCTTGTTGGAGGTGCTGGAGGTGTAAGACACAACATGTAAGGATATGAAAAGCATTCAGTCATTCCAAAGTCTTCACTATTCATTTATTTCTACGTTGCTTTATTTATAAACAAATGTTCCACGTGCGTATTTGCTTTTCCTTTGTGAGCGGTGAATAAATGGTAACATAATTCAGTCTAAATGATTTTGTATAGCCAGCACTTCCTCTGCAGCTTGATTGAATAGGTTAGATTATTGCACAACATGAGCCACTTGATGCTGGAATGATTGCCTGGCTGCAATTCATCATCATGAAGGGACTTGAGGACAAAGGCTTTGCTTTGCTGAACCAAATTAGAGATGAGCAGGAGCTCAGCAATGTTGATGTTGACAATACTGTCATGACAGTACATGGGGATGAAGTTCAACAAGTTAAAGATGCTGCTGCTGAACTTCAAGCTGACATAGAAACAGGGTTGCTACACCTTCTTAAACATAAAGTTCCAGGATTTTTCACTTTCTAGGCCCAATTCCATCAAATTCAAGGACACAACACAGTTTAAGACACAGATCGAGATTCACACTGAGAATCTTTATAATGACAACTAGAAGGCTTTACAGTAGCTCACAGACAACGATTAGAAAAAGAGAGGGACTTGAATGTGTGGACACTCCTCGCCTGTGCTTTGTTACAGTAATGGCAGACTGTAAGTTGGGTGATAGAGACAGAGACTTTTGTATTGAGTTGATAATAATTCAAGCACTTTCAATGAACCATGCCTATTTATGTCTATCAATCAGCCTGTGGAAGCAGAAGATCCCTGCCCAGAGGATCCAGGAGGTCGAGAGAGGAAGATGATGAAAGTGACGAGATGAGCAAAAAAATGTCTGACACCGTTTCTGAGAGCACCACAAAGGAAGACAAGCATTCTCCTCTGGCCCAGTCCCTGAAAGATCCAGGCAGAGATCAAAGCAGGAGCAAACAATCCAGATACTAACATGAGTTTGCATCTCCAGTGGAATTTTCACTTATCTCTTATTCTGATGGCTGTGATATCCTATTATTGTCTTTTAATATCAAATCAAAGGCAGTGGAAACTGAAGTTTGTCATTATTTTTTAGTTTGTATCAATTTATCAAAAAAAATCTTTGAATTTTCAATATTGTTTTTTCCATATCAATAATATAAGCTTATTAACTTTATAGTTTTCTCTCAGGACTTTCAGTATTTGGATCGAGTAGCTTATTAAAAATAAGGTGTCCCACATTTAGAATTACAATACAAATGTTACATTTTTCTAGACCTGTGAAAATATTCTCTTTGACTGGTCAGGTCAAAATTAATCGGTCATTTTGTTTAACTGGCCTTTATTATAAGCATTTAAAATAATGTTTATGCAGCATAGACAAAACTGCAGACTCAAAATAAGCAGGCTCTGGTTGAATACCGACAATACAACACATAAGTAGCAATTGTTATAACCAAGATCATTAAAGCAGTCTGTCAACAATTAAAACATGAATCACATCTATGAACTTATTTATGTTTTACTGTTTTCAATCTTTCATAGAATAAAATGAAAAAAGTTTGCTCATTTCCAAATCAGAAAACACTTTGACATTAAAGGAATAACCACCACTTTGGGTTCTTCAACCAGTGAAAAGACCTCAGTATACAAGGGGTCTTGTTTTATGGGCACTGAAAACTGTCAAAGTTTTGAATTTCCTCTATTTCCTCCTCATGGTAATTATTAGAGGGCAAGGGAAAGCAAAGGAAGCAGAATGCAGTTACTCTTTGGGAGGCCCATCACAGCTGTTGTCTAATAAGCGACTGCCTGCTCAGAGCAGAATGTGGCACAGAGAAATTCATTCGCCAAAAAGATGCCCCATAAATGGTTTGTAAAATTGGATGTATATACTAGGAAATGTGGCGGTTTTGGAGAGTCCCTGACATGGGCCATACTCACATTTGTGTTTAATGTCTTAATCATTGGTATTCTATCGCCTTGTTTTGTGATTATGTGCTTTTGAATATTGTCTTATTGTAAATCTGTGTGCACTGGATATAATGGAGTATATTTAGGTTGACTGAATAAATAAACTGTCAATTAGAAATTCATTTGCACATCCTTGTGAAATGAGTAGTTCTGGTGACTTACTGACTAGTGCTTGAGGAGCTGTATCTATTGAGTTAAAAAGTGAGCTAGCAGGGAACTGCACGAGTCGCAGGTTGTCAAATAAAACAATAAGTTATAGCAACACTGTTTATTCAAGAGACATACTGCATCATTGTCTTCTGTCTCACGTTTCTATAAAAAAAAACATGGCACTTGTTTCTGGGAGCAAATCCAATGACAGCAGCAACAATTTCACTGCAATGTATTAAATTCAACTGTATGTGATGAACGCTGGCGTGACCGTGTCCTGAAACTGACTTGGACATGGAGTTTTTCTGAATTCCTGATATGTTCCATAAATATGTGGTATTTCTGAATTAGGAATGATATAGTTATATCTTAACAGTTCAACTAAGTATAGTAAGCTATGGTATAGTTTGACCACCTTGTTAACTCCAGGAAATGTAATTCCCAGGAGACAAAGTTAGACTATTTAGACAGCTCTGTAATATAATAGCAAATATACTGCATCCACGGGAAAAACAGCCAGTCAGGGAGAGGGAGAAACACAGATAGGGTGGAGAGAGGAGGGCGAGAGGGGGAGATGGAAACAGAGGGAGGCAGGTTGGGTCTGGGGATGAGTGTCTGGTCCCTAAGGCTGTGTGTGCGTGCGTGTGTGTGTGTGTGTTTCCATCAGCCTACTCTCACAGCTCAATAATGATAAATAAGTCAACCTCCTCTCTCCTCCCCTCAACCCCTCTCCCTGCTCCTGTCACACACACCCCTCCTCTGTTCATCTACCCCTCCACTACACTCCCAGTGGTAATGAAGCAACAGTAGGTACTAGCTGACAACTGTGCAGACCAGAGTTTCATCTATATTCATTCTGCTATAGTGGGCCACCACAGTAAGACCCCTTCTACCTCCGAGAGACAAAACAACATTCATCCATATCCTTCTCTCCTCTACCTGTTCCCTGTACAGTATCTATCAGTCTCACCACCCACCAAAATCATCCTTATTCAGCAGCAATGGCCCACCATGTAAGAACAACACTATAATATCTTGTGATGTAATATGGAAGCACTCGACTGTACACAATTTGTTAAACAAGTAGAGCCAATGTTAAAACTTTACCATGTCTAGAATGAACTGGGAGGAAACACTACTGCTGAAGTTAAGAAGCTCATGGTCCAAACCAAAATAAGAGGGTCAATCACTGATTGTGAGAGCATGATGCCAAAAATGATATATTATCTGTATATTCTCCACATTTTATCAGTGAAGACACAAATTATGTGTCATTTAATTATGTAATTATAACAAGCAAAGTGGGGAAGCATAATTAAATAGAGATGAAGATGGGAAAAAAAAAGACAGAAAGTGAAAAAAGAAAAAGATGCTAGAAATGTAGCGAAAAGGCAAGAGCTACCTTTCTGCCTGCGTTTCTGCTCCATCTACTGTATGTGTGTGTCTGGAGGGTCCTAATTGCTGCTGAGGTCAGGCTGCTGAGCGATAAAGGGTTGCGTTTGATGCAGGTAAGAGTGTGTGTGCGTGCATGTGTGACTGCTCTGCATGCCCTTGACTTGCAGCTGGCAAACAACGCTTTAGGCCCCCACAGCTGCCTCATCATTACTGTTCACAGGGATCCCCTGCCGCACACACACACACACACACACACACACACACACACACACGCACACAAACACACACACACACTCAGCAGGCACACACAGTGAGAGAGACTTAGTCACAGCTACACAGGCACAGACACAAAAACAGACACACGCAGACATACACAGAGACACTCACCCCTTCCCGCAGGCTCCTCATTAAGCCAGTGTAGGCGGCAGCGGGAACGAACCACAGTCCCTCTGGGGAGCCTCTCTTCTTCTCCTGATAGAGAGACATAGAAAAGACAGGGAGAAAGGGTGAGAGGAGAGAGGAGGAGGGGGTAGAGATGGGAGGGGGGTGCAGTGGAGGAGTAGAGTGGGAGTGAGAGAAAGGCAGAGAGATAACGTAGAAAGGATGCAAGTCGAGAGGATTGAAGAAAAGGGCAAGAAAGGGCCAAGTCGGGGAGGGGAGTAGGGAGCAAGAGGAGCCATGACATCTTGATTACTTGCTTACCATGTCTGTGTGTGAACATGCTTTCATAAATATTTAAATTCAGATTCTGATTTTTTTTTCTTCAAAATATTGATTTTATTTAGACACATATTATATGTGAGGGTTGCACTGTAAATAATGTTCATTTTACTTGTTTGTGTACTCACTCTCATTTTCATATAAGAAGTAGAAAAAAGACAATCTTTAAACATTCACACCAAGGGTTTTCATTTAAAATTCACAGGACTGCAAGTAAGTATTTTCAGTATCAATTAATATCTTAATACCTATATTCTATTAATCGTTTAATCTATTAAATTAAAAAAGAAAAAGTGAAAATTGGCCATCACAGTTAATGGTTTTGTCTGACCAACATGAAAACTCAAAGATCCTCAGAAGAGCAAATCCTCACATTTGACAAGTTGGAAGCAGAAAAGTTGAAAAGTTTTTTGTTGATTGATTCCTAATTTATCTAAACATGATGCATATGTGTACTTATTTTCCTGTCAAAATACAGTATATATACTGTGATACCAGCATTGTCCTA
This sequence comes from Larimichthys crocea, assembly GCF_000972845.2. NCBI lineage: Eukaryota > Metazoa > Chordata > Actinopteri > Sciaenidae > Larimichthys > Larimichthys crocea. The sequence continues at coordinate 23,423,189 of NC_040023.1, forward strand.
TATTCTACAACATTCAGATTTTGTGGAATTTAATTGGGATTATTTCAGGTAATATTTTTTATCTTTTTTTGAAACAATGCCCTATCCCATTGCTACTGTGCTAAGCTCTAGGCTATATCTAACCTTGAGGATAAAGACAGCACTGGAGGCTATAGCTAATCGTTGTCATTGACTGGTGCTGCAGAAGAAGAGAGGAGCAAAGCAGATGATTTTACCTAGGGACACTTAAAGGGCCATTCCACATTTCTCAAATTGTGGTTCTACCTGTCAGGAGGACTTCACATCCTATGTTTAGGGTTTTCATTAGAACTATGATATTAGCTACCACTGATGCTGTTTAAAGAATATTGTTGTGTATTGTTGTATTCAGTAGGGGGTTTCAGCATGATGTGCTGAAAATAATCTCTCAAAACAAGTTAGTAAAGTAAAAACTCTAAGTTCTATTATCACCCTTAATGTTTTCTGTGATCATGTGCTCTTTCAGTAAATTATTTGTCATCATTCGTGGTCATGTACTATTTTAGGAATCAACCAACCAAAACACCCAACTGTTCACATCATATAGAAATAGTCTGATAACTTTTTATTTTAACCTTGAAACTATCAGTCCAAAGTCCAATAAAAGTTCATGTTTCTGTGGTGTTTGTCAATGTTGTAAGTTTATATCTAACCTTGAGAATAAAGGCAGCAATGCAGCTGATCACTGACACTGAAAATCCACCAGACAGACGACCTGCCAGTCCACCAGGGGACTCTTAAATGACTCAGTACAAATCAAATAACTACTGGGTTTTTAGAGCTATCAATTCCAAGACTGGCACTGCTGGAGAAACGTCCAATTCCCAAGTCATAACTAAAATAAGGGATAGGTCTAAGACAGAAGTACTAACTACACATAGTACTAAAAGTTACACTAATCATTGGTGTCAACTGTAAAACGCAAACAGCTCGAGATTTTGAAAATTCATTCCTCAGTCTGAAGCTAATAAGAAACAAACAAGAAGGTACTACTAACCTCTAACTAATCACTGCCAACACTTAAAATAAGAAGTGCTCTTAATAAAAATTGTTCTAACTATGAATTAAAAAACAGAACACCTAGAAGGCACTACAGCAAATCACTGTCTTTGAAAATAAAATAAATAAAACAAGTAAAAGCAGCCATTCACAGCAGTTACATAGCTGTCTGTGGAGCTCTACAAGGGACATTTTTGGCAGCATATCAACAACACAGTCAGGGGCAGGTACATGAAAATATTTATAAAGAAGTACAAGCATCTTTTACTATCTACTCTAAAAATAAAAGCCAGCACAAGGACTGTACAACGCAAGTAAAGTGAGCACTTCTGCACTTCTGTGCTTCAGCTTCCTGTAGAAGTCATAATTGTATTACAGACTTTTTGGACAGACCTAAGAGCAAATCATTACAGTTGTTCAGCCTTCTTGCTGCAAAAAGCATACTGTAGTTTTTTGTTTTGTTTTCTGTAGCAGGGAGAGAAAAGAGAAGCCAAAAGCTTTGGATTGCATTTAAGTAAAATAATGCTGTTTTGTCTTTATTCCTGATACAAATATATTTAATGGTTCTCAGCAGTTACCAATACACAGAGGTGAATCCTCCATTATTCCTCAATTACATCACAATATACTTTATGAAACCTCGCACTTTATTGGGTAAATTGTAGTTTTAACCAAATCAATTATAGTGTGAACAAACACTAACAAAGTATGATTGAAAACATCAGAAAAGAGTTTTTTTTTTTTAATGTTCTGTGGAGAAAGAAACTAAAAAATCTTTAATTCATTTATTTATTTCTACCATAACAAGCTGACAAGTAGTTACAGTTTTAAAGTAGCCCTGATTTGTGATGGAGGTACAGGACAGAGCACACTGGCAACAATGAATTAACACTAGCTCTTGCAGGAGCTGAAGAGTCAGTTCAGCTCCTCCAGCCAGGAGAGTAATAAGTGTAATCAGGCAGGGTGATTGATTGTTGAAGGTTATCCATCAATCGTCTAAACAAAACTCTTACACTTAATCTACTTGCCTGGCTGGATTTAGGTTAACCAGAAATAAATTGGGATCACCTTTTCTAATGAAGTCAAACAAGACCTCCTCCACTCTTTCTCTTGTAATTTTCAGGGCTGGGGGTCAATTCGTTTTCAATTCAATTTAGTCAGCATGCAAATTTAAACTCCATTACCTAATAGCAGAGCACTCGGCTTCACTCTTTGCACTCAAAGATTGGCATTTCTCGCTGAAGTAATAAGAAAATGTCTTTTGATCTGTCTTGCATCTAGCATCTGTGTTGTGCTTGATTCACTTAATTACACATTAATTAAAAGAAAGCAGCCATTCCACATTAATTACTTCAGAGACAGACACATACAGACACTTCAGAGACATGTTTCTCCGAAAAATTATTTTCACTATCTACATTTAAAAAGCCGTGTTTTGGGGGCGTACTGATGGCCTAGAAGGTGTATACTGCCTGTATCAGAAGCAAGCAACAAGTGGATCACAGTATTCATCGTTTTTATCACAGGCATGGAAAAATATTAATGAGTTAATTGACTTTCTCTTATTATCTTATTAGCAGATCTAGTAGGTAGTAGTAGGCCTCAAAAATATTGAAAGTACTTACAATTAATTAATGACCTCGACACAGATTACATAAAAATGTTTGACTGAAACCAAATCACTGAGCGATCCAGAGAGACGATTTTCACCATAGATTTTCTCTAGTGTGGTCAATTTGAATAACTTATGAAACAGCAAAATACCAAATGCAATATATTCTAATTATTTTAAAAATCAAGAAGTCACACAGTGTGAGTCAGTAGATGACTGATACAGAAGCTCGAGAAATATTCATATTGCTCCAATGCGAATAGTACCTGAGATCATAAAGTGTAGTCACACTAAATAAACTAAGAGAGATAGCACATCTCTTTCTTTTCTTTCTTTCTCTTTCTTTTTTTTTTATTAAAAAAGATATGTTCAGAGCTATAACATTAGCGATTTTCTTTTTTTACTTCACATTTCTGTATTTCCCTTAATCTTTTGTTTGACTTTCAAACTACAGTCAGAGGATTTTCATATAAGCCAAATAACAGATATATCAGAATTCTGCCTACTCTCTGCTTTACCCTGTCTAATAAAAGAAAAATACTAGAGAAATAACCAACTACAGAACTAGTGCAATCAGTGCCCATTGTGTGCATGTATCCATTAATATGTTCCACTTAAATCAATCAACTGCAGTATATCTGTCATGTCATATTTCCTTTGGTCATGCCAAGTTTACCTGAGATGCGATGAGGTAGAGGAACTCCCCAAGTGGTGGCAGCAGTAACTGCTTTATTTTATTATTCCTCAGGTTTTCTCTCAACAGATCTGTTAGTGTGGACACAGCCTGGAAAGAGAGGAAAGAGGGAAATAGTTTCATCTGCACTTCTATTTTATTGTTGCAATCACAAATATCAATTATACTTTCACAAGATAGAATATAAAAGGACTTGGACAAATTCAGATAAACACCAATAAAGCCATCCTATTTTTTTACATGGATGCAAATATATGATTACAATATGTCTTTTAACATTCAGAGGTGTTATTCTCAAGAATCTATTATTGCAGTTTACATCTCTCTGGCTTCCATACACTTAATTGTCCTGAAATTGAAATTGTCCAACCTGGGAATTTGACAAGACAGAGGTCTCCCTTCTAAACAGCAGGTTCCTTATTTGTCTTAATAAATATTCTTCAATCTAGAGACGTGAAATCATTGTACAGTCAGCCATCATGTCTGTGTTTTTTTAATATGGTGATATTATTTACTCTCACACTGCTCGCTCTACCTTAAAACTACTTGATGCGGTTCATCATTAGGTTTTGTGTTTCATCACAGTAAACAAATATCATACTCATCACTGTGTATGATATGAAAACATAAGCCTCACTAGAAAGAAGAGAACTTCATTCTATCATTTTTATTCATAAAGCTGCCTCAGTATATTACTTATCTTCTCTTCTTGAATGTAAAACCACTGCTCACCAGACCAGATCTCAGGCCAGTTCACCTCTAGTTACCCCTTGGGTATATACTGAACTTGAGAAGGCTGTCTTCCCCTGATTTGCAGCTTATAAACGGAATAAATTACAGAAGATTTAAAACTTAAATGCCTCATCCTACTGGCCCATTTAACTTTTAACTCTGAATCTATTTAGTGATGTCTGTGATTGTCTCTGATGCTGTATATGCTTTTGTTGTGTCTAGCTACGTTATTTAGATGTTCAGATGCACTTTCTTGACTAATTATGTTGTATGTATTTGTCCTCTTGTTTTGTCTGGCTATGTTTGTTTTTCCTGAAACTGAGGTCACTTGCAAAAAGAGACATTGAGCTCAATGAGGCTACCTGATTAAAATAAAGGTTATATAATCCCTTGTAATTGATGACTGGCTGGAATATAGGACCCACAGACATCAGCAGATGTTTGTTGACTCTCTGCCAGGCCTGTACTGCAGCCATCTGCACTTTTGCTTTTTTCTTGCCTTCACTTGGTCTTAAAGTAAAGTAAAATGTATCTCAGTTGAACTGAGATCAGGTGGATGACCTGGCCAGTCAAGAATACTCCCAGGCCTATCAAAAACATACGGGTGGGGTTTGCCTATATGATAAGGATCACTGTCCTAAAAGTGAAGAACCATATCAAATCACACGATACATTAAAGGCAATAAATACATAAAGTAGACCGTGACCCACATTAACTGCTGCTGGAAACCTCTCAACATTATTCAATAGTAGAAAATGTAAAGTTTTATACAAAACTACTGGGATCAATCTGTTTTTATGTTAACAAAACTAACCTAAACTAAACTAAATAGAGCTATGGTTAAAAGCAGACGGGGTGAAGAATAAGGAGGAGGGGATAGAGTGAGAAAAGAAGATGAAACAACTGTGAAAATAAAAATAGATGAAGAGGGTATACATTGAACAAAGACAAGAAGAAAATAAGGATATATAGGAAGAGCAGAAAAAGGTTGAAAAAGACAACAAAACAGGAAGGAGAAAGATATACATACACACGCCAAAATATATAGTAACGGACACACTCTCTGTATGTATGTACATAGACATGTATTCAGAGCATTTAAGTATACACACACAACTGCGTACATTAATTCATACAGTCATATGCTTATATGCATGCACTCACTCATACACACACACACACACACAAAGTTAAGTATATGCAGAGACAACCTGCTGGCTGGCTGCTTCCTGGCATTAGCATTACTGCCAGCTTCCCCCCTCTGTGATCTGATGCAAGTTCTGCCTCACTCCTCTAGCTCTCCCTCTCTCTTCTCCACTTTTTCTTTTTCCATCTATCTCTGTTCGCCGGCTCTCAAACCTCTATTGTTTTCCTCTTTTCTTCTGTCTTTTCTCTTTCTGCTCTACTTTGAATTGCCCTTATGTATGTATCACATAATACATCCTCTACATCTTTCTCTCACACTTGCCTGCTTTCACTGTCTCTGACCGTCTGCCTCTCTTTCTCGTTGTAGGGTGAGAAGTGGTAACAGTCTGTTTGTCATGTTCTCTCTCCAGATACCTTTCCCAGAAGAGTTATTTTTTTCCCCTTTTATTCAGTTTTTCACTAGAATCTCGAGTATATTTGAACATTATTGCCAGTACACTCTGAGGCTAGGACAGAAGCCAATATGTTTTAATTGACCTTATCCAAACTTATTTATACATAAAACATAAACTCATACCATGTTGTGTCACTGTTAACTTGGTTTTCTTCCTCTTCCCCCACATTTCTGCTCTGCGTTCCTCCCTCTCACTCCCTTCCTGAGTTAAACTCACTAATAACATGAATGGCTGAGTGACGAGTAGAGATTCTGGAGTGTGTTTAAAACTGGTCACGCAGCTGCTTTCAGGCAGAGGGTGCTGAAATGCACCACTGTGCAACGAGTCAGAGTCAAATATAAACACACACACATCAAGAACACATTATCATTATCTCAGCATCAACGTTCCCTCGGATCAAATAATGCACATGACTGCACAAGAAAACAAACACATGCACTTAATTAACATCGAGAAACAACAAAGCAGCAGAGAATAAATAGACACTCCTACACAGCACACACAAGTTTTGCATATACACTCACAATACGACACATACAAATAGAGCACATGAGCAGTTACTGTATGTCTACACACATAAAAGGAAATAGAGAACAGGTTGGTGCATATTCCTCTAAAAACAGAACTGCACATGACTTTTCAGCCAATATGAGGCGTGTCTCTACTAAGGTGAGAGAAGAGACTGGCGTATAAAGCAGTAGTGCAGAATTGCAGTCAGAGGTAACCCTCTTTACCTCCGAAACCCAGAAGTAAAGCTCTCCGCTTTCCACCTACATTTACTTAATTCAATTTAACAAAATTTACACGGTAACCTTTACTGAGATGTTTATATATATATAGCACCTGTGTGTGTGTTCTGAAGTGACTCAAATATACAAAGCAAATAAACAGTAAGTATGTATCCATTAGAGCAGGGATTAGAGCAGGTTTTGAGATTATCTTCACCAGATATCTCCAGGAAAGAATCATTTAGACCACAAGAGTATGAATCTGTACTGTATTGAAGGTTCTAAATGGTATTTATAAAAATTCATTAGATTTCTCATATTTACACAACACAAGTGGCTAAAACTCTCTTTTCTTTACTGTAAAAGCTACATAAAAACTTTAGTGATGATAAGTAAAGGGGAAAATCATCTAGTTAGTTTTGAATGCAAAGTTTTGTCACTTCACGTAAGGAATGCTGCAGGCTTGTGTTTGTAACATTAACCCAGAAAATGTTATTCGGAGACAGAAAAAGTGAGGGGCAAAGACAGACAGACTAGAGAGACAGAGAGAGGGATATAAGAGAAAACAAGTGGATAGACAGAAAGGAGAGTGAGAGAGAGACAGAGACAAACAGAAGTGTGTGTGTGTGTGTGGTGTGTGTGTGTTTTTGGGCAGTGGGCTAGGGGGGGGGTGATTGAAGCATATAGCAGTTACTATGGTAACTAAGCCCAGCCCTGACACTCCAATCAGCAGGACTGCAGCAGGAGAAACCCTGCTGAGAGAACACACACACACAGAAAAAACCAAGTGTGTGCTGTTTTACTGGTCATCTGTTGGCAGCACTATACAACAACATAATAATACAAACAAACATTTTCATGCACCAAAATAAACAAAAGACACACAGAAAACTACATACGCAGGACCCCTGCTGAGTGCACACACAAACACATCTCAAAGAAGCCCATGCACGCTTACAAACACATACACACACAGACAGAACCCCCGCTGAGTCTATAGATGGACACACATCACAGACACACACTGCACAAACGTACAGCTTTGTCCCTTTCTTAACAATTTGTCATCCTATGCTAGCTGCAGGGAGGTAAAATGGGTTGCAGAAAAAATGTTCCGCCATTTGTCTTTAACAACAAGCGCACCGAAAAAAGCTGCCATGCCACAGTCGGCCATTTTGTAAATCGCCGTGACGACTCGGTAGCAGTAAAGTGTCAGAACAAGTGGAGAATGAGAAAAGAAAAAAGACAAACCAGGAGAAGGAGCGGATATGGGATCAGAGCTACAGTAGCCAGAATGGATTTCATTTAGAATAAATAGATGTGATCGGGCAGACGAAGAGACAAAAGAAAAGTGGAGAGACGGCAGGAAAAAAGAGAGACAGGAAAAGGGTGTTTAGTTCTGTCCAGGCTGAAAGGATGAAAAGAGGGGCTCCAGATCTCACCTCCATACAAAACTGCTTTTACGTTGAATTAGTTCAGCACCACAGTTTGAACGTGTGTGTGTGTTAAGTGGGGCTCAGTAAAGTATCTGAAGTGCTTACGTGTGTTTCTGACTAGGAAATGTGTGTATAGCCAAATGTATCGCACTTTCTTTAATATGATTATGGGTATTACGGTAATGTAGCTACAACCCTGATTCCAAAGAAGTTGGGATGCTGTGCAAACTGTGTAATATAATAAAAGCACAGTGTGTGTAATTCAGAATGAGAGCATATAATAGTGTACAGGTTTATCAGTTTAAACATTAAATACATTGTATTGCTACTGTATTCAATTGAATACAGGTCAAAAAGGATTGCAAATAATTACATTCTGTTTTCATTTATGTTTTACACTGTGTCTTAAGTTTTTCAAAATTTGGATTGTACATATGCAAAGTTTAGATCCTGCCATATGTGGTACTATATTATGCTGACAGGTGGTTCTATTATTTTGTCCACACCATTATATTAGCAAGGATAGGCTAAATGACAGACTTCCCTCTCTGTATAATGCAATATAATTTAACAGCGCCACAAACTGCAGCCTTCAAAATGATCAGAAAGATGAATGAACATCTCTCTCTTCTTCATGTTTACAGTCTACCCATATTTAGTCATCCTGATTGTCTGTACAGTCATTTTACTACGTTACGTGTCATTATATGTATTGGATGTCTAAGGATAGAGGGTGTGACATAAAACCGAGGCAAATTTGTGATTTGTGATACTGGGCTACAGTATATAAATAAAATACTACTATATATCTGTGTATATATATTTAGCGGTTTTTACTGTGTCCATGGTCGTAATATTGTTACTATTATATTGATAGCAATTAAAGGTTACACATAAAAACTATTTTGTAAAATCAATGCACAATCGAAAACAAAAACATCTGATCTCTAAGTACCTATCATTATCATAAGCTGAAATTCTCAGTTTGATATTACTCATATTAATTGTACAATGTTTGATTATAAACAAGAAGCCATTAGACCTCTAAAGAGTCCTTACTAAATAGGTGGAGGGGGTGGTGGTTTGTGGGAGAGAAGAGAGAGTAAGGGTAAGAGTGTGTTGTTGTTTTTTTCAGTTTCTCTGAGGCTAAAGAAGACTTGTGGTCTTGTGGGTTTTTAATGCCACCTGCTGGTACATACTAGTATTATACTGTATTATAGTACTATTATAAAGTTAGAAAGAGTGGATACAACATGTCCAACTATCCACATCTTGTTTTAGGGAATATTTCCACTTAGTACTTAGTATGTGTTAGGCTAGACGTTTTTTAATGATTACAAATACAGAACAAAAGCAGTAATAATACCCAAACATTACACAACTATAAAAATACAACAAATAATCATAGATGAGCACAGCAACATGAAGTAGGACTTACTGTACATAAAAAAACAACAACACAAATATACTGTACCCATTGTTCTTATGCTTTATGTATGTTCTTGAACATGGATGTGGATACCCAATCGCTCTTATTCATGCTGCAATATGCATATAGTGGCCTCCTGTTAGTATGTACTGCCACCTTCATGGTGCATACAGACATTGCAGGTCTTAGGCCCACAAAATGTTTTGCAAATGTTTGGGAATTCCTTTTTAATTGTTTGTTACTGAACACGTCCCTACCAACTAAATGCACTGATATATACTGTAACACACTGTGTGTGTGTGTGTGTATGTATGTATGTATGTATGTGTGTGTGCGTGTGTGTGTGTGTATTTGTTCCAGACCTCAGAAACAGGGCTGTCCTCTCCGAGTTCAGTACAGTGCAGAGCAAGTAGGCCCATTATTTTTAGAACCTTGCTGCGTCTGAAAAAACATTTAGATTTTCAATTAATAAAAAATGTGACGTGTCTAATTTTCTGTTTTATTTTCAATCAGAAAATAGATGTATTAATTAAATAAAGCTGGTTGTAAGAAAAGGGAAAAACAAGGAAACAGAGGATAGTCTCAAGTTCATGTCTAAACCTTGCCAAGTAACTTAAAAGGAAGGGAGAGGTGTTCTCCTCCTGATGTTTGTTATTTTAGTGCAGCCAAAAAACTATTTTGGATACTACATCCGAGTGCCTTGTCAGCCAGAAACTTTTCAACCATAGCAAGTTTTTCCACATCTCTTGCATTTTGGATATCCAAGTCACAATAGCTTGGAGCTCAGCTCCACCAATGGTTATTTTAGTTTGTGTTTTTACCATTTATTGATAGTAACCACATTCTAGTAAAGCACCATCATGTTTTTTGGTCTAAATTGAGAATAAATACATAATGTACTTACACATCCCAGTTGGGAGCTTGTCGTAATTGCTGGGTCAGTACTGGAAGCTGAATAAAAGATGAAGAAGATTAGAGACAAATACAGAGAGAAAAACAAACAAGAACCTAATCTAAAATGCCTATATGAGATATGACAGCCAAATAGTTCCAATTGTGACTTTGAGTAACACTGTGTTTGTAAACACGACAAGTGTACATTATTTTAAAGCAGCACTGTGTAACTTTTCTACCATAAAATAACAGATTTAAAATAATTTTGATTTTACACTGACTTCAGAAGAATGGCACCGCAGTCATTTCCACTCTGTGCCTTGTATGCTTGCTCTTGCATTATGCGACTATTAACTCCAGGCACAATATCCCCCAAATGTGTAACACTTTAGCCACACACAACTAATTATTATATTTTATGAAGAGTTATTTGACGGACAGTAAACTAAACTGCTAAATATAGATGCCTTTGTAGTTAGCCATGTTTCCCAAACTGTGAGCTCAGAGCACTAGGGGAGTGTTTACACTGGCACCACAGGTGCTTTGGACCAACAGGAAGCGGATGTTTTCAGGCCCGGGGCAACTGGAGCTCCGCGAGTGGGCAACATTAACTGTGCTCAGCAGAGACAGAGCATTGCAGAGGCTAAGAGACTTAAGAAGAACATGGAGGAAGCTGATAAGAGAAAAAAGTGACAGAGTGAGAGGCAGCTATACAAGAGTAAACCTTGAACTGGATTTTAGTCATTGGTGAGATCTTTGTGAAATAAAAGGCTGAAAAACAAACACCGACCTAGGCTTCTTGCTGTTAGGCTCATCAGTAATATTAGATGGCTGTCATGTTGTGTGTTGTTGCACTATTAATAAAGTTGGTGACTAGTTAGCTTTTGACTATAAGTAATGTAATCATAGTAAATTAACTGTGTTATATGAAATTATATGAAAGTTGTCCTTGTCACTGCACTAATGAGCAACTAGCATTTTAAATCTTTGCTGATAAGTGAAAAATGGCTAGCAAATGTGTTTTCTTACCAGTGGTGAATTTATCAGCCTGTTGCCAATAACTTTATGTCCAACCACACAGCAAAGGTAACAGAGCAGGTTGAGTCTGGATCGAATGGAGGGAGGAGAAGGAGCAGTAGAGGAAGAGGAGAGAGGAACTGAGGGGTTCTGTTCTCCAAGAGATGAACAGAGCTGTAAGAGGAAGACAGTCCACTCTTCATCACTCAGGGATTGCAGCTTCTCAACTGGAGGAGAGAAGAGGAGAAATAGTCAGCCTCAGGGCAGATTGGGGCCAATGACCATACACTTCATATATATTTCTGCAGGATACTGATAAAATCCCACTTGATACTAAATCAAAAAATTAATACACGACACCTGAATATGCTGCCACACAAAGCGTTTTGGGATCAAATCTCACAGGTGGACTCTTGACAATCTGGCAAATAGGAGAACACCACATAATGAGCCAACATATGAGCTGTCTGATCTTCATGCCACAAGTCCCAGTAGCTATTTTCCTGACTTCCTAGTGACCATGAGTTTAGTATGCAAGTATTTTAATTACAGTGAAAAATTAAAAATAATGTTTAGCTTTACAAGTTAAACTGTGAAGACGTAATAACAAAACATGAACAGCAGGAAATGCTCCTCACACTACTGAAGATTATTAAAAGTCAAATAGTTTTATGTGTCCAATAATAATGATGATCCACTAATTACATGTCTGTACCTTGGGGTTGTCCATGATTGGGGTGACAATCAGATCAGAGTCAGTATAGATAAGATCCTTGACACAGGATGTGATGTCAGTGCTGGCCTAGGACAAGGGGAAAGGAAAGGGAGAAGAACAGAAGAGGTATTCACTATTACTTATTTTGCGTTTAAGTATTTACCAGGAAAACCAACAGATGGCAGCAGAGGGTTGGCAGTTTGATACTCGGCTCCTGCAGTCTGCATGTCAAAGCATCCTTGGGCAACATACTGAAAACTAAATGGCTCTGGATGGCTGTGCCATTAGTGTATCAATGTATGAATGTGTGTGTGTGTGTCTGTGTGTGTGTGAGAGAGAGAGAGAGAATGGATGAATATGTGGAAAGCACTTTGAGCACTTTTGCCCAGTTATTCTTGTTATCATATTAGCATAAATCACTCCCTTCTGCCGTTTACATGTTTTTACAGATTTCAAAGAATATGGTGGCAGTAACCTGAGGCGCAGGGGTCTGGTTTGGAGAGTCTGAGATACTGTAGCTTCTTCTTGAGTTGGAACAGGAGCTAGAAAAACAAAAGGAATATTAAAACTATTAAAATATTCTGATGGTTACATAAGGCTAAGGCAGTTCGATGTATGTGCAGTCTGATCACCTGTAGCTTAATAGGTAGAGAATTGTATTGGACAGAGGATAGATGTGTGAGTACACTCATTCTAAAAGTACACTTTATATACTGTGTTATAATGTATTCTATTATTTGCCAGTATTTGTAGATGCAAAATAGATATTTGTGTGCAAAATAAGAGGGTAGAAGGAGTATTACTTAAAAAAAATTAAGACTTTAGAGATTTACATTCCTCTTCAGAAAGATGAAATTAGGGCATCAATTAACTTACTGGGTACAAGCCTGGCAAAACATGTGGAACCCTGTGAGCATGGCAAAACAGGTAAAACGGCAGTAGATATACTGAACTCAATACCTGAGGAGAAAAATGGCCTCAGTGTTGTCCTCATCCACACCACTCTTTGGCCTGAGCTCTGACATGTTATCTGGGGGTAATGCACACACCATACTTAATCAGATTTCCGAAGGTACATTATGACACATCATGTCGGAGACACACGTCTAGTAAAAGTGAAAGATGGCACACACTTTAATCATGCATGAGATCTGTGCAATAGCAACTACAGCAAACAGTGAAAAATCTAAATGTTTGCAGTTGAGGTGAAAACAATAGAATACAACAAAACTGGCTTATCTAGAAAAACAGATTATTAACACAAAGTTTATACAACTGTGATAACAGCAGGCATTAGTGAATGTCTTACCTCGTGTAAATGACTTATTGGGCTGCAGTGTGTGTAACTGCTGGGCCTCTGTTAACTTGGGGTAATCGTCTGTCTTTGCCTCCCCCTCTCCTCTTTTCTCCTTTCCCACCTCATCTTCAAAGCCCTTGCTGTTCCTTAAGGCTCCACTGGTTGTGTGTCTGACAGCTTGTTGGCAATCAGCCCTTCTGTCAGATTGTCTATGACTTGTTGCACTTTTTGTCTGTGATGAGATCAGTTTCCTAGAAATCTTAGAGGCTGACTTCATGATAGCTGAGTGACTGTTGGGAAACTCATTCTCCTGTCCTTGAGAGAAATGGTCAGGGATCCTGTGGAGGAAAAAAGACACACTAACACAAATGATTGAGATTTAAAAAATGCAGCATATGAACTGTTCAACATTATGGTAATTATCCTTTTGTAGTGCCATCTAAACACTGAAAAGTGTTTCAAAAAGTTTAGCTCCTCCAAAACGTAACTCCATAGAAAGTAGAAAAGGATTTGGACTTGTTCAAGACTGGGCTTGAACTAGCTAAGTAGTGAGCTACTCTCACAAAGCAAAGCTGTAAAATGGCTGCAACAAAATGTCTGTGGAAATGTGTAGGAGCTGAAAAGAAATAACAATATATCAACACACCTTGAACTAGTTGAACCAACCCCCTCACATTCATTTTTTCCCTGCTGATGCCCTTCCTTGCCCTGCTCTTCCTCTTCCATATCCTCATTTAGTACTTGTTTCCAAAAAGGATGGTGCAACAACTCTGGCCAGTCCATCCTAAAGGACAAAAAACAATAAAACTAAATAGAGCACTGTGATGTGAAGACGGTATATGTAAGCTACAAAACAACAACTCCAAAGTGCTCCCTATGATTTGAAATTGATAGAATGGGAGTTCTATTGTAATTGTAATCAAAATTATAATCAAACCAAATTGTAATCTACCCCAAGATTTCCACCCTAATAAATGTTGTGATGATAGTAGTAACAACAGCAGCCGTAGACTGTAGTATGTGCTGGATGTATGTATGTGTGTGTCAATGAATCTGACCTCTTATCTGGGTTTTTGTTGAGCAACCCTTTCAGAAGATTCTGAAAGTCTTCACTAGGAGGACTGGATGAAATCACTGTAACAAACAATACAGAACATTCATTCATTGACATCTATTAATTATAATAACAAACAAAATACAACCACTCTATAACAGCAACATGCAAGTAAAGGTTGCCCTCATTAAGGAATCATACGGCTCCAAACATTTCTTCATGTGTGTGTGTCTGTGTGCAAGCATGTGTGTTTATTCAAATGTGTATTACCTGTCTGTCTGGGAGGTCGTGGTTCCTGATATAAAATCATTTCTGTCAGTTCAGTGTAAATATCAGAATAGAATGGAGGTTTACCTGGGGGACAAGAAGAGTTTAGATTTTTAGTATAACACTGTATGTTGAGTTCAGTGCTTGTATCTTATTTCCTATTAACTGATTTTGCAATTCAGCTTTTCAGGATTTAGTCATCGTTTACAGTACACTAATTCTGTTTCTCAATTATTCTTCCATCATGTTGTACCTAATCATTCTCAGTGTATGTGTGTGTCAGTAAATGCATGTGTATTCAAGTACCAGTGTACATGTAGTAGAGTACACAACCCAGAGCCCAGAGATCAGAGCTCATATTAGTTTCTGATCCCTGCAAAACCTCTGGAGCGCTGTAAGACGGAGAACCTGAAAATGTATATACATACATACAGAGTAATTAGAAAAGACAAATAGTAAAAGAAGACATCATGAATCTTCATCATAAACAAAAGATGCTTTGGTGTTGAGTAACAAATTCTACATTTTATGAGATTATGTATTCTCAGTCATTATAAGGTAAATTGTGAGAAATAATCATAATGTTGGCTCTAATGGCAACGGTTTTTAGTTTCTGATATGATCACCATGTCATAACCACAGCTGTTTCATCCCATTGTTCCCCCTCCTCTGCCTCCTGTCCTTTTGGATTTACCCACATATGATACATTGTTTTTATTGTAACCTAAAACATGTTTCCTACTGTTGCACATTCAGCCTTTCTAAGCTGGTCACTAGTTTACGTCTGCATGCTTTCCACCCTGCCAGTCACATAAAATCCCTGCCTGCCTGTCCACATGCAAGTTTCTTCTTAGATTAAAAAGCTTAAAAATGACTCTTGGCTAATCTACTGGTTATCGTCTTCATCAGTTAACAATGTAAAGTCAATAGAAAAGAGAAATAGACAATCTGACCTTGTAACATTTTCCTCATGTTGCTGAAGTTCTCCTTGATATCTTCATTATGTGCCTCCTCAGATGTAGAGAACAAGGTAAAGAAATCCTCCACTGTCTCTCCCTCTGCCTTGGACATACAGAAGTTACCAAACTTCAAAACACCACTGCCATCCAGTAGGATCTATGGGCAACAAAAAGAGAGTTAATGTTAATATGATAATTTTGCTTGTTTATTAGTTCTACCTACACACAAAGGTAGATGCAAACCTTAGCAGGGGTCAAGTCAGAGAAAATGATTCCTAATTCATGGATGTGCTTCAGTCCTTTGACCAGGTCCCATCCAAACCTCCTCACGACATCTTCGGACAGACATCCATCATGACCAATTACAGACTCTAGGGAACCACCTGATGGATTGACAAAAAAGAGACAAGACAGCAAACATGTGAGAGATAAAAGAAACCTAATAGCGCCTGAGATCTATCTCTTGTTGAAAAACTAGCAATCCATTCTGTATTTGAAAGTGAATGTCCTTAATCAAATAAACCAGAGTATGAGTGTATTTACTATTTTTTAAATCTTATCAGTTTGAAGCAGCATAGCAGGATTGAAGATGCATTTTTTAACACCACATCCTTTGACCAGCAGTATGTTATTACATTTAATGTTGCATGACTACTTCTCAGGAGAGCCAGAAATAATGACAGACCTGTACAGAGCTCCACTACCAACCACAGGTGGTTACTTGTCTCATACCACTCATAGAAGCACGCTATGTTCGGATGTTCCAGATCATGGCTGAGACGTACCTAACAGGAGACAGGAACAAGAGACCGTTAAATGTGTATAGTAGGTATTCTTTATTGCAAGGAACAAAAGCTAAATGTATCCTAAAAATAATTCATGTGAACAGTTTGGTAGATGAGGACGACACAAAATTGGGAAACTCTAAAACAGACATAGAGCGCAAACCTCTGATGTGCAATGATACATTTGTAATGCGTATAGTTTTTCATTTTTCTGATGACAGAATAGCGAGTAGAGTTTTGAGTTGATATAACTTTAACAAACTTTAAACCATTGTCATAGTTGGTGATTTCAGGCCTCTGCATAATACACTGTATTATAAAAAATAAATGTAACAGATGTCCAAGTTTAAAGAGCTGTGATGAAGCATACATGGTTAGTGATGTAAGGTCTCTTGGCTTTGTCAGCACAGATGATGGCTACATAGCTGAGAGTGCCCTTTTTTCTTCCTTTATAGACAACAGAGCTACTGCCTTTCCCAAGCTCCTCATACAGGATGAAGTTCTCCATCCACTGCGGGAGAGACACAACAAATCGGAAGTTATAATCATTAAACATTTTAAGAAGTTGAGCAGTAAAAATAAAGCAATAGAGTGATTGTCATCAATGAGGAAAATAAGATTTAAAACTAAATGGCATCAACTCCCGCAGGAGAAACGTGATATTTTGAAATATGTTGTTAATACTTGCATCTAATATAAAGTTTATTATATGAAGCATCTGCTTAGATTTATTGCTCAACTACAGTATAAAATGGCCACCTGAATAATTACCAGCTGGTAACAATTACGACTAATTAATTAACCTCGCTGCAGCTGTTTCACTCTGTCCACTTGATCTGAGTGGAAAGCCCGTCATAAAATTGTTTTAGCGAGTTTTTATCCAACTTTTATCGAGTTAAAAAGAACTCTAAAATGTAACTAATACAACAAGGTAGTTTTATTTAATGGCCATGTTTGCAGTAGTGGTATAAAAAAAACACATTTATCTTAAACTGTCAAGTTAGAGGCTAACGTGTGGCTTGTAGCTACGTATGTTTGTGGACTGGCAACCGCTACATCGTCTATGCAGGGCAGTTTGTTCGCTTGTATCAAGACAAAAGTTAACTGCAACAGCTAAAAAGTAACGTAAATACACGAAAAGAGCATGCAGTTATACACACAAGCACAACAACCTGTTTACAAACGTGTTTTGTTATTGCTCACCGTTACTATCAAAGTAGTATTACTAACTACCTCTTCAACGACCCGCTGTTTGATGGCGGAAGAGTGATGGGCCACGGAATTCAACTGGAAGAGGGATGTCGGGAATCGTTCAGAGAAATTAAAGTTAAATTTACACAGTGAACTATCTACGTGTGTATGGAGAAGTGTATTTGCAGATGTAAACAATATTCCCACATACAAAACACTCAATAAAAACGCTCGTTTGATTGTAAGCGTTGTATTAGTTTTAACCGGACAACCTCCAAATGGCATATTCCCACGTTGCTAGGATACAAAAGTGGACACAACAGACGGAGCGCATGGAGTAGACCTGCAGCACCAATGACCAATAAAATGACTGTAATACAACTAATTAATTAAAAAGTTTATTACACAAATGTAAGTTTACAAAATACACAAATTTTCAAATCAACAGCTACAACTACGTGATTTTAAATATGATTTTATTTACATTTTAGGGGCCTTTCAATCTTTTTTTACCCCTTCAAACCTGAATTGTATTCATATTAATAAATTGTTTGTTATTTTTGTCCCTTGTCAAATATTCCTGTCCGAAAAACACGTGACTGTGCGTGCTCAAATGCAACAGCATGATATGTTACACCCATCCACCCGTCCCTCACCCCTCTCTCGCTTTCACACACACACACACACACACACACACACACACACACACACACACACACACACACACAGTAACAGAGAGTAGGTCTACAATTACGTCATGCATTGAATGAAACCGGCAGCGGGACACACAGCTCCCGTGACACTCATGAATGGATTTCATGCAGTCTGCAACTGTTGGAAATTGTGTAGTCATGTAGTCATGTGCGGATTCAACGACCCAAAACTGGTGAAGTTTTTCTGTTACATTTGAGCAGCAGCACCGTTTTCTTTAAGGCCCTAAGAACATTACTCCCTGCTAAGCAAACCGTAGCCTAATAGTAGATGCAGACCATTAATCAACATTATTACCTTTAAAAAATACGCTTTTGCCAGTTGCAGAATAAAACCTCCACACTGTTGTGTTGTAAAATCCCAGAAAATGACAAAATACAAAACAAGCATGGTAAAATATGTTTTAGAAACATTATAACATGTTATTGCATGTAGATGGAGAAAGAACGAACAACAGGGACAGCGAAAATCCTCTCAGTGCACAAAAGTTCAAACTTCCTAACCTGTAAGCTTATATAAAAATGCAAAGAGTACCACTTCCTGTGAGCGCATTTTATTCTAAAAAATAAAAGCAAGAAATGCATACAATTAAAATATTTTTTAAAAAGTATTGAACACCACCTTTGCCTCTTACAACATTATATAACTACATATGTAAGTGTAATGAACACAAATTTCTAGTAGGTGTTTTAACCCCTATGGTGATGTGCTATTTCGCTGATAGTCTTTTTGTGTGGTGAAGCTGCCACACCCAGATTACTCAAACTATCAAGAATGTATGTTTCATTAAGAAATTGCAAAAGTCTTCTCTTCAACTTCAGTGAGCTAACCAGCAAAGCCACTGTCTCCTACTGTCGACCACTGAGGCAGCTGTTTTTTATTTATTTATTTTTTTGTATTGTATGTAGTTTAATTTCAGTTTGGTCAGGAGAACACCAACAATGATTGACAAAGATAATGTCTTAATTTAAACTGGGAATATTTCAGATTTTGCTTTGGTTTGATGCCAGCATTCATGTTTTTTTTAATTTGAAAATATACTGTGTAAATAATCACATTTCCATAATGCCAAACTATCCTGTCCTTTCTTTTATGTTCAAAACATGTTTCCAATGCTTATTCGAATGCTCATCAAGATATAATAGATACAATTTATGAACACTGTTTTGTAAGAAAAATGACCAATTTAGGCGGACACCTCAGCATTACAGTGTGGTGAGTCAGGAGAGCAGGGTTCATCCTGTCTGTCTGTTTTCCATATCACACTTTCTACACTCTATCCAGACAAGCAGAGGGTTTACAAACGTTTAGCCTTTTGGGTTACTTATTTAATGAAGTGTAATGCTTGTGTAAATACAGTTTAATACATATATTGTGGACAAAACACTAACTAGCACTAACAATAGAAAAGTGACCAAAATGTATTTTCACGGCAGTTTATTTTGAAATCAGGCACACCGGATGTGGTTTCATATCTTTTCTACCTTAACTCAGCTCAGCCCATCAGCTTTGTTTCTATCAAGCGACTCAGTCACCTCTGCAAAGAAAGCCAAAAAAAATCAGCTGAAGTTTTGTGAACAGGCTCAGGACTGACTCTGAATTATTCGTAGGTTCACTTGGCTTGTTTTCCGCCTGACTGTGGCTTAACATTTTGACACCGGTGTTGTGTCGAAGTCTGTTCCCCATTCAGATAGTGTTTCCCGTAGCGGTGCCCTCCGCGGTTGGGGTTAGGTTAGGTTATGTTAAGGCGATGCAGAGATAACTGGTTGGGGGTTAGGGTAAGGTTGGGGTCAGGTTAAACATCTCAGAAGACGCCTGGTTGAGGTTAGGATTAAGTTTAGGTTTTTGTTAAGGCAAAGGAGGGGGACCCAGATCGACGGGGAAACCGACCTCAGCGAAACACCGGTCGTACAGCAGCGTTTTGGCTGAAGCACATCGTCAGTGAGACAAACGAAGCAAACCGGATTATTTTCCTCTTCAGTGAAGTCCGTGCTGTCTGCTAAAGCGGTAAGAAATCCTTTTGTGAGTTTGTGAACGGTCTCAGATTGAAAGTTTTAACATTATATGGTGATAGTGCTGGAGCAGGTGCAGCGTGCCACACGGTTCATGACAGGAACAGCTCATACTGAATAAAGTGCAAAGTTTTAACCAGTGTTAACCTTTTGTCGCTTTCGTCTGTCTCTGGCTGGCTAGCTCACCTGTATAATAGATGGCCCATGTGGTTTAGCACGAGGAGCGTGCATTGGTCTGATCTAATAAGTAGTTTGCTTTAGTTTGTCTGACTCACAGGTGAAAATGTCCAGCCTCGACAGTGTGTCACAGCAGCTTGTGGGCACCTTTTAATAAGATTGATTTCAGACTTAGGTAGGCCTAATCCTATCACTGTAAATCTGCCTCCACTCATTAAAAGTGACTGAAGTCCTCTCAGTCTCCATAAGCAGTCTGATTGATTATCACTTCTCAGACACTGTGACCATTCATGTCAAGTGACATGTTTATTATTATTCCTCTGGTCTGATCATTATATGAATCAAACTTGAATTTATATTTTCTTTCACAAATCAATAATAAAGAAGGAATGACCAAAAAAAAAAGAGTCTCAGGCCAGTTGAAGTTTTGTAAATCAGTTGCAACACATTCAGTGTGAGAGATATTGAGGGTTCAGTGATTTTTTATTTTACTGCAGTGACTCTGCTGAGGAGGAAAGTTTCTCAGCCTAAGAAGCTAAATATGGTCCCAGATGGTTGTGCCAACTAAACAGCACATGATCTGTGGAAGGCCTGTGTACCGTCTCACAGTTCGGACACACACACACACACAGCGGGCTTCACTATTAACACAGAGACTAACGAGAAGTTTCACATAACCAGAAGCTGGACCTGAACAGAAAGCTCGTATGTCTGACGGATAGAGCGACTGACAGATGGGCTGAGGGGGGTGTATTTGTTCTTATCTAACCTCTCTGTCTCACTACACACACACACACACACTCCTCAGATGTTCAAAGGCTTGCAACATATGGTACATCACTTGTCATAGACATGTGTGATATTAGTATTTTGTAACCCGTTTTCTAATAAGTCAAAATAAGTGTCCTTCCCAAAGACTGTACAGTATGCATTCGTTTATTTTGGTATGACATTCTACAAAGTGGGAAAATGATCAAGTGATGACAGAGAGTGAGCGCAATGTTCTACTCTGCCAGCTTTCATACAAGTGTGCTCCAGGCTGATGACCTTGTGTGTTGGTAGAAGTGTCTTTGAATGTACAGGAAAAGTCAAAGGTTGAATTTTATTTCTGCAAGAGGCCCTTAATAATGACTTCAAAGCTCGTTTACTGCACACTATCACTGTTGAGTAACTTTATGGATTTATGACTAGCTAAGTTTCTATAAAAAAGTTTAAAAACGCAAGAAAAAATCAGGTGGAACGACAATAAAAACTGCTGAGTGTGCACGTGTGTGTTTAATTAACACTGTTTGAGGGGTGAGAAGGTTTTATCAGTGGGCTGCCTTTGGGGTTTACTGATCATGACTGACACTTTGACTGGACTGATATGTTGTTGGCACCAAAATAGTATTTTAGCAACAGTGACTTTTACACAGTCACTTCTGCTACACATTAATTCCACCTGCTTGTGGAATTAAGTGGAAGTTTGTGGAATTTTGTGGAAGTGAGAAGTACGAAGTACATTCCAGCTTAGGATTATTATTTTTTTATTTGATCATGTGAAGGGTGAACATGATATTTATGGGGTGCAGCAGTAGCTCAGTCCATTGGGACTTGGCTTGGGAACCGGAGGGTGGCCGGTTCAAGCCCCGCATTGACCAAATATAGAAGGTGGACTGGTAGCTGGAGAGGTGCCAGTTCACCTCCTGGGCACTGCCGAGGTGATCTGGTGACTGANAGGGTGGCCGGTTCAGGCCCCGCATGGACCAAATATGGAACGTGGACTGGTAGCTGGAGAGCTAGGTGATCTGATGACTGATCCCCCCCAACTGCCCATCACTCCATCTCTCTCCATAATTGCATGCCATGGCTTTGAGCATTTGTACTGCATGTGTGTCTGTGTCAAAAAATGCATGTAAAAATAAAAAGAATTTCCCCGTCGTGGGATCAATAAAGTATATCTTCTTCTTTTTATGGATAATCCTAATTTAATCTAATTAAATATCGTGTTACACTACAACTGCAGTCAAAGTGATGTTCTAAACTGCTGTAGCAAGCACAAATGAAATAAGGCACTTATGAAACAGCCTATAAAAAAACTATTTGTTACAGCTAGAAGGAAAGTGATTGTACTTAGTTCACGCAGAGTGATACAGTGTAATATATTGTTGAGGACATGGTGGTGTTAAGTCCAAGAGTAATTTTAATGCAATCAAACCATCAAAGCTCTACATTCACTACACATCTACATCAAAAAAGATGATTTATTTTCAGCGTCAGCGTTACTGTTTATTGAACTGAGCCGAAGTGATGCAGCTGTCTGTGTGAAGCATATGAATCGGAGGTTATAGTCAATCACACCAAAGTGTGTGTCAGACGCAGACCTAGCTGAAATATATAGGCGAAGCTTACTGCAGAAGACAATTTACACACAGCACTGCAGCCGCTTCTTATATTGGATTTCAAATACTTCATATGATTGCCAGAAGTTTTGTCTTTCTCTTCCCTCTCCTTCTTCGAAAACATAAGTATAAAACAAATTTATCAGAACTTTAACTCAGGCCTTGTATACAATGTATGATTAAAATCAACACTGCTGAAGTCTGAAAGATTTAGACAGACTCCTCTGCTGTGCCAGCTTTGTTCAATCCCAACAGAACTAGACAAACAGTCTAATATTAGTTGTGTAGTTTCTGTACACCTATCTGTCTTTCTCTCTATTCCTCATCCCTCTATCTTCCTTTCCATCTATCTTCTTCCCGGATGTGATTTCCTCCTTCCCGTTCAGTGTGGTATAAAGCAGAGACAGCAAAGCTTTCAAACGGGTTGTACTGTCAAACGTACAGTACATGAACCATCAGTCCTTTTCCACTCTACTGTGCTGTTGAACAACAAAATACATTTTTGTTTTTCACTAGCAAAACACTCTTTGGCCAAGAGGTGTTCAGGTCTGACATTGCAAGGGATTTAAGGGATTTCGGAAAGGATGTCTCAACTTCCTTTGACAGATCATGTGACTTGTTGGTCTTTAAAACACAGCTTCCTTCTTCTCATCTCACTTTAACTTCTCTCTTGGTTCCTCTTTGTCTCTGCTTCCTGTGAAGGCACACTTGAAGTGAGGCTGTGTGTGTTTCTGTGAGTTACAGTATAAGGTCTCTGACAACAAGCTTGCTAGATTGTAGTTTTAAGAAAAACGAAGAATTGGTTGCAGTGTGCTTGGAGATGAAGCGAATAAACACGTTTTACTATCTGTTTGCACCTTGTCTCTATTTATCCTGTCATACATTTTTTTATCGGTCATTGAATAGACCTTTTTCACGGCAGCCATTTTGACATGAAATAGTAGGTAAAACTCTTATCATCATACTAATTAAGGTTCTGTTCCATTCAGGTCAAACATGCAACTGTGCTTTGGCTCACTGGAAGGTCTCTGCTGCAATAAATGGAACTTAACCTTTTTTTTTTAGCTGTTAGCTGATTAGATAATTGTCCTGCTGGTTGGAGAGGAGAGATGTCCGTCAAGCTCAGTCTATACACGCCCACACTGTCACCACCTGTTTGTTTTTACATTGGGTCATCACACAATGAAACAGTATTGTAATAAAATAGAAGTGTTCTGAACACATGTACAGATGATTGACATGCACTAAATAATTTGCAACCTTTTATCAACCTTTGCCACTGACAAGAGAACAACATGCGACACTGAGAGCTACATCTAACAAACTAAATAACTCTGTTAATATAATACAAGCTAGCTAACTTGAACCCAGGCAAGCCTAAAATACGGCCTGTGAAGATCTTCTGAATGTACTGTTGGAGACACTTAATGTAAGCTGAATGGAAGGGCTGCAGCTTGTACTTTATTCACAGCCTCAGACATTTTGTTGGAACCCTAATCCTAAGATTTTCAATTAAAACGTTGCATTCTTCAATCCTCAAAAAACAGTTTTACCAAACAGGTATTGTTTACTGTGAGTTATGAATGTATTTTTATGCAAATATAAACACTTGAAGACATTTTCATCTGCACCCAGTATTTCTTCTTTCTCAATCTTTCATTGCTTCGTTAATGTCTGGAACCTAGCGGAGGCTTATAGAAGTTGCTGGAGACTGAGGGACTTTGACATAATCTGATTAGAGAGAAAAGACTGAGGTATAAAATGAAACTCAGCCTTGAGCTGAAGGGAATTAAAGAGAAATTTGAGTCCATGCTCCCGTCGGGTCATGACCGATTTACACTGAGAATAAAAACATAGAACATTTATTCAAATGGTACCT
This sequence comes from Larimichthys crocea, assembly GCF_000972845.2. Taxonomy (NCBI): domain Eukaryota; kingdom Metazoa; phylum Chordata; class Actinopteri; family Sciaenidae; genus Larimichthys; species Larimichthys crocea. The sequence goes on from NC_040023.1 coordinate 23,447,778, forward strand.
GAAGGTCTGTGCTTTTATGGTTACTGTGTATTTAAGTTATCTTCTACACAGGATAATGTAATGAGCAACCAAGGTTTACTGTGCTCTCTTGATTTATACCAGCTCCTAATAACTGATGGTTTTATGGCAGGTTGTTGATCATCTCACCATGGTGAAGAAGGAGGCAGTTTTCACTCACATTTTTACAGCTGACATATCTTAGTTTCTAACCACTGAGGAATTAGGCAGCCCGTGTTAGCCATCTGTCACAATTTCTGTAATATGTCTGCTGATTTCAGAATCTTGAATCATCCTCCCAAGTGTTTCATAACTTGGCCATTCAGAGGAAGTTGTTTATGAGGTACACAGTATTTCCTGTATCGGTGCTGCATCTTATAGCCTGTCACAGACGGATCACCACTGAAAACAGTTATCCATCAGCATGACCTTCACACACACAGACACACATTAAATGGCTTGAAGCCATCACTACTCCAAGCCAAAGCTCTCTAAATGATCAGCGATTTAAAGTAAGGAAATCGCCCCCAGCAAGGACAAACCTCAGCACTCAGCTGCTGAAAAGTGCTGCAGAGGCATGTTTTATGAATTGATTTATTGACTGTCATAGTAACCGACAGTAGACAGACTAATGTTTTAAAACATCTAAGCAAACTGACTGCAAACGATTCATGCTTGCATGTGATTGCGCTTCATGGCGAGGCATACCATTTGTTATTTTGTTGTTTGAGAATGGCACATCTTTTTCTGTGTGCATGTATTACTGCGTATTTGTAAATGTATGTATACATTTTTTGCTTGGTAAGAAGTGTATCCACTACAGTTTATATTGGACATTTTCATGTTTTAAGTTCCTGATGTGTGTCTGTCTGCATCGACAGAGATGACCAGGTCATTTGATGTGAGGTTCTTAAGGAGGTCAAGTTACAACACCAAACACTCAGACCATTGAGCTCGGCCTTGACTCAGTCTTCTTAGGGCTGTGGATGGAAAGACTTTTTAGTGTTGTTCCTAACAGAGGTTTGGGTGGTGCGACTCTTTTTTTTTTCCTTTAGGAGGCGAGAATGAATATTTGTGGTCTGTGTTGTAATGTCCATATTGTTGCAGGCAGGAGTAACTGATTAACACAAGGCATTGAGAAATCCTCACAAGACATCATTGTTTGACGGTCTTCTCCTGACACTGGACTAAGATTGAATACTCTGCCTGTACACCAATGGACATACAGTTCTTTTAGGCATCATTAAGAACAATTTGGACTGTAAATGGTTATTCCCTTCCTTATGATTTCATCTATTCATTGTTTTTTGATGAATAATTTCACATTCTAGTTAAAAAAAAGAAGGAAAAAAAACGAATTTTTTGGACTAAGACCAAAAAATATGTAATTACATGTAAAACTAAACGTGCAGTGAACCAGCACTGCAAAAAACTTGTCAAGAGAAAGAATGTGGAAAACCACAGACCACCTCTGGAGAGAAATTGAAGTTACTATTGTGTTTTTGACCAGCTTCTCCATCAGTCCATTGAAATCTGCCGCCCACTTCCTCTAAACTCAACCCAACCCCTGTCATTGTGAGACCTGCTGGACTGGACTGTACAGGGTGATACTGTTATGGCTATAACATATTAGCTCCTGGTACTTTAATCCTGGTACTGTTGAATTTGGAAATATTGTACTGCTTGGTCAGCAGTACTGCAATTATAATGACATCATTTAATCAGAACACTGGCTATAAGAGAGACTCTTGTGGAAGCTTTTCGTGGAGAAACGTGTCATCGCAGCCTGCCATATGTTCTACAGTGACTGTATTCTTTGTTGTCATTAGCAACAGTGTTTTGACACTTGGATGTCCTAAATAATAGAAACTGTGTGACCCAAATACTGCTTCCCGCAAGCCATCAGGATCTGACTCAATATGTCTAAGAGGAGTCTGCAGTGGAAAAGGAAAGATGGTGACGTATAGAGATGTGTGTAGATAAATACAGGACAGAGAAAAAAAGTAGAAGGAGAGGGAGGGTGTGGTACAACAAAACTACAGCTGTATTTTTATTGATGACAGAGAGACATTGAGTCAAGGTGTACATATCAAGCAACTTGTCTTGTGGGACATGTGGTGTGTGTTTTGAAGAGCTGACTATTAATAGAAAGTTCCTCTTCAAAGCTGGGCTGGGAGCGATATGATTGTGTTGTACTTTTTTTTTTGTGTGTGTGTCACTGACATATTTGCTTAGTTGTTGTTTTCCAAAGTAAACCAGTAATCCAATGATTTCTTACAACTATATAATATACTGTACTAATATGATATTTTACTGCTCTTGAATCATTTGCTTCTTTAGATCTACTTCATCTGTTTGATGCTGATGTGCGTTAGGTGACTGTACTCACTGTACTCTGTCTGTATTCACTCCTTCTCTTTGCTGTTCCATTATATTCAAACATACAAGGGGTCAAAGGTTTATTCGGGTCACCTCACACCTGTACAATACAACAGCTGTCAGCTGTACAGTACCGCCATAAAACTCTGTGGAGCTGATATGTTGTTGTAATTATGATACTCTAGTTAGTGGTGGTGTTGCACTAGACTGCATTTATGGATTAATTAATCATTTAAATCATTTTTCAAGCAAACACAGTGAAACAATTTTTATGCTTTCAAGCTCTGCTTTGTCATATATAATCATAAACTGGATATATTTTATAGTTTCAGTCTGTTGATCAAAAGTAAAAACTAGGCATTTTAACACTTTTTTTAGGATGGACTTTTTCTTACAATTTCTTGACATTTTAAAAGCTAACAATGCATTTATTAATAAAAAAAAGAATTTGATTTATTACAGGGCTGTTGTACTGGATTGTATTAGACTGTATGCTTAATAAACTAATAACACAGTGAAGTCATGTCTATAGTTATCTACACTGTGTGTTATGTTTATGAACCAGTCAGCCAACATGCAGATGAGTGTGACATTATGTCTATAAATATGACTGGTTTCCTGCATGTGAGTGAGAAAAAGAGAGGGGGTTGTTTTTAGTCACCCTTTGCACGTGTAATAATAATTTTGCAAAAATCTTTTTGAATCTTTTTGCAAAAATAATACAATTCTAAGTTAAGTCTTCTCACCCTGTCTTTCTCCTTTCTGTTTCAGGTATGCAGTGAATAAGCGTGTGATTTGGATTCTGGTCCTGGTTCTGCTACTCCCACCGGTCCTGTGCTCAAGCATCCTGACCAGTTTTGTTCTCTCCAGTCCAATAATCAAGACAAATCTCATTTGGTTTTGTCCCATTCCAAGTTCTGTCAATGGCTGGTCGTGTTTTAAATCGGTAACCACTCAGCGCCAAGCTGGACCTCCAGACTTCGCCTCCCCACACCTGCTCCTCTGCCCCACACCCTAAAAACTCTCCTGAACACACACCACAGCTCCACAACTTAGGGCTCCGATTGATCAGCGAAGAGGAGGAAGAGGAGGAGTATGTCAGTGAAGCAAGTCTGCCTGCTGCACTCCAGGAGCTTACAGCCACCTACAGAGATGCAGAGACCATTACTGGTAATGTTGCGTGCATACGTTATAAACATAGGGAGACAAAACTTACTGGAATCCATTTAGCAGTGTTGAATCAGCACTAGATCCATAAATATATAATTCGACGGTTACAAATGATAGTCAATAAAGTAGAGCATAGAGTCGTGTATGAAAGAAAAACTACATCAGAGTGAACTCAGTCCCAATCTGTGTGTGTGTGTGTGTGTGTGTGTGTGTGTGTGTGTGTGTGTCATGTGGCGCTGTGAGAAACAGTCCCTCTCTGTGACCCTTTCTAATGTCACATCCTGTCAGTAAAGCAGCTCCAGGGGACGTCAGCTCTGTGTAGAAGCCAGCCTATGGAAAGAGCTCCCAGTGGACTCTCTCTTTACTCTTTCACTCATCTCCCCTTCTCTTTTTTTTCTCATCACTAAATCTTCTCTCTAAGGGAGCAAGGGGGACATGCATGTCTTGTCCCCAGTGGTCAGAATTTAGCTTTGCTTTGCCTCATCTTTACAGTGTGAATGAAGCTGTCTGGACCAAGTATCTTTCAGATGACTTTAACAACTGTAACACACAAATGATTCAAATATATTGATTCGACTTTTTTTTTTCTTGCAGTGCTAATCATGCAGCAGTAACCTTGAAAAAGTCACAATACAAATCTTCTAGGATAATAGTTTAATGACTGAATGGAGCTGAGACTCCAGCACTTTGCTACTTCTAAGGAGAACTGTGAAGTGTAACAGTGCTAAGACACTGTTTAATAGGGAGTTTAGGACCCTGAGGACCAGTAAGGAATGAGCCCAGACGAGGCCAAAGGGAGCTGGCCAAAAGCCATTTCAACAAGGCCATTAAGGTGGTCAAGCACTTGTACAGAACCAGGCTATTTTCACACATAAACAACAGGAAAAGGCCCTTTTTGTAGTTTCCTAAAGTGAACACCCTACCACCCATGACCATGATCTCAGTTCCTTGTATTATTGCCTTCATCCTCACACGAGCCACGGAGAAAGTCATTAAGACACAAGGAGCTTTTGTTGAACTCTCTCACCTTGAACACTCAGAAACTTGGCTCTACTGTTCATCCATTCATCCATCGAATCCCTTTCCAAATGAGTATAACCTTTCACGGGGTCCTGCAGTGCTGGTGCCTATACTGGTCTACATTTGGCATGACACTGGTTACATTCAGGAAAGGTCATCAGTTTCACATACAGATAGCCAACCATTCACATTTACAGTATAGGCAATTTAGAGTTTTCAGTTCACCAAGCAGAGGAAACCGGAGCACCTGAGGGAAACCCATACGGTGTATGCACAAGCATAATGAGGCTTTACACAGATGGTATTCTTGCAGAGCTGGTGCTCTGGTGCAGCTGGTACAGTGCTTTGGTTTACTAACTTCAGACATTCAGAGGCGTCTTGGAGGTAGAACTGCATCTGCTGTACTATATACTAGCTGTGATGGTCGCTGTTAACTGATCTTTAATCTGCTATACTAGAACAATGTTCTGATTAACAAACAAACATTGGGTGGGTGCAACAACCGACAGTATATTTTGCAAAGACAAATGGTGAAATGGCATGTTGGTAATATCTACTGAAGTCATGTGGCTTCAACACTGTAGTCATTTCAGGACAGTTGAGGTCAGGTCAGCGTTGCCATCTGCTGGTATGATAGGATCACTATAACAAACGCCACTCTCCATTCACAGTTCGATGTATAATCTGTTCCAGTTTGAGTTCTGTCTTGCCTCTCTGTCTGTTACGTCTAACTCTCTAGTTGAATACTTCCTTGGAGCGAGTTTGTGTGGAAGTGTGTGTGTGTATGTGTGTGTAATTTCATCAAGTCTACAGGATGAATGAACACAAAGAGCTGAATAGAGCAGCTCATTGCCATGGGGCAGTTCCTGGGCATGAGGTTAATTCTCCGTGGTTACCAGCCAGCAGTGATGTAAAGAGTTGAGCAACTGTGAAATTATGGGATGCTCGGTGAGGAGAGTGAGATCAGGAACAAACGGGCAGACAGAGAACTTGAGTGAAGTTATGTAAGTGGACACACAGAGTAGAATCCAAATTGCAGAGTCTGCTTCCTGACTCGCACTGGTGTGGTCATTGCAGAAACTTTTCCACAGCATTGCATATTCATCTTGAAATTATTTTATGATCTTTTGCATCAGAGTATAAAATCCTGAAAACATTGTTTGTGACAAATTCAGTCAGACTGACAACAGACTTAACAAAGGAGTGCACAAGTGTTACTTGTTTTCTCTGTTTGCTATTCTGTCTCATTCTTCAAGATCATGAAATGGGTGCTGTCAGCACGTGATGCATGTTTACATATTTGTTATTGTCCACATGTCCTGTCATGTCCATGTCTCCTCACTTTGTTGTTTCCAGCTCTTGCTTCTTGCCTGACACTACAAAACAGGAGCTCTAAAAGAGTTGTCAGATTGTCAGAGTTGTCATATTATATTCCAGTTAAACATTTTACATTTACATTTTCTGTTTTCTTGTATTGTCATACAAAAATATCAACTCAGGATTAAAATACAGTTCCTCCAGTAAGACCGTCATGAAGTATTTTAAATTACTCCTTTCCACCTAATGTTCAGCCTTTTACTAAAATCCCACAAAATGTCCAACAACTAATCGGAAATCCCAGCTTAAAGTTATATCCAGAAAATCTGATACGTGGAACTGCTTTCGGATCAGTTCTGCTGATGAGGTGAAATAGTCATTGCTCCATCTTGACTATTAACCAAACCAGCACATGAGCATATCTTGTGTCACCATACAGCATTGAAATCACAAACAGCCCATGTTAGTGTCACCTGTTGTAGCCTAACCAGCAGTGCTATCATGTCTGGCATTTATATTATGGTTTGCTGCTTGGGTCAGTCGACTTTACCACAGTGAAGTCAGTTGAAGACCAAAGTAACCAAAGTTTTGTAATGTAATTTTGACACCAGAATAGATAGTTGTTTGTTCTTATGTAATTCATATATAAGCACCAGAATGCCCACTAAGTATTAAAAAGTATTTATCATTCTGTTATATTTCCTTGTGGTGAAATATACATCTGCATTCAAACGTGTACTTCCACTCTGACCCCACATAGGGTAACACATTAATGAAGAATGACATACACATACTTGACTCTGAGATTTACATCATTGGTGACATCTGAACACCTTGGTACAGCACATAGATCCTGTAAGCTGCCAGTGATATTTGACCACATTGACGCACTCTCTCTGTGACCAGCGGCGACTTTTAACTGTAGCCCAGTCTAATTCTGGGCAGGGCTGTGCTGCATGTCCTTGAGAACAACACTGAAGTATTTGGTTGAATGGCTCTAATAGGAAAACTGGTGTTACCAGATTTTAGTTGTTGTGTTGACTTTTCTCATGAAAGGCACATAGAGTGTCTCTTTCTTATAAATGCATACAGATTTTTCAATGTTTCAGGATGAAACAGGACATTAAAAACAACCTCTCACCAGGAATACACCAATACCTGAACGCACTTGATTGATGCTAATATCCAAAGTTGCTTTTGTTTCTCTGGATTAGTTTTACCAGACATCAAGTCACAAGTGTGGGTGCAAATATGCTTACTAAAAATGTTAAACATTTTGATCACTGAATATTTTGTGAAATTATAATAAAGCGTTTGTTCAAGTTTTCTTAACTGATGATGATGATGATGATTAT
>NC_040023.1:23455042-23510384 GCF_000972845.2 Larimichthys crocea
TTATTATTATTATTAACAACAACAACAACAACAACAGTATTTTGGGGGTAAGAAGTCTTATGGTGAGGTAATTCCCAGAGTTCTTAAATATTTGCACACTGTTGCAACCCAAATTACACTTTGTGTCTAAACTAACTAACCACTAATCACTAATTAAGACCTTTATACACAAGCTCAGGAACAGGCTGACAAATCCCAGTGCCAAACACGCTGGGATCTGTAGGCTTACATGAAAAACACACTGAGTGGGTTTTTGGCAGTTTGGCTGCAGCTTTGCACATGTTACACAGGCCATGATTACTGTTGTTAATGTGCTAAATCTGTTTCACGACCTGTTGCTCTGACACTGTATGCGCTCTCCTTAATCACATACTGTCTTTCCTCAGGCCTGTGTCTCCTAATGTGGGAGTTTAATATAGAGGAACTGTCAGCTGGAGCAGCTAGAAAGACAGTTAAACAGTCGGAAAACAACTTCAGGGCTGCTGTTCCCTCCAGTGTGTTTATACTGAAGCAGGACAGGAAGAGAGGGAGTGTGTTTAGTTAGTACAGCTGGTAAGAAGAGTCCAGCTGGGTTTGTTGGCTGTCAGAAAGAGTGAGTGAGTGAGTGAGGGAGGGAGGGAGAGAGAGAGAGAGAGGAGTGGGTGCAAGCAAGGGGTGGACCATGTGAATATCGTCATTGGCATGTCAGGCATGACGAACCAGTTTGGCTTGGGTCTCTTCTCCTCTTCACTCCTCCCTCCCTCGTCTCCTCTCTGTCTGTCTTTTACACCCAGTGCCGTCCTCTAAAACTTTTACCACCCTTTCTTCTTCTTCTTCTTCTTCTTCTTCTTCTTCTTCTTCTTCTTCTTCCTGTCTCTCACCCTCCCGACCCTCTTTCTCTCTCTCTTTCTGTCTCTCTCTCTCTCTGCTCTGTTATTTCTTGCGACCTTGCTCTTACCCGGTCCAGTGGAAAATGTGATTGGAGGGCAGGAGAGTCGGTGGCTGTCGGGCTTTAGGCACCATGAGTGAGTATACACCATGCGCGGCATGGTTTTCTGCCAGTCTCAGCTGGTCTTTAGTAAAGTTTAAATGTGTCTTGCTAACATCTGGATAGAGTTTCTCTCGCTGCCTCTATCTCTCTTTATGTTTTCCCTTTGTTTGTTTTTCTTCACGTGAATCAGTCAGTTGCTTCTCCTTTTTTGGGCTTGTACAGTTCAGGGATTTACTATTTACTATTTTTTCATGCTGTCTCCATGCCAGCATTTAAAGTTGTTGTTTTTCAAGGTTAATAGTGCAATGCATTTAATGTCAACTTTGTTGTGATTGTACTATCACTTGGCCACAAGTGGCATTACTGAACTGTAAGGAGGTGGCCATGTTTGACATAAGAGGCGTTGTACTTGGATTTGCCCTTTTCTGTTTAGCAACATCCACATGGTCCTGCAGTCTGACACTAACACCATGTGTGGAGGACTGAATCCAGCCCATGTTAGTATACCCCTCTTCTCTTTGGATGTCAGTACAGTAGGTTCTGTTTTAACACTGGCACTTTTTTTACATTTAGCCTGTTTTTGTATTTTTGTAATCATCCATTATCAATGTGTTTCTGCAGGCTACAGAATGACCGAATGTTGTTGTGTTTATTCCTCAGTCTGACAGTGTGAGATTGGCCTGTTCTTACATTTGAACTTGAACTTTATTGCCCTGGTGGCTACTAGCTGCTGCTAATGTTGGTGTGACCCCGCAGGTTGTGTTCTGTGTGCCAGCAGTCTATATTTACATTTGAATGCTGGGCTTGAACTTCTCTTAGTCATCTATCAGCTGTGTTCATTGATACCAGATCTTCAGTTCAAAGTTCGGTTAAGTTAAAACTTTCTGCAAGGTGCCACTTAAATACTTTCTAATAAGTGTTACTACTCCCCTAAAGTAGTCCCTGTTCATTGCTGGTAGCCTGTAAAAGATATCAAGTGATACAGTTGATTCTCCGAAAAGACATTTTGAGTAACAGCAGTAGAAAACACAAGTCAAACAAAAGAACCGTGACAATATTAGAAACGTGACCACATTCATACAAAATATGTCATACAAAAAAAGAAACTGCAACACACATACACACACTCTACTGTCTCCATTGACCTTTTGTCAGCACACACAGCAGGAATGGTTTGTGCTATTATTATCCTCATCCATGTCCTATCAGCACTCATTTTACGAGCTGGAGTGCATTGGTCATATTTCAGACCAGTACAGAGGAGAAATGTTGTGATTCAGATCACCAGAGAATTGATATTAAAAATGTATATATGGCTCACCTAAAGGTGGGGTCAGCCATACTGCAGAAAGATAGCTGACTGTTGCGTCTCATTGCCAGTTCGTCGAATACTGATGAGAAATGAACAAAGTGGCTTGGAGCGAGCAGCAGGTGGCATTCGTGCTGGGAATGAGACTCAACAGTCGACTATCTTCGGGCCACCAACCCAAAGCGTTGGTATTTGTCAACCTGGGAGCACGGACGCCACCTGTTGTGTTGTGCATTTCCCATTTATGTCAGTACTGACGACCCAGGCCTGATACATAACAATCAACTTTCACCAGTAAGACTGACCTCAGCTGTTATTAAGATCTAGTTTATTATCTTCATAATTGTTTTAACATTTGAGTAGTGCACTGCTTCCATGTGTTGTCATAAAAGTGAGAAGAAGATCAAATATTATGATGCGAGCACACAACTAAAATCCTTTTTTAAAGAGATGTTGATCTGCTGCAGCACTGTATGTGTTAAGTATGATAGTATGTACATGTCCTTTTCTAATGGCATTAGTAGGAATTGCAATTCAGTACTTCTGTGTCGAAACCTCATTGGCTGTGCTTTCTGAATGATTTCCCAGCTGGTGTGTGTGTGTGTGTGTGTTTTCCCTTTTCAGCACAGTCAGTCATTCAGTCTGGATTAGCAAACTGTGAGAGACAGCATTGTTGGAAAGACATACATGTAAACAGACAGACGGAGGGTGAGACAGGCAGCAGAGAGCAGCGACAGAGCCAGAAATAGAGGGAGGCAGAGAAACAAAGGACTGTATTTTTACTGGATGTTAATTCTCATGTCTGTGCTAATTCTGTCTATCCAAAGAGCTTTTCAGTTCTTCATTTCTGTCCAAGAAAAAGCTGATTTCTGTGTGTGAACAGAGCGAATGTGCACTCTAGTGGGAGTCCTCAATGGATGACTCCAGTTTTAATAGCACACTGAACTGATGTGTGAACAGCGAGGCACATATCTGAAAGCTTAGGTAAGATTATGTGGTTTTCCACAGCAGCACACAAAAGTGGCTCTGGGGTTGACTCACTGGGTTTCAATAGGAGGCTGCTGTTGACTTTGTTAAGGAGATGCGGACAGTTCATAGACCGGTTAAGCTGCCATGTCAGATGACTTCTTGTGTTAAATAAATAATTGTGAGTCTTTTGTTTTCTTATCCCATAGAGAATAAATAAAAACATCAGAAGCTGTTTGACTGTGAACCATGCATTTTGTCTGCAGCTGAACCTATCTGAGGATCTTTAAAAGACTGTTTTTACTTGTTTCTTTTTATCTTTGTCTTACTTATAAGTCCTTTCTTAGACAATAGTATAGTCTCCCCTTGTGCATGTGCTGTTAAGTGCTTTTGAGCAAGTAAATACAGTGGACTTTGACATATAAAACTCTCCTAATATGTTCCACAAAGAAGACACAACATGTTACATTTGTGATACTGTTGCATTACTATCTGTTAAGCCTATGGGTCTAACTAATCATTGCAGCCAGTAACATGGTTGTGAACAACCAAGGAAGATTAATTGTTCTGCCCCAAGTAAGCATTTGATTAATTTGGCATAATAACTAATTGACACACAAACTGACAAATGAACCTGGCCTTTAGTTGGTCTCCAGAAGTAATGGATTAGTTCCACAATTTACCACTAGGTGGCATCATATACTTTGAAATATTTGTCACAGTAGACATGACATGATTGCTTGGCTGGATTATAAATGAGAAGATAATGTAAATGTTACAAATACCCAGACTATTGCTTATATCATGACTTTAAAAAAACATCTGGCCAAAGAAAAGAACAAATCCTATACAACATCTGTCTTTCTCTCTGTGCAGATGTGTGTAACAGTACTGATTTGCCGGAGCTTGAGATTATCAGCTTATTGGAGGAGCAGCTGCCAGTGTACAAGCTGAGGGCCGATACTATCTTCGGCTACGAGCAAGATGACTGGCTGCGCACGCCGCTGGTGGAACCTGACTGTGCCCTCGACCTCACCACTGAACAGATAGAGGAGACCCTCAAGTACTTCTGTAAGTTCATCACTCACTGATGGTTTGGTTTAGTTTTCTTTTAAATATTACCATGATGGCTGCTAAAGTAAGAATTAGATTTTTTTTAAAGCAAGAATGTCAAAAAGATGTAATGATTTAAGTATTTTGTGATCCCACATGAGACAAACAAAGACAACTCACCCTGACACCATTTGTACACTGCCCCTTTCTCAAAGATTATCGTCCCCTAAACATACAAGTGTTAATGTGTTCCTGAAATACACCAAACACATGTCAAACACTAAGAACAGGAAATGAGATTTCTGGATTTAAGCTTCAGGAATGTGTTACAGGAGAGAGACAATGAAGATTTAAGATCAAGAGAGGTGAGAGATGTAAGAATTATACTGACCTTGAGCAAGCAAGAATTAGCGAGAGGAAAGGACAGACAGAAAGGGGGCCATCTGCCCATCGCAGTCAGGGCGAGACAGCTGACCACGGTTGCCACAACAAACACACCTGATCCCTTGGTTGGTTGATGTTTTGCTTTCTCTTGCACTCAGCCCTCTATTGTGTAGGTAGCACGTGTCTGCTCCTGTCTTATCAGACTAAGAGCTACCATGTGGTTGACGTGTATACCAGCTTTAAACCACACACACAGACTCTTGCACACATTTAATAAACACACACAGGCTCACATAAAACATGTGCAAAGACTGCACACGGCAAGCTGAGGGAACGTGGAATGTTTTTTTTTTACCATCAATAATTTAGTACTAATCCATGTCTGCTTGAACTGTGACTCAGGGTAAAAAACTGTTTCTAAAAATAGATGGAGCGTTTTATAAATAAGCCAAAGTGAGAACTGTAATTTCACCTTCATGCCCCATGCCGACATGGTCACTTTGACATTAGTCATAGCCAGCAAGGCTAAGAGGCAGTGACAAGGTCATGTTGCATAAACTGTACGAGACATTCGAGAGGAGTGTTTCGTTTAATATTCAGCATAATAAAAAAGCTTTTTTGCTTGCTCATCTTTTGATTATTCCGACTGGAGGCATGTTGCTTCTCATTATTGCCTCAAACAGATGGCCGGGTATCAACACCCTGAGGGCCATGAATGCCCAGACATCCTGGTCATAAAACACACTGGAGCTGTGTTCAGGTCTAAGGATATTTTCTCTCTAATAACCAGTACTAACCATCTTAAAACAGTCATTTACAGCAGGTGTTGTTATGTAAGCATTTATTTAAGCTCCTGCTTGTCCTGTCTAACGTTCATCTTTACCTGGAGCTCCTGTTTGTTAAATTGTTTAACAGCACTGTTTCAGTTTTATTTACTGTAGGTTAAGACAGGGTCAATAGTACAATGTGCACTGTGTATTAACAGACTCATGTGCTCAGTGTGTATTTAAGTATTTAACCTGCTGCGTGAGAAGGACAAGCTTGAGGAGACGATGACATGGAGGCAACTGACCTGATTAATAGATGTTCTATAGCCATTCTAGCTCTAATGTCATATATATTTACAACCATGTGAAAAATAACAATGAATGCATCATGGATATGGATGGGAAACACCTATGTTTTTATTTCTTTTCTTCAAAATACAGTATATTATACTGTCATACACAGTTGCTTAATGATGTACCAACTTTAAACTTGCCCAATGATTTCTATTCATACAAAATTTGGATATACATATCATGATCTAGTAGTGACTGTATGTATTTGTATACAGTAACAACTGATGACATGTAACTGAATCTGTTACCAGGGGCTGATGCAACCTCACTGCATTGCACAAGTAAAATCTGGGGCTGTTATATGACCCCTCTAGCTTATTAGCATTAAACTGCAAGTCACTGTTTTTTTTAACATGTTATTAAAGCCCAGATGTTCCCTTTAAGCATCATTTTGATTATTATCCTGGTAGCTTGGTCGTAGTTTTGTGTTAGCTTCATGTATTAGAGTAGCTTTAGTTCATAATGTGCATCATAGTAGTGTCTGTTAGCACTTTGAAGCTGGTTGACATTGAATTGTATTGTCATTGAAATGGAGCTTATTTAGCATTTTGCTTTTGCCCTGATGACACAACATTATTCTGTGTCTCTCATGCTCTGTGCATGTGCTTATTTCATCACTCACTCCCCAATCCGTGAATACCTATTGTGTTCATTCATTTTGGGCCAGCCACGTCACCCCTGCCAACGCTGCACTGCTTTCCTGCGAACTGTTTTTACATGCTGCTCAGCCTCAGGCCTTGGAGTCTGAGCCTGTTACTATAGAAACCACACAGAAGGACAAAATAGAGGAGAGGAGGGAGAGATGCTTACATACGAATGGAGGGTGGGAACAAGCCAGTGATGCTGCTGCCTCTGATTGGTTGTAAAGACTAATTATCCCGCCCATCCCACAGTGTCATGATTATCATCATTTCTGCTGCAAAACCCGTGACTGCTGCTGCTGCTGCTGCTGCTGCTGGCTCTCTCTCACTCTCTGTATCTCTGTGTATATTGAGTCATTGTTAGTGATGCGGTGGTCCATGTGTAGAGCTAAAGCTGTCACTGAGCAAGGAATGTTACACAAGAGAAGACGGTAGATATAGTATGACTTCAGAAAGATTCGACCAGAGGACAAACTGGCAGGAGCACGGGAATATAAATTGATGGGATGCTATAAATGGACGGAGACATGAGAGGATAGAATCTGGCACGTTTGCTGAAGCTTTGGAGTGACTGAGGAGAAACTGATGTACAGGGAAGAAAGAGACAGCCCAGATTGACGAAGGTGGTACATTACAACATATGCTGAAGAATTAACAATGGAAAAAAGGAAAATAAAGTGACAATGTGGTTTTTCTGCTGACAGCTGATGACGCAAGTAACGGTTCGGTGGGATGACGGGCAGAAATGACACCAGCACCACAACAGATATGGAACATAATACGCTGACAGTTTGCTGCTAATGAGTGTGGGACAGAAAGAAAGGACATATGATGAGTCGGGCAGACTGTCGTTAATGTGCCAGCTGGTACCTGCTAAGCATGCTGGGATAGCAGAACTGACTAACGGACACTATCAGTAACTAGTTTGTGTCTAAGTATGCTGGGACTTTGGAAACAATACAGCTGTCTGTCAGAGCAGTGAGGATGAAGAGACGAGGCCTTACTAGAGGCCAGAGGTTTGTCAAGGCAGACTACTATGAACTGGACTGGTACTATGAAGAGTGTACTGATGGTAAGACAACAGTCTGCTAGAGTTTTGCAGTGACTTCTACTACTATGTACCAAGGGCAGTGGTGTCACTGGTTATGTAGCTATAGTACAAGGGTGGTTTTACATAGATTGCTGTGGTATAGTGCATTTTTCACTATACCACAGCAATCTAACAACCAAAGACCAAAGCTGTCTCGAAACTACATTGGCAACAACTGAGTTGTTGTCTTCCCAGATAATGCCACGCTTTTGAGTATAATGTTGTGATGTAACCACTAGCCAGGGCTTATACAGTGTCCTGAGGTTAAAGGGAGGAGAGATGGTGGCAGGATTGGTCAGTATTAAAGAAGACACGTAGACATTTCTCCTCTCAATATAATTAGAGAAGTGGATGTTGTCCTTCAACTAAACTCTGAGTAGATTCAGCTTAAACTGAGCCCAGAGAATGTGACCTTGTGCACTGGCATTCACGACAAACACAGCAGAATTAAAGCTGTAGTTCCAGCAGGCAGTGGCTGCTGGATACAGTAGGTGTCATAACAGGTGCTCTGTTGCAGCTGAGTCAGTGTGGCTCACCCTAAAATAGGGCCACAGAGAAGCTTATATGACTAGCTGTGGGTGTAAAGGTGCTGAATGAGACAAAGATACCATGTGACCTGAAAAGGTTCATAGAAGTTGCAGGTGGAAAAAAAACAGTTTATTGTGATAAGAGATATGTAATGAGGGCAGCTGGTAGATTGTAAGAGTGAGTGAAAGGATTTTTGCAATGATCCCTCAAATGTGGTTACCAAACACCAAAGATATGGCATGAGGCCTGCCCCATTTTACTGTTTAACAATAAACGTTATGGTCCAAATGAAATGAAAGTGCACTGAAGCAATAGACTGGACTGAAGAGAATTATGAATTATAACAATGATATATATATGTCTGTGTGTCTGTGCGTGTGTGTGTGACCTGTGTGGATAATGATCCTCCAGATTGATCCACACACACAGCGAAGGCATGTGGAGGACTGATGGTTCCTGGTCATGTGACGTGTGACTAACAGCAGGTTATAGCAGGGGTTGGTTTATTACCAGCCTGTTGGCACTGCCTCTTGCTCTTCCTCCCCTTCTCCCTGTATCTTTCTCCTGTTGTCTGTGTCTCTCCTCTCTTGTCTTTTAAGGCAGATTTTGTTCTGATAGGGTGTTATGGTCGAACTGAACCATGCTTTTAATGTGAAGGTCTGATGCAAGAGAGTATGATCCATTACTGTAGTTATTATGTGCACGATGCTTTGCATGTGTCAGGGATGCTCTGTAGACATTCTTACATAACAGTTTGAGACAGCTTAGCGCCTCCCCAATGTGAGCTGTTCAGCTTAAACATCTGCAAAAATATTATTTATCCGTGGCAGCTAACCCACACAGACAATACATTTTACAACTTAGCTTAACGCTGAAACGATGAAATGACCAAACGAGAAGGGAGGTGCTGCTTCTTTGATAAATCTGATGGAGAGTAGAGGCAGAAATAAAAAGCAGCTGGTTTGCTGTTATTCTGAGATATGCAAGGGAGGGATGTGGAAGTAGGTTGGATTATATTTAGCCCAATGATTTGCATGCTGCTCTAAGCCACCCTTGTCAATAGCAGCCTGCCAAATATTCTTTGGCACTTTCAGAAGCCTTCAAAACAAATGGCTGGAAGGGTGGAGGGCAACCAGGACACAGAAGGCTGTGGGCAAGAAAAAGAGGGCAAACTGTTCTTCCAGTGGGAATGTGATAGTGGAGGGATAGTTAAGTTAATAAGAAATAAAAAAAGACAAAATGTGGATTTTTGTGTCAGCACTTGGAAGTCTACTGTATGTAGGTAGTAACTGTCTCCCCTACATAATTAGTTTGCACATGCTTTTACAATTATTGGAAAAGTTATTTGATCTTTGAAGTTTTGTAACTTTACTCATGAATGCTGCATTATAGATACAATAGACATGATAGTATGCAACTTAATCAACATGTTGGACAGATGATAGTTCTGTTGCCAGGTTGTTGGTGGTGTTGCTGTGTGTGTGTGTGTGTATGTGTGTGTGTGTGTGTTTTGTTTTTTGTTTTTTAATCCCAGTAAATGTTTTTGACAGGGTCAGACATGTAACTGTCTGAAATGTTGCTTGTGTAAATTTGTTGTCCAATTTAGTCATTTTCTTCAAAATTGTCGTATGGGGCTTGCCAACAGAGACTAACCAAACAAATCAGACGAAAAGACGGAAGGTTGTATGAAAGGGAAAACGGAAAAAACAAGTCAAGTGTAAAGAGTGAATGTGACCAGAAAAGCAATGGGAGAGGGGAGAACACTGCTCTAAAGCATTGAGTGGTGTTTGTCCTTTTGTTGCCTGCAGCATTCTATTCATTGGGCCGTTGAGTGGAGTTACTCAAGCGTGTGGGATGGTACTGAGCTGGCATCAGTTTTCAGGACCAATTACAGTAATTGTAACACTTGAGCAGTGACTAATGAGCAGAAAATCGGGCCGCTTTGATGCGGCCCATATTCATTTTTGAGGGAGCGGGTTTAACGGGTCATACTAGTCCTGCTCAGTGTGACATAGTTATTCTCTATAGAGTTATTCTTTATTTGTCTTTATGAACGTGAAAAGTTTGTTACAGCAAAACTTTATATACAAATTTAATATACTATTAAATATTGAACAAAATAGGACAGTTTAGCAAAATCACCACTCAACCTGAACTGAAGCATTTCAATGTTGTGATAAAAGTTATAATCTACAAAGAAGGCTCTCAAATTCAGTGGTTAACGAAAGTTGAATAAGAAACTAAATATGCGGAAAGGGTCAAAATACTTGCCATATTTCTCAAGATCTTACAAAGACTCACAAAGACATGTTTTGGCATTGGATTCTGGTCCTTTTATGCCCAGTTTCTGAAACTCCTATTGTGCGTGCTGCTCAGTCTGGTCAGCTTGATCCAGTTCTGTCTTTTCTTGAAACTTGGAAATCTTTTTGTGCCAGTTTTCAGAGCAGTAGGTTGAAATGCTTTTAATGTATTTAAACAATTTTTTTGATTTTGATTTAGAGCTTAAAGATCTATTCCTTCTAAAAGAAAGTACATTTTCTCTTTACTTCAGTTTACGTGATTATATCTCACTGGACTTCATTCCGGTTTTCATGCAACACAGTAATGTTCTCCCTAGTGGTTAACCCAGTGAACACGGTGCACTCTTGGCAGGAGCACATGCAGGATGTGATTTTAAACTCTGGTGCTGTCTTTCACTTCTTGAACGCTTCCTGCACAAAGTTACATAGTGCAGAATCAGGCATACAGGGCACAGAGAGGGAATGAAACAGAACAAGGTTATTTTATGGCAGTAAAGTTTCACAAGGAGGATTCTTCTTTATTATCATTATTTTTTCAACAATTATTCTTTATTCATTTGATCATTAGCCACCAAGTTAGACTTGCTGCTGTATGAATATCACCTGATGATACAGGCCAGAGGTTAAATATGGTATCAAGATTCTGTGTGATTGGCCCCACCCAGGGAACAGGTGCATGTCTGTTATTGTTCTGCACTATTGTCACCATAGAGGCAAACTGGACTGTACCAAGTTACTGTCATTTGAGAGGGTTAATAAGAAGGACTTACTTTCATTGGATTTGAAGCCTACCTGAGAAACGGGTCTCTCTCTCAGCTCTGATTTGCCCCTGTTGGTGTCAGTCTGAACTATCTCAACCCTTTAAATGGAAAAATGTGGGCTGACATTTTGACGATTACAAGGATAAATATTAGATTACAGATGATTATAAATGCTGTCATCTGTTGTGTTAAATCTATTTTAACCCAGTTTTCTGACCTTAAATAGCTTATGGACAGCCTCCTTTATAAGTCTGTGTGTATCCACCCCCTCTGTCTGTGGTAAAGTAGAGTAGGCCATTCACAGACCAGTCACAGAGGAGACTGGGAGGAGTCAGGTTATCTGGTTGTCTTACGGCGCTCCCACAGGGGACAAATGATACACACACTTTTAGAAACTCACTCGGCTGATACACACACACAGACTTTGACAGTCATGTACGATGGAGTGTTTAGAGACACACATTACACACTGCTGCTGTCCTCTCTGTAGCAAACACTTTGTTAGATGTGTACTTTCACATCTAGGTACACAGATTAAGTATGAATTCATAGTTTAAAAGACACACACCCAGAAATGTACACAGTACAGGTAGGAGCCATGGCGTTGCACCTGCAGGCTTTGCGGTTTAGTGGTTAGCCTTCGTGCCAGAGTGGACGATGGCTCTGCTCACTGCTGCTGGTACCGAAGACGAGCTGGAGTACTCCAACCAGACAGAGGACGAGGAATACGTTTGTCTACCCAGTCATGGAAGCACAGAGCAGGAGGAAGAAGAAGAAGAAGAAGAAGAGAAAGAGTATGTCTGTCTTCCCAGTCATGAAGGCACAGAGGAGGAAGAGGAAGAAGAGATGGATGAAGAGCAACAAGTTCTGTGTGAAGGTAGTCTGTGGTCTTTACTATCAGGGACATAATCTCAGTTGTGCTCTTGTTCTTGGTCCTGGCTCATGTGCACAAGCTTGCTGAGCAGTCCGTTATTTCATTTTAATTAATTGCATTAGATATTTGGGTTCTGAGGGGGATTGTTGGATATTTGTGTAACATTTTGAAAAGGTGAAATGTGTCCTGTTGAGTCATCCTGCAGGCGCAGTACGCCACATTAGTGTTATTATCTGCTCTCGGCACAGCATGGTTCGTCTGCCTGCTGATGTGACATGTTCAAACATGGGCTTGGCTCTTTATCCCAGCTGTAGCGTGTTAAGTACCCACATGCTTTTGTATATTTGCCTAAAGACACACATAGATTCTTACTTCGTATTTAGGTTTTTAGCTTTGTTTTTAATCACTTTGGGAGGTGTTTTAGGGTTGAATAACGAGCCTAAATTTGGTTAGAAAAGCAGAGAGTTGGGAGCTGATGATGACACAGAAGGATGGGTATTTTAATAGATGTGTATATAAACTGAAGGTACTGTATCATACAGGTACAGCAGAGGAATCGTGTGATCGGATCAACTCAAAGGAGCTTAAGTGGGATTTTAATACGCATACGCATGAATAGAAAATAAACTCTGACCGGGATTGGACTCTTTATCATATTCAACCATATATGGAACAGTGCATGAGGCACTGTGGCATAAACAATTTTTATAGTGCCAATTCAGATTATTATCAACCTAATTAACTGTACTAAATGATACGCCCTTACGCTATATTACATTTTATACAGGCTGTGAGGGATAAGCAGGACTCCTTTCCGTTGTCTGTTGTCTCTGGGTTTGTTTGTTATTGTTGAGCCCATGTGTTGTCTGTTTCCCAGTAGCAACAGGGGGACTGATGAAGGCAGAACTCCAGACTTCTGCTTCCATCGGCTCCCCTGCTGCAGACAGAACATCAGGAGTCTGCTAATACATTCTTACTGAGCTTTAATGACATTTTAACTCAGATCCCTGCGGCACCTAGCTTACCTCATAGGTGCCGGTAAGGTTTTTCTGTTTTTTTTTTTTAATATTACACTTGTTGAGAAAGAGCAAACACACTTGTTTGCTTGTGTCTTAAATTACCTGCTCCCCCCTGTAAAACACCAAGAAAACATCCCGATCACCTTCCAATATTAAATTACACCTTACACAATCCAGGTTACAGTTGCCTTCTCTGACCTGTGTCTTCACCTTTTACTTCACCACTTATTTATGACCAAAGTGGATTAATGATGAAGTAAATCAGCAAGAGCCTGACCTCACTGGAAGAGCAGGAAGTCCTAATATTTTCTTAGTGGACACACCTAATTAATTGTGCAGCCTTGTTGGACTTTTGGTACAAATGATAAGTGGCAGTGTGTCTGTGATCATAGCTATGTTGTAAGCTATGTGTTTTAGCTTCTTACTTAGCCTGGATACTTTTTTTTACACCACGTAGAGTAAAAGTGTTTCTTGTCGTTATCAAGGCTCTATTGGTATATAATCTTTAATTTCAGTTGCACCCAATTATTGATCCAACTTGGGTGGAGTGTTACCATGCATGTTCTTCAAAGCACATCATACAAGAAGTATGACAGGCAAAAAGGCTGCACCTTGGGCTATCAAGTGTACAATCTCATTGTAGGTGATGCATTTTGTGTGTGTGTGTGTGTGTGTGTACGTACGCGCATGTTTCTTGGCTATCATCATGCCGATTTGTTCCCTCGGTAACACTCTGTGCCTTAACAACTCACCCAGGGAACAAGAGTTTTGTGTGTGTGAATGTTTTTATTGTTTTTTTTTGTGTGTGTGTGTAACACATGTATCAGACACAGTTTTATTGTCATCTCAATGTCTGATGTGTGAAATAAACCTCTAAGTGTTTTATAATCAAACTCCCTGGACTGTAACATCAGCCTAGTTTTATGGTTGTCAATGTTGGTTGGTCCATCACTTTGGTCCAGGCTGAAAAACATCATAATTGCAGTCCAGAGTTGTCTGACATGGTTCATGGAGGGAAATGGTTCAGATTCTTGACCACCTTGGAACCGTTGGGTAAAAGCGCTGAGGTGCCCTCATTTATTCAAACAAAATACCTCTGTGGAGCTGTTCACTGTCATGAACGCTCATTCAGCCTTGAAAGAGAAAAGAGCAACTTGTTTAATAATTAAAAGTAATGATAGGGAAAAATCCTTAACTAAAGCATAGCCAGCTGAGGCCTCGTGTCTGTTTCCAGCAACCGTACACTGTCTGTGTTGTATGAGGACATGAAAATATGTTGTTTGCATCGGCCAACACTGTTTTGCATCCTGGGAGGCCACTTTATGAGCACTGTTGTGTACGTGCCTGACATGACATTTGTTCTTCCAAACCTAAGTAAAATAATATTTCTGTGGAAGCTGAAGTATTTCAATTGCACTGTGCTTGTGTGCATCATTATCTCTTCGTGGCCCCTGACATTACACCTCCAGACAGTCTAACGTCACACACCTCATCCCTCCAACTGATGGTGTTAAAAGTGACTAACAAGACTGTACAAAAATAAACATTATCATACTGTAGCGACAATCACACCAAGTAACTATATCTACATTAAAGGAAATTTAACTTCAGAAATACTATTATACAGTTGCATGTGATGTCAATGAAACTGTTTGAATGTTAATCTCTTAGGTGAATAACTCTTCCAGTCTGCACTGAAAGCTGATTAGTTAAAGTCAGAGGTTTGCATGAGGACAGGGGGAGCTGATAATCAATGTGTGCTTATGAGGCTGAGGCAGTGTTGTGGTGTATTCAGTAACTTATCTTTTCTGAGTCACCTGGCATGTAGGTTGATGAATAGGTGGGTCTGTGAAGAATGTGGGTGTGTACTTCTTAAGATTAATTTCTAAGAGCAATACAAGATTGTAAAGGAAAGGTGATAGCAGGGGGAACAAAGTCATTTTTACTTCAGTATGAAATCCAAGACATAGCAGCGTTTGTGTGTCAGAAACACTGAGAATCTGATTTGTAGTTGATTTTTAACAATTATATTTGCCTTTTCTACTGAATCTAGGTGCATAAAGACATTACAAATGTGGTACTTTATTCTAAAATACATATAAGATTCTCACAACTATCTCAGTCACCTCCAGTCAAAAGACTTAAATACTGTAAAGGAGAGCTGAGGTTGCTGAAGTGAAACTGTGATACCTGGCTGGGAGGAATGTTATATGGTCACAAATTTAATACATTTACTATTGGGATTTGTTATTGACTTGTTCTTTCTTTGTGTCCGTGCAGTACTGTGTGCTGAGAGAGTGGGCCAGATGACGAAGACCTACAATGACATCGATGCTGTCACTCGGCTACTGGAAGAGGTAAGATCATGTTGAGTGAGGGATTACAGTATATGCAGATTGTGAGGTGCTTTGGTCAAATGTTGTGACCTGATAGTCTAAGCACAAGCTGCCTTATGAGGTTCATAACAAAGGAGGCTTTGTGAAACCACATCATGAAACTAGTCTGTGCGGCTGATATTCAAATCTACCTCGTCCACATTAGAATGTCAGGCAGGATGTCACTAGTGAAGATCTCCGGTGACGCTGTCTGCTTGAATAAAACACTGAAAATAGAACGGCGTCATTGTTAAATGAATCATCAAACTCAACAGCAAGGCAGCCATCCAGACTAAAGATTGTCATACATGAATAAACCAGACAACTGGTCTCACCATGCGAGACATCATTGTGCTGCTGTGAAAAGTTTACTTCCTTAGTTGTTTTGTTACACTAAGCTGGATAGGTGTAAACTTTTGTGTTGATCAGTAACATGTAACACTGTAGGATCAGCAATGTTCTTATTGATTGCAGCCAGACATAAAGCAGGCGTGTCTGACAGTCATTAGCACAGGTTCATAATAAGCTTTTGATTATAGTTCAGTTTTCTGGCACTGTTGTGGGGAAGAAGAGACTGACACATTGCGTGTCACAATCACAATTGTCCTTGATCATCACATTGCTTTTCTGTCACCCTCTGTTGTTTTAATTCTTTATACTACCATTTCCTTCCTTGCTGAGATATTTAAGTCAACCTACAATTTAAATTCACCTCTGCTGCACTTCATTCACATACATTATTCCTGCATGAGTGAATTTGCAGAACTAACTTTTTTTTTGCAGAGGTTTAGAAGAAAAAATCCATAATAGTGCCATATCTGTCAGTGCAAATTGAAGCGGGCAGCAGCAGCCAGTTAGCTAAGCATAAAGCCTGGGGCAAATCTAGTTTGGCTATGCCCAAACAGTGATAACAATGTTTCCATCCTTTGTCAATTCACTGTCAAATAATTACTGTTAAAGCTTTAATGTTTGTGATGTTTTAAGTGTTTTACTGTTCAAACGCTAAACCAAAGTTTGTGTCGTTGCAGAAAGAGCGTGACTTGGAGTTAGCAGCTCGCATCGGACAGTCGCTGCTAAAGAAAAACAAAGCCCTCAGTGAGAGGAACGAACTGCTGGAGGAGCAAGTAGAGCACATACGAGAGGAGGTACAAGAGTGTGTGGGCGTCTGTATTTGATGATGACAAAATATGAGTGTGTTTGAGCTACGTCTGTATAGATCTTTGTCATTTTTATAGGACCATACTGGTGGTTGGATATGACCTACAATATGTAAAATCATCGTTACGAGTTCATTCTGAATGTGTCCTTGACTTCTTTCACATGTAGGTTTCCCAGTTGCGTCATGACCTGTCCATGAAAGATGAGCTATTACAGTTCTATACCAGCGCTGCCGAGGAAAGTGAGGGGGAGTCCATCACCTCCACACCGTATGTCTCTTTTCATTCGTCTCCTCTCATCTTTATCTCCTCTTCTCTCTGCCTTGATAAAATGTTATGCAGTGCAGTTATCAGCATTGAAATTCAAGTCTAATGCAAACATTTAAAACACTCTCGTCTGAAGCTTTTCTAAGCTGTGAAACATGAGAACATCTAACAACAACGCGTTTCTCTATCGTGTGTGTGTGTGTGTGCATATGTGTGTGTTCACAGTGTACACCCCAGTGAAACCAATGTGTCAACTCCAACTTTTTTCCCCTTGGACTCCTTGCAGAAGAAACTCAAAGATTTGGAGGAAGAAAACAAATCATTGCGATCTGAGGTACTTTGTAAATCATTAATAGATTTTCTGTTTGTTTTTTAAGTAAATCGATATTCCTGTACACATAACTTATAAACATTAACATATTACATGGTACATAAATATTGCTTCCCAAAATAATAAAAACCCAGTGTAATAGTTGGTTCATCAAAATCTTGTCAAATTATTTTTTGTTTATTTCTATTAGACATAGCACATTTATCAAATCCGACGTTACAAAAGCGATGAAAATGTGTTTGGGTTTGCTCAGCTTGGCAGTTAATTTACACCCATAGTCCCAACCCAGCTAAAACCAATCCTGAAGTTTAATTTATTTTACTGGCAGCAATAGTTTGTTTTAATTAGAATGGCATATGCTCTGAGCATGATGGTTGACTGGTTATCTTTTATTTATTAGGCTGATTAATAATGTCCACAGTGTGTAGTATTGGTTAGTAATATCTTTCTGTTTTGTTTTGTTTTTTTCAGGCCAGTCATTTGGAGACAGAAACTATCTCCTATGAGGAAAAAGAGCAGCAGCTTGTCAATGACTGTGTCAAAGAGCTACGTGAGTATGGCACTGACTGGAGTCATATTTCATATCATTATTATCCATGTTATATCTGTCTACTTCCTCACTCTTTAAAGGCAGCAAAGCTGGTTTCTTTTTTTTTGGCATGAACATGAACACCTCTTGATGTTTCCAGGTAATTCCAACATGCAGATTTCCTCTCTGGCTGAAGAGCTGGCCAGGAAGAGTGATGACGCCTCCAGACAGCAGGAGGAGATCACACACCTCCTCTCCCAAATAGTAGACCTCCAGAAGAAGGCCAAGCTGGTATGACAAATCCCCAGACATCTCTCATGCTGCTCACATTACATATCTACTGCTAAAGCCTGTGTGCAGTGCACCTGTGTGTTTTTCATATCTGCTTTCCTATTTTGTCTGGCATGTTTGTAGTATGCCGTGGAAAACGAGGAGCTGACACAGCACTTAGGTGCAGCCAAGGACGCCCAGCGACAACTCACTGCTGAGGTTAGCCAATCCACAACCCGCTGACCGTGGCATCGACATCATCATTTTCTGCACTTGGTAGCTTCCACCAACAAAAATCTTGCTAGAAGATCCTCCCTGGGAACAAATCCTGTTTTAATAGTATTTTGTGTATATTGCTTTTATGATCTGATAATTGTAGTACTATCCACAATATCAATATACTCCAATAGTTTTGGTAATTTAAATGCCAGTTCCAATTAGTTTTTTATCTATTAGATGCACATGCAGGCAGTAGTTATGGCTTAAAATCAATATACTATTATATACTAAATAATACTGAATTGTTCAATAACAAACATTATATGTATTACTACCAGTAACTAATTATTTCCAAGCAACCCTGCAACCACATGTACTGAGAAAAAAGCAAAAAATAACCCCCAATCAGATGATAGTCCATGGGAATCTGAGATGAAAGAAAACCATAATCAAAAAAAAACTACATGCTAATCTTGCAGCATTTTGTTTGCATAGTTTATTGTTTCTCACTTTCTTCCCATCTCGCCTATTCTTTCTTTGTTTTTCCTCCCTCTAGTTGCAAGAGTTGCAAGATAAGTATGCAGAGTGCATGGAGATGCTTCACGAAGCTCAGGAGGAGCTGAAGAACCTGAGAAATAAAACTCTACCACTCAGCACACCGAGGCGTTTCCATTCTCTGGGTCTGTTCCCCATGGTGAGCTCATATTCATGAACAAATCACAGTCCGTGGTCCCAGCAGCTACAAAATCGGTTTCTATTGGGGTTTTTTTGTTGTTTTTTCTCTCCAGGACTCTCTGGCAGCAGAGATAGAGGGCACCATGAGGAAAGAACTTCAGATGGATGATCCAGATGTGGAAGAGCAGAGGTATCAAGAGACTCGGCTTAAAGAAAACATAGATAACGGGTTGTTAATGATTTGATATGATGATCAACATTAAAATGTTAAAAAAATTCAAGATTTATGTGATGTCGTTTTCCAGGTTGCAACCAAAGCGAGTGTTCCAGACGGTGAAAAACCTGAACTTAATGCGTCAGCAGCGTTCATCGCTAGCCCCCTCCCCTCTCAACATCCCCGGCTCCAATCAGACATCATGCCTCACCTCAGGGCGCTCCAGCAGGGTGGGCACACCGCTGTCCCTTTCCATGTATGGTAGCGAGATGGGAAGTGGGATCATTCTGGACAACAGGACTAGCAGTATACTGGAGAGTTCAGACGATGGGTACGGACAGATCGACTCTGCAACTCACATTTTAGAATTTTATGCTTTTGATTTCGATATTTTATTTTTAGTTGTTTATTTGCTATTGTCTCCCGTAACTAAAGCAATGCCACTCACTACTAATTCTTTTGGTTTATTCTGTGTTTATGTGTAACCTTGGTGTTTGTAGTGTGTTTCTATGGTTTACATTGTTCTAGTGCTTAGTAATCAACTCTAGCTTAAGTTTTAGGTTTCAGTCATTGCTGGTGCTTAGTATCTAACATAACAGAGACCAAATGCTCTTTACAAAATAACAAAACTAAGAAAGAGAGGCAAAAATCTTCACTGAAACATAACAATGGTAACCATGTCCCCTCCCCAGGTCAGAGGACTCTAACAAGCGCCCCCCAGGCACCCCAGGGACCCCGGGGAGCAGGGACCTGGAGGCAGCCCTGCGGCGTCTGTCCCTTCGCCGTGACAACTACCTCTCAGAAAAACGCTTCTTCGAGGAGGAGAGGGAGAGAAAGCTGGCTTATCTGGCCAAAGAGGAAGAAAAAGGAGGTGGGGGAAGTAGCGGAGACCCGGGGACACCGACGGAGAGCCTGCTGTCACTGTGCTCGCATCCCTCCCTCGGTAGCGTGTGGTCGGGATACTCAATCACAGCAAGATCCTACCTGCCGGAGAAGCTGCAAATTGTAAAGCCGCTAGAAGGTGATTATTCCTCTCAGAGACACAAGTCCTCTCAGCCTCAGAATGCTGTGCACAATGACAACGAAAGTTTTCAGAAACCTCAACAGAAAGAATGCCAGAGAAATCCAAATAGTGTACTTACACATACTCCCCAGAGTTACACCCAGATGAGTGCGAACCAAAGCCAAACCGTTGAGAACAAGCAGAAGAATCAATATCTGATTTTTCAGAACCACAGACCCCCCAAAATCTGTCTGAGTGCCTCACAGGGGCCTAAGATCCTGCAGAGGAGCTCCAGTCTGTTGGAGCTGAGCAGCTGGCAAAGCTCACGGCTTCACCTTGGAGCTCCACTGGCTTTAGTCACAGGCCTGATGGAGGTGTTGGAACAACAGGAAGGCAGTTTAAATCTGCAGCACTCCTTTTACTTCAGATACACACAGCCACGCTGCTGGTTTGAAGTTTAGAATACCAGATGGTTTGTAGATTTGTGTCTATCTTTTCTTTTCAAAGAAGATTGTTAGTTTTTCTTACATTTCAGAGATCAACAGGTATGCAAATGTATACCCTACCAGAAAGACATATACTGTATATTACATAAAAGGCCTTACTGTTAGCTTTAGTTAAGGAAAGACTTTATGTGAGGACATGCATGTTTCCAGTGTTACATTTATCCCAAACGCATCATAAAAGGGGAGCAGTTTCCACTGTTTTTTGCAGTGAGTCAGTGAGTTACATATATTTTCCAAGTTTGTTTGTTTTTTTTAAATAGAGGATCTATATATTCGATCATTTATTTTCCTACTGTGTTGGTTGTGGAGTTTGTAGAGTTGACTTGTTAATATGTTTGCTGTCAGATATTTATCTACATAATGCGCCAGTATAGATACAAAGTAAATTCTATCAAGATCATTTTCTCCCCATATCTTAACATAGATAGGTTGGGGAAACTAAAAAGTAACAACAGCCTTAAACTTGAAGATGTTTTTCTAAATTGTGCAAATGTGCAATATGCAGCCCTGAAAAGCATAGGGGGGCACTTAATTGTTGTCACAGAGGTATTTCCTGTTTTGTGGCACCACCTAGTGTCCAAACTCAGTTACACCACTCACATGGTAAGGCTGAAAGTAAAGTAAAAGACATGAACATAAACATGTTAACATGTTCTTTTGCTTTTGGAGTGAAAGATAAAAAAAAATATGTGGCAATGTTTAATTTCAAGTCTAATGATGGTTGTTTGAGGGGAAAAAAATCTGAAATCTTTCTCAGATTTGTATGTTATTTCTTATTTCTTGATAAACTCTGTTTATTTACATGACTGCCGTAATTATCAGATATAATAATTCTGGCTGAGCCCTTAACAGGCAACAGTCCTGAAATAAATATTCTGTTTTGACAGTTTTCTGACTGTATGAGACTTTAGTGCAGAGACCTCTTTATGTACCGTCCATCTCTTTCACTCCTCTTGGGTTCATCTTTTTCTTTCCTTCATTTCAGGTTTGTCTTGTCTTTGCACTTTACCTTTTTTCTGTTCAAGTTGTGTGTTTTCTTTTGTTGATGCTTTCTCGAATAAAATCTTACTAATTTTCTCACCTTCCCTTTTCTCTCATTCTTCTTGTGTTCGTCTTTTAAGTTTGTGTCCCGACATCTCTCAAAGGCCCTTCATGTGTCATGTGAAAACAACCATTCATTGGACTTGAAATGAGACTGATTTACTTTAATTTAATCAAGTACAAGGATGCGTAATAAATGCAGACATTGCCTTAGTGTCTGCAGGATAAGTGATGGTCTCTCTGAGCTGCATGAAGAAATATTTAACCATCTAAGAATACGCCTTTGCCCGTCTGTCTTGTCTGTGTGTGTGCATGTATATGTGATATGGATTGTGCGACTGTTTATACAGCATATAATATAATGTCTGCCAGTAAACAGCTTATCTATTTTTAAACATTTAAACATAGAAATGGTATTTACTGGACAAATATAATGTCAGTATTTCTACATCAAGTGTGTGAAGCAGTATGTGATAACTACTGTAATAAATCAAGAAGCTAGTGGAGACATCGTCCTGTGATTTGAGTTGAATAGCAGTTTTAGGTTCAGGGAAGCAGGCCTGTGAGTATATCAGTGTTCCTGATCTGTTGTGAGCTGAATTTGAACACTGCAGTACTCCAAAGTAAAGATTACCATTTAAATTGTACCTGAAGTACTACATTCAAGTTTTAGATATACACAGTGTAGAAGTCAACAGCGTGCCATTGATCACATTCATAGCTTCTGTGATTATTACCAACACTGTCAAAGTGCCACAATGAAAAGGCACTTTAAGAACTAGTTTAGTAGATTGGTGTGTATGATGACATGAAAAAGTAAAGTTTGCCATAGTTTTGAGGTATGTCAATTTGATGAGATGCATTTATGGTGGAGAAATAACATGAGTGTGTCTCTGACTTTTTCTCCAGGCTCCGCTACTCTCCATGCGTGGCAGCAGCTGGCTCAACCCCACATGGGTGCTTTGCTGGATCATCGGCCCGGTGTGGTCACGAAGGGTTTCCGCTCATTAGCACACGAGCAGGAACAGGAAGACGGCTGGCAACTCGATCAACCAGAGGAGGATGAACTTTCGTGTGACTCATTCACTGGTTTGCCAGGAGAGGGCTCTGCTCCCATGGATCTGCTTCACTCTACCTCTACTCCCTCTGTCTGCAACAAAAACGGAGAAGACAATAGCCAGTCGGAAACATTGCGAGGAGATAGAGAAGCGATTCAATTTAAAGATGGACATGTTGCAAACATGCCCCTTTCTTTCTCCAGACCATCCCCTTCTTCTTCTCCTCTCCCCTCTTCTTCTGAGATGAATGGGCACGTGGACCTTAAGGAGCTCCAGGCCTTGCAGGCCGCCGCAATGGACCGTATGCCTGGTGAGGGAGCACTTAGCTGAGGTCACTGCACTGCATCCACCATCCCATGTAACCCTGGAGCATGGGGATAAAGGGGAGGGGGGGGTGAGGGATTGGGGAAGGCATTCACAGGACATTTCACAAGCCCAATGTGACGTCCCTTCCTGCACGATCACGCTCATGTGCACACACCTGCACACCCACCCGTCCCACTGGCAGTCCACGTGCAGCCATCGAACCCCACCCAAGCAGAGTACATGTTTTTTTGTTCATTCATTTACTTCCGTTTACATCTTCCTTCTCAGTTCACGCTTTACTTCAACCAGTCACACTCATTTTTCAATCTTCAGTGATGCCTGTCCTCTTCAACAAATCTTCTGGTCTATAACTTTTTAAATATGATTCTAATGATCGCTTGGTGGTGGCTTGCGGCACAGATTTTTTTTTTCTTGCTTTGGTATAATTAATATAAATTTCATTCATAAAGTATTTTGGCATCAATTTCTAGCAGTTAATGCTTGCACTGAAAAAAACCCCAAAAAAACAGTGTACCCCACAAACACATGCATGCAGATATATCATGGCTTAGGGACAGTGTGTGGGCACATACGTATGTATATATCAGATGTTGTTAGTGCAGCTGTCCAAGTCACATGAACACATGACACCCACGGCTGGTTAATATTGGAGCTGACGTGTAGCTTTGTACACGCGTGATATATTTAGTTATGGATCGCAGATTTATAAGAAATCTAAGAGATAACGTGTAAACTACTAACATAAGTTTGATATATAAAGATGTATTTAATAAAATCTGTTTGTAAACTTAGTTGTCAAAACACTATAGTGAGCAGAACAGACGTAATTAAAATAACTCCTACACTACACCCACAATATTAATGAAGAATTAAAAGGCAATAGTTCCATGTGTCAGTGTATTAAAGATAGACGAGTATAGTAAACCTGTCACGACTGAAGTGGATTTGATGAAATGACTAGATGTTCTAGGCCATCACTGTTTCACAAAATCACCACACCCCATTGTCACTTTAATATCTTGCTATTTAGGGAGCTGATGTACGCTGGTGCTTTTGCTTGGGGCTCATACTATGATCATGGCCTTTTTTCCCCTCCACTTTGTTGTGTACAGTGTTTTTTTTCAGTGTTGCTTGGTACTCTTTGTCTCAATACTTACAGCCTTCTCCTCTCCTGTCCTCTAGTTAATTTCCCAGGAAAGTGTATGTCCACTACTAGCTCTACATACACCTTCACCACCTGCAGGATTCTCCACCCCTCTGATCAGCTGACCTCTGTGTCCCCAAGGTAAACATCTTAAATATCTGACTACTTTTTATTGCTGTTACACTGTATTTAGTTTTAAAGTCTGTAGCAATATTGGTGTTATATTTGTCCTTGGTGTGTACAATTGAGTGTAGTGCACTCTAATGAACACAAGATGGAGCCATTTTTCTACCTGGATCTTGCAGCCTTACATAAAAATCTAACTACTGTCGTCACAGTTAAGGCTGAAACTGTTATTTGATCATGACTTGAACAAAAATGTAAATGTGTACTTTAAATTAAATAGCTGCTTCTCATCCAAGGAACAAATGACCCTCTTGTTCCCCTCCAATAGAATTCTTACTCTAAGTCCCTGCTGTCTGATTGGCCTTGGCAGGTCAAGTGATGAGGAAGATGAAGTGGAGTTGTATCATATGGTTGTCATGGCGGGAGTAGAGCAGACCCATTGAGTGCACCCTCTGGGGTGCACATGGGTGAGGCAATGCATGGTAGTGCATTCGGAAAGACTGTGGGTGTGTGTAAAGCAGAATAACATCAGAAGTTTGCTTCTAATGTTCCCTGTCAACGTTCCTAACTAACACCAACCACTGATCAAATCTAACTTTGTCAGGATTTGGGCATGGATGTTTATTCCTGTCCCTTGAGAATAGTATATGGTGGAAATAATCGAACAACAACAAGATCCACTTTCTTTCTGAGCTTTTAACCACAACTAGCATCTTAAGTGAAATGAACTGGCTCAGGTCTTGTCGCATGACCTTAATCTGGTCCTTTGGTCAGTTGATAACAAGTGGTTGTACACTGTTTCAATTAAAGGCAGGTCTTTGGCATTGAATGCATTTACAACAAGGCATTTAAGACTTTTAAGACCTCTGCTGACATACCCACAAGACTGGACCAACTGTGGGATAAACTGTGTTTACCCAGGAGCAGAGATTTAACAAATCCCAGAGACAGATAACAGCGGCTGTCTGAGCACCAGACCCAAAACCATTCACAGCATTTGCTGGAAGAAGATCATTGACATCAAAGGTCTGCTTTGATATATCCTCCCTGTATATGACCACTTAAGAACCAGATAATGGTCATCAGATGACACCTGACTCGGCTCCATTTGCTGAATATAAATGGACTTTTGTGCTTAGTTTCTTTTCACCATGTAGGTGTCTAATAATTAACTTATTGTGTGGTCAACAGTCTAATGTGTGTAATATGTGTTTGTAAACTTCTGATGCTCCTGACTGTGGTTATCACTTAAAATATGCCAAGTTATTTGTCACCATCGATGGAGCTGTCTGAAAAATGTTTGCATGGTTATGATTTTAGGTCTTGTCCTAATTTTCATCAAAAGCCAGTGACTTGATAACTCATGACCGTTTTCTGTCTCTGCACCCATATTGTTTTTCATGCTTCATCCCCCTCTTTCCTTCTTCATCCATCTCTCTCCCCTTACTTCTCCATCTCCAGCCCAGCTCTAGCCTCTTGTCAGAGCAGTGCTGGCACTGGCACCCCGATTTCCTCTCCTATACCCTTCTCTGCCCCTCATACACCTTCCTACACCCCCTGCTGCACCCCACGCCGTCTCTCCCTGTCCCTCTCTCTAGCCGAATCCTCCACCAACCTTAGGGACTCCACCAAGACCACCAGCACTTCTCTAGGCTTAGTGCGCCTCCTGCTGGAGCATGGGATTTCTGCCTCAGTGTATGATCCCCGCAGCTGGGACCGTGGGTTTGATGCCAGTGGAGCTTCGACACCTGTGAGAGGAGCACATGCACAGAGCAGCGACTCACCAGGGGAAACCGAAACCAGGCGGTTTGTAAAACGCCCAGACAGCCTCTTCCTCCAGCCCTCCACTCCGCCTAACTCCCCTCGTTCCAAATCTGCCTCCTCTGCCGGCACCCGCCCAGTTTTTCAGTTCAGCCCTTGCAGTGAGGACCCACCATTTTATGACACCTTCCTCGCCTCTAAGCCAGCTCGTACCATTCTGAGGGAAGTGCTGGGGGAGGCGGAGAGGGAGCAAGCGGGGCAAACAGAAGACGACAGCCAAACAGAGATGCTCAAGCTGCGACTTGTGGACAAACTGAAATGTTTCCGCGCCCTCCCCCCTCATGCTGCTTCTGGCTCATCTGGGAGTACTCTATTGGCCCCCTTTGGATCTACTGGACTGGGGAACAGTGCACTGAGTGGGGGGCTCCCAGGTTTGAATGCAGGGCTGAGGAGGAATCGAAGCTATCCTGCCATGGTAGGAGCTAGTATGGCCATGAAAGACCCGGGAGGCCCCCCGAGCACAGAGATACTCATACCACATACAATGCAAACCCCACATACCCAACATGCATTGCTCACACAGGAAATGGGAAAGTCAAAGTCAAATCACACACTGGTCACCAAGACCATACACATACCACAGACACTACATGCACTGGAAACCGTCACACCACAGACCATAATACAGAGACACACCAGGCCAAACATCGGACTGCAGGATTCAACAAGCAATGACCAACACAGTAATGATGAACATGGGACATAATGGAAGATATTGAGTTTATTAGCCCATATTACAACACACACAAGAGGATTACCGTGCACACATACACTACATATAGACATCCACATATTGAACAGCTGCACTGATGAACAAACAGTCCACTTACAGACTCAACCAAGCATTAAGTCAAACCAGTCCAGTCTGATCAATGTAACTAAAATGGTGGTGATAAACCAGTGGTGGCTGACACTGTTACACTGTGTTATACTCAAATACAGTCAGACCAGACTAATGATGGAGTATGTTGCCTTCCTCAGTGTCCATTGTAACTGTGTATTGTATAAGATGTATATGCAATATACCGTGTCATATATAGTATATTATTAAAAGGCCCAGTCTGGTGAAAGTACTGCACAGCTTTCCCACAGCCCTCTTTTAGTCTCATTTTCCTTCCCAAACTGAACGAGTGCATTATTGAAAAACACAAATTTTAAATGTACTGTATTGGCCCGAATGTAAGATTTTTTTCCTTCATGTTATTTATGAAGAAATGGGGTTGTATCATGGGTGGTTTAAAGCTGCATCATGGGTGGTTTAAAGCCTTGATGTCAACACAAACATCTCTATGAAGCATTTTCCCGTTAAAGAAACGTCTGCTGACAGGATGCACAGCAAAGTGTAAAGTCCATGAGCTGGTGGGGTCGAGGACAGAGAGACTGATGTCAAAGCCATCCAGGAAGAGAGAAAAAAAATCTCTCCCATTATTGCAATACAGCCATAGTAAAGCCAGCCGCTCATCCTGAACAGGGCTAGTCTATTACCAGAGCTTCTGTTTAGCAAAGTTTTATTCAATCTTTTTTGTTTAGCCGTACTGTATTGTTATTTAAATGTGGCAACACATTCAAATATGGATTATTTGCCGAAATTGTTTCATTCAAAGATATTGTTATTTTATATTCGGGCCAGTATGGTATTTTTAAGCTCTGACTTGTTTGTGTCTTCATTGTACTGCACTGGAGTTAAATGAAAGTTATGTTGTTGGCACTAGAGATTATTTTTTACCAGCAACGTTTCTGTATGTATGTAAATCTGTATTTTCAAAAGTAATCCGGATTGTGGCTTTAATGTGTCATCCTGCTGTGACTTACTGTTCTTATGTGCCTAAAACAGCTAACATACTGTATCTCATCGGGGTATCATTTGTTTTGTTTTGATTACTTTATTATTTCAATGCAGTAGAGACATACATGAGAATAATTGAAAAACAATCCATGCATTTACATCTGAACCTGCTGAAGGTACTCACACATGCTCATCTGTGTCTGTGTCTATTTTTAGGTCTTTGTTTTCGTCTCCTAATGAGTTTGGGTGAAGCATCCCCTTCATTTATAATCCACCAGGGACATGTAGCACATAAACAGTAATACAGACCAGGTCCAGCTATACAGACACCTGTTAGAACACTGTGACTACAGAATACAAGAGGCAGACCTGCAGATTTTCACCTTATCATAGAAGTTTGAAGAGGATGATAAATGCAGAATGAATTGAATCAGTCATGACTGAGGTATGACATCCTAATCAAACGGATGCAGATTGCAGCTGTAACATCAGGAAGTAAAGTCTGTTGCACCCGGAGCTTTCACTCAAAACCAAAGTTACACCCAAATAAAAAGTGGGTGGGACCACAACAACAAAGAACTGAAGCAGTCACAGATTTATTTTGTCAAAATAAAAAGCGTGTGGGTGGAAAAAATTAGGGATTATAAAACATGTATATTTCTGAATGTAACTGTAAAAAGAGTGACTTGAAATATCCAAAATGTTGGTTTCAAGAGAAAGGAACTGAGATTTTAGCACAGTTTGATGTTGATGGGAAGATTTTAGTATGACTGACCCAGTTCCAGTGTCCACCCTCAGAAATGCCCATCATCATAACATCTTGAACACTCTCCATAAAACTTAGTAAAGTAAAAAACTAGGCTACAGGGTGTGCATATACACAATGTTACTGTCCATCTCTGCCCATGTAAAGTGATTTAACATGTCCGATTCCTCACACATTTCAACTGAAGTCTGAAGTTGGACGTTGGGACTGGGCCACTGAGTGTCTGACAGTGAATGAATGGAAGTGGCTGGCTCTGATGCTGGCAGTGATCTGATGAAATCCTTAATGATTAAGGGATTATACTAGAAAGGTTATTAAGTGTGAAATTAATAATCATTAAATATATTTATTGAATACTTGGATTATTAGAAGCACGCCTATAACTGAATGTCCAATGTATTTTGTGTTTAAGTGAAGGACTTTTTCTGATTGTATTTATATTTTGAAGTGTCACACTGACATTTTGAATCTTTTTTCTTTTTTTTTTCATCGGACGGTTGATTTTTACAGTTAAATGATTTCATTTCTTGCTTCATAGAAACATTTTCATAATGGGTACAGTCAGCTGTCTACAAGCTTAAGGTACAGCGATGCTGCCTAATACTTCAAAACAGTTTTACACCTGAGAGAAGAAAAAAAACAATCAGACAACAAATGACAGTATTTAATGATACTAAGTGCTAAGACTGAAGTGACCAGGAGTTGGTGTGTGTTTGTGTGTGTGCTTGTTTTTCTGTGTGTCAGCTGAATCATCTGAATGTAAGTTATTACATAATAAACAAACAGTAATCCTGCTGTAGGGCCATATATTTGTGTACAGTATGTTTAGTTTGTGTCAACCTCAAAAGGGGAACTATTATTACATTGTAAATGTAACACATATAGTCATGCTAACTTTTTTTTTTTTTTTTAAAGATAAACTGTAACAGTAGAACAAAAATACAGGGAACGAAGTTGTTTATTTTTAGTAAAGAGGGAAAGAAACCTTTTCTGTTCAGAGACTGAAGTGTTCTATTCTACAGAACGGACTGTACTGACAATAAAAAATAATAAATACAAGACTGACTTGTTTGTTATATTCAGCAGACAGAATTGGAAAGGTCTGTAGCTAGTCCAGGTCTCTTCGCACCACTCCATTCACAACACTGGCTGCATCTAAGTATACAGTGCAGTATGAGGAACTACTCCTTCCCACCTCTAAGCCATCGTCAAACAACTCAGACATGACCACTGCACTCCCTTGCTTCTTCTACCTATTTTTCCTTTGGCTACAAATAATCACAAACATCTATCAAAGAGAAGCCAACATGAACAATGTAATAGCTCAAAGGGACACCGGTTCAGTCTCATGCCACAGAAATTCATAATTTTGTAGACTTGTCTGCCAACACAGAGATCCTGTAAACACATGATCGAAAATTGATAGAACACAATGCAATCAGTCCATTTGTGCCTGAAGGATAAGGTGGTACCATACATGTGTGCATTTAGACGTGGGTCCAAGACCAACATTTACAACTGAACCCATCATAACATACTGGGTCAGGTCTTAGGTGACCAAACAAGCTGAACTTGAAATTAGATTTACATCACACCAAGTCACTCTCCATCGTATATGTGTGCCCTCATCTACACTATGTGCAAATGATGTGTTGAATTACGAATAACATTTATAGCTCCAGCTATTCCAGTTACAGCTTTATTCCACAGGGAGGCAATGTGTCTCAGAGAACAGAACTGACAGCTGGTGTAAACACAAACCACAGCCAACTCAAATCCTGCAAAAGAAAAGAAAGCAAACCAGCACTGAAAAATTATGAAATGCGTCCAGTGTTGGTCTAGCAAACCCATATTTGCTCCTGCTGGTGTAAGAATGAAGCTCAGCATATCTTTATCTCTGAGCCTTCTCCTCCCATCCAAGTCTTTCCTAGAGGGTGTCTCAATGAAGATAAACACCACACTGTGTGCACCATCGCTCTCTTTCTGTTCAATTATAAATTACTATTAATGATGCAAAGGAAAAATATCATGTATCAAAGAATAGCGATTAGGCACTCTTTCTTGATAAACTGATTCCCAAATCGGAAGCAAAAGTAGAGAGTGAGCGATGACAGAGAAGCAACTCAGAAGCAAGACTGCTTTCCATTTGATTGATGTATATGGAAATGAAGAGGGGGGCAGATGGATACAGGATGGTTGAGAAATAGTTTTTGATGCTTAGTGGAGGAATAGCAGGTGTGTGTAGTCCCACAGGGGAAATGAGAACATTCTGCACAGTTGAGTCATGAATGGAGGATGAATGAGATGATAGAGGAAGAAACTTTATTTTCCTCCTGGCATGGTCATGGTCAGTTTGTCTAGTGATGCTATTTCCTGCAGATTAATATTGGTCAGTCTTTTATATATTGTCATCCATGGAGGAAGGTGATCAGTTGGAGCCAGAGTGCATGCAGTTTTGGAGATCATTGCAACTGCAAAGTGAGTGGACACTGTAGACAAAACAACTGAATCTGCTCTGTGAAAATGCCCTTAGAACTGCCCTGTGCTGTGGTAAAGTAGATCTCCATCTTCACTGGGCTCTTCTATTTCAGCTGCTGTACATGCTTCAAATAAAATAAAAAACAACAGCTCATAGAGAGAGTCCACTTCAGTGACTTGATGTGGAATCATGTCCTCAAGAAGTGTGAGGCGTGATGGGCTGGAGAGCTAACGTCCATCACCAATGACCCTTCACGCGGTGAGGGTTTTTCAGCTTGTTTAATCCACCCAAAGCACAGACATAGCCTCTGGAAACTGAACGCGCACTGCATGTCTGTCTTTTGTGATATCAATCTGTTCCTTGGTGAAACATTTCTGAGACAGTTGGCAACAATAAATATATCAGGAGTGATGCAACAATAGAGTAGGAGGAATTTACTGAATTTAAGGCTCTATGACTGCTCATATTATTACTATTTTTTGGGTAGTAAGACATGTAGCATGTAGAAGACAGTTTCCTATTGTTTTAGCAGGGCACTGTACCCCTCTACAGTATCTGAACGAGCTTTGGATTTTCCCGATTCACATATTTCACTGAATTTCAGGGGAGGTTGTTGTATTTTTGTTGTTACTCTTTTCTTGACTGATGTCAGTCTACTGATAGTGGTTCTATCTAAATTGTGAAGCAAGTTCTCTCTTTGGAGATTCATTTGATCGATTCTCTTGGTCACTTTGTCTTTGAGACACACACACACACAAACACATACGGACGTGCAGACACAGAGCAGCTGTAGGGTTTAAAGTGCAGCCATTAGAGGTTTTGTAGTCCAGTGTAAACATATTAAACATATGTTCTCTGGACAACCGGAAGTAATAAATCTGTGAGAGTGAATGTTTGAGATACAGTATTTCTTAGAGTGATGCAAATGATTAACTGAGAGTCCATAGATTATTCATACCCAGAGCAAATGTCAGTATAGTATATACAGCACCATGTAATATGATCAAATGATCATTCTATAAACATTTGGGAAAAGATATGCAAGCCAGATTATAGGTAAACAAGTAATCGTTATTAGATATTAAGTTTTAATAAAGAAACAGTAAAGTTTTATTTATTTCTGCTGCCGAATTAGTTTTCAGCTTGGCTAACTTCCACTGTTTCTGTCACACATGAAATCACAATCTCAAGATTTTGAAGATGGCACACAAACATACACTCATCAACTTTTTTGTTTTGCTTCCTTGCTTCTTCTAAAGAAAACACAGAAACGTTGTAATCTCCGTTCAGCCTGACTAAATGTTTGTCTGTGACTTCACAGACTTCTCAGCCTGACTCACTAAAGCAACATCTGACTCTGATGACAAAGCACATTTTAAAAAGTCTGAGACAGTTCAGGATTTTTATAGTTCTGCAATTTAAACTCATGCATTTACTTTTTCTCTGCTGGTGTCCAAGGTCAATAACAAAAAATCTTGTATAAATATTAAACAGTTACTGTGTGAATAGAAGACATAATGGTAATGCAATCTCGTGTTCGTTAATTTTCCATCTCATTCATATTTATGGTGTCATAGTATGGACATGAATCTTTTATTTTTCTCACTCTGTACGTTTTTTTCAGCAATCCTCCAGCTTCATTTTCATGAGCAGTTTATTTTCCCCATGGCAACCATTTATTATGAATATCATTCAATGCATAACTAATGATTCAGTTTGGTTACAACAGCATGAAACATCTTGAATATACGCCAGACCTCGGGTTATATGAAAATGTGGTATTGATTTTTTAGGAAGCTGCAGTGAAAGAAACAGTAGTTTGAAAAGTTCACTAAGTTCATCTGTGTCTTTCGTTTAATTGTAGCTGAAAAATAATAACCAGCTGAGAGAAACGGCTGAACACATAGGCAACAAAAACCAAGCACTCACAGGTACACTTGAATAATTAAACAGTACGGTACAGTACACACATACAGTATGCAAAATATATACATTCCCAAAAGTTGATCTCAGTTGCATTGTGGGAGTTTTGAAGCAAGATTTCAAACAACACATATGCAAAAAAACATCACATAGTAAAATTATTATGAATTGTCAAACTACCATACAAAAAATGATGAACAGATTGTAAATTTTGCAACAAATATTTCAGCATCAGTTTAAAGCTAACTTTATATTCATTGCCGAAATATTGCAAATCTACTCTCTTCATAAATCAATACTTATACAGAGTTTGTTTATGTTAACCAAAGTGTTCTAACACACATACAAGTACACGCCTAAGTTTGAGTAAGCATGCAAAAAAATATATATATTTTTGGATCAAAAATAAACATTTACTGCAGTCTCTTTGCCTAAACCGTGTTTGAAAGATGAGGGCCCTCCAGGCACTTGTCAAGTCATCAGCTGAGTGTGACAGTGTGTCATCACAGCTCCTGTTTATAAAGACACTTCCAGACTGCTAATCGGCTGGTGGTTTATTTCTGCTACCTAAAATTACCACAAGGACTCCTATGCTGTTGACACATTAATGGTTATTTAGATGTTTAATTGAAATATAGTCGTGTAATTTGTTTGTACTTTCTGCTGTTGAAAGCCAATATTTACAGTACCTACTGGACAGATGAATTCAAGAGATAGCAGTTAGACATTTACAGGTCTTAAAGCGCCCTGTGTAACTTTAGCTGCAGCAACAGCAGCCACTGTGGCCACAAGTGATACTTACAGGATGATGTAAAGTGCTAAAACAATGCAACATAAGTACAACCAGAGAAGAGGCATACATTCACTGAAATGATTCAGTAATGTTACAATGCATCTACTAGAGCTTTAATACTCCAGTCCCTCTCTGGGCTTCACAACAACTACAAATGCAGTTATTTATATAGTATATATACACAATACTGCCTACAACATATCAATATTACAACATTAATATTGCATTCCTCAATTACATCCCATTGTATTAGCATACAATATGCACATAAACTAAACTCCTGCTTTTATAGATGTGTTTTTGCCAAGCCACGAAGAACAACTGTAAATACGACACATCATAGCCACTGCTGATTTCCTTTTTTTTTTTATTTTAGTCCAAAAGTCAGCACCTATTGCTGTGCAGCACCAATTAACATCACCCTTTAATCCAGTGGTTCTTAACCTTGTTGGAGGTACCGAACCCCACCAGTTTCATATGCTCATTCACCGAACCCTTCTTTAGTAAAAAATAAAATATGATTTTTTTTACTGGTGCACAAAATGAACCGTGCATTAACATCACCTTGTTCAAATAACAAAACCAACACAGTGCATGAACTCACAACAACTTACCTCAGTGTGACTTCTGCTGTTGCCTTTGAGAGACCAGTTCAGATATGCGTGGCTTCACCTTGGCAAGTGCCAGTCTCATGTCATTTTCACAGCAAAGTCTGTTCCTTTTCTTAGTTTTTATGTCCAGCATCCTCGAAAACGATTGCTCACAAAGATATGTTGTAACAAATGGTATAAAAAATTCCAGGGCGGAGGCTCCACCGAACCCCTGAGACCGACTTACCGAACCCTTAGGGTTCGAATGGACCCAGGTTAGGAACCACTGCTTTAATCATATGCAGCTTTTCATGTTATTGTGTATTAGGCCACTGTGTTTGCAAAAAATAGACATTTCAAGCTATGACACAGATCTGTGTAATACATAAGATGCCTTGAATTCAGTTTCTTTACTTTTTAAAAGGAAAACTTTGACTTCGGTGTGATGATGTGAGATTGTG
Organism: Larimichthys crocea; assembly: GCF_000972845.2. NCBI lineage: Eukaryota > Metazoa > Chordata > Actinopteri > Sciaenidae > Larimichthys > Larimichthys crocea. Next base: position 23,489,920 of record NC_040023.1, read on the forward strand.
CGAAGCAAAACCAACCAGGAGCCATTATCCCAAATACCGTTGTGTCTTCAGAGAGCGTTTCTCACACTTCTATGTAATCACTGTAATATTGTGATTGTTTGAGACAATATGAGCACAAGATAACCGTCTTCAATTTATCCATTAGCAGCAGGTCCTGAAGGAACAACTAAATGAGAGTTCATGTCTTCCACAGCAGTGGCCTCTGGATGTTAAATGTGTGAAGCAGGTCTCCCTCCTCTCCTCCTCCCCCGCTCTACTCATTACAGTGTCATTGTGACATTTTTAACAATATTTACATTAGATTATTAGAATTTGCGAGACAGCAAATTGAATCAAGTCAAATGAAGTAGAATTGCATTTCTTTCAGTCTGCCTGGGAAACAAACATTAGCTGAGATCAGATGCCGTCAGTCTTCTCAGTGTGAAACCATTTTGTGTTCCTTGTGACAGTTTCTGCTGCTTTTCTCCTCCACTTACAGCGTGGAATAATCAAACTAGATTATACAGGGCTGCAAAAAAACTAGAATTACTTCCAGCCACATTTGAATTCTGGTAAATAAACCTGAATGTTCACAGGATAGAATGAGGACACCCCCTGATGTGTTGCATGCTAATCTCCATTCTGCAGTAAGATCTTCAATTCGCAGAAATTAGAATTGTGTAGTATGATTCTTCTCTGGCTGCCAACCAATATGCTGCCAGATCATGTCTATAACAGGCAGCATGGTAACTTTGCAGAGCAGAAGTACAAGTAAAACATCACTTCATTTTGCTGGGTTGTTTGACATCTACCAGCTGGGGCAAAGAAGCTCTGAGCACACTGGACTGATAGTGCCACAATTATCTGCTGAAGGAGCGTGTTATGTGACATTTACATGACCAGAGCTAACTTGTCTTGTTAGCTCAAACTACTTCTCCTCAAAATGTCGTATTCAGGCTTGAGGCGCCTTACCAGGTTTAGCTTTTTGGATCCTTCACCCTCTAAATTACCAAACAGATTGGCAGCATATCGGACTGGCACACATTACACTGTAGCCAGTTATCACCGACGGCTGCCTTGTTGCACCCATCGCCTGTCATCAGCAACTGGTTGCTTGTTCTGAATGTGGTACAGCATAGTGTTAGTACTACTAATAAACTGAAGAGTAGCATCATACAAGGAGTTTGTTGCCATTTGTAAAGATGTTCTGTTTTTCTCTTTGTCTCACATGAGAGCAAACTGAATATCTTTGAGATTTGGTCAAAAAGTGAGCACAGCATCAGTTCAGGCAGGTCAGGAAGGTGACAACTCCAGATACATCAGTTGAGAGCAGCTGATCTTAAGCTGCCCACATCAGCTGGTGGCTCAGCTGATTCTCTTCTAAGCATCTGATTGGAAAATCACATACAGGGCGCCTTTTTAAACTTACTTAGCCCACCTACCCTTGCTGCATCCTCTGAAAGCTGTTTTACAACCTGCGTCCACCCGGCTCATGTTCTGTCTGACTTATTCAATGTAAATTCTGTCATCACTGATGCCTGCTCCGTATGTTACCCTGTGGGGAGTCTTTGCTGCTGCTCACCCTGCCTTAGACATATACATGTAAGGGTAGAGAGGTCCCAGAAAAAGCCTGTAATACCAAATACAACTTACCACAATTGCATTCTTTGACTAAAGTGGTCCTGACAGAACGAGCGATTAGAAAATGTGACCTTGGACGTTAGTAAGCAGTGATGGACATTTTTCACAACTTCCTTCCACAACGTTCTATAGGACTAATGATTAACTCATTGAGAAAATAATCGCTACTTTTCCACTTGAGTAGTTGGTTCATGTTGTCAGTGTACATATCTGTATGCATACACTTGAATTTCTTTATGTTGTATTAGCAAAGAAGAGGATGATGTGCACTTTAGTTTAGTTTGTAAGTTTACTTTGGCCCACCGGGATGTAACCATCTTACATGTGAAGCTGTGGTGATTTTTTTTTTTTACTTAGGAATGTGACAGTGATGACATTTCCAGTGCAAGGTTATATTTAGCCGTCTCTGTTCGTATCACCTGCGTCATCAGAAGGATGTAGAACAAGATGACATGACATGAAGAAGGAGATGTCGCTTTTATTTATTTTTGTGTGTGTGACAGTGATTATGTTTGTCAGAATCGAGAATTTTTCAACATTTATTACCTGCAGAACTTTAATGATTTAAGATTTGATCAAGCTACAGAACAGAAGTGAGGGAACTGAAAATGTACATGGAAATAACATAAACAAGTGTGTCTATGAGTGATGACGCATACAGTGGCACACTTTGCAGTTGTGAAATCACAGGTCTCTCTTGCCATGGCAGATTTCTAGTTACAGCTCCAAAAGTTTCATCTGTGTGTGTTCACCTCGAGTTTTTGTATTTGGGTATACAGCCAAAGATAGGCTCACATCAAGAAAGTGTAAATTACAAGTATTAATTTGTAAATAGTGTACGAGTCTTTAGAAATATTTCATTTCATTTCCCAGCCCTCTCCAAATTAGTCTCCATGTCTCCCATCCCTACACTCCACAGTCACCAGTGTTCACATAATCACTTTGCTGTCACGACGACAGGGCTGCCAGGTCACATTGATGTCATGACAGCAGGTACACAAGTCTGATATGACAACAGGAGACTGAACAGTAGGATCAACTAATGCTGAGGAGGACAGAAGGAGTCAATGTGCAACACCAATTCTAAAAAAGTCCAGACACTTTGGAGCCCGAAGGACATAATGTTCATGATTTCCAAAAACAACTTGAGATGTAGACACGTCAGACCACAGCACACTTTTCCAACTTCTGTCTGTCCATCTCAGATGAGTATGTAATTTGATATGTAGCTTACACTAAGTCTTACCTTGCATTTGTGGATGCAGTGACAAACTGTTTACTTACAACAGTTTTCTGAAGCATGTCCTTCAGAGTAATATCCCGTTATACAATCATGTAAATTTTGAATGCATGGGGATTGAAGGTGACGGGCTTTCAATGTTGGTTTTTGGCCTTGCCCCTTTGCAAATTCTCTATAAGATTTCTCCAGATTTTCAAAATCTTTGAACGACATTATGGATTGTAGATAGTGAATATATATTCCTTGCAATTATGTGCTGAGAAACATTGTTCTTAAACTGTTGGTATTTGTAGTTGGAAAGTGTTAAATCTCATCCCATCCTTGTTTGTGAACAGCTGAACCTTTAAGGACAATTGTTTCATACTGAATCATGATACAATCACCTGTTACTCTACTATTCACATTTAACTATCAATTGTATATATAGGGCGAAAAAGGCTTGACAAATTATTGCATTCTGTATTTATTTATTTATTTTTACATTTTACAAGGAGTCCAAACTTTCTTGGTATCGGTATTGAAAAAGAAGTCTGACTTTTTTACTAGTATTTTGTCAAACATTACCTGTTATTTTATCATTAAATAGAGAAAAGAGGAGGTGGACATGCGACAAAATTTCTTGGCTTTGGGCGGCTGTGGGTTGTGATAAAGTTGAATATCTTAAGAGGTCTTTGTCTGAAACAGACAAACCTTCCATCTTTTAAATGGCCAATGCTGCTAGTTGCTGGGCTTCGAGAGGCTGTGTTTATGCCGCAGTGCATAATGTTTCATAGTAATGTAAATTGGTGTCGTCCATTTAGCTGCTGAGACCACTCACACCATCAGATGCAAATGTTAATGGACTTAACAACCTCAAAAGCTTCATATTGTGTTTATCATCATCACCACTGTGTCAAAAACTGCCTTAGTGTTTCTATGCGAGAGATAAACCTAAATATCAGTGATCTAAACTAAATAAGCAAAAGGTTGTGAATGGTGGTCATGTTGGAGTAAAAACATTGTGTGGATTTGTGGAGGTGCAAAACTAAAAGAAGATGCAGAGTGGATGCCAGCTGGAAAGAGTGAGCGAATGTGCTCACTCTTTCCAGAGAGAGGGACACTATGAATTAACCTTTACTCCACAAATATCATGTAACATATAAAAAATATATTTAAAAAGGAGAGAACCGGCAGGAACACTTAGTTTACAAGGCTCAAACTCTGAGACAATCTACTCACAATAACATCAATCTACTAATAAGATCAGGAAAAAAAATTATGAGGTCATTGAGATCACAAAATTTGAATATTTTATTGTATTTTTACAGTATCAACAACACAGTTTGTTTATTACTGAACACAGGAAATTAATTTGTCCTGTTAAATAAGTAAATATAATTAAACTCCCACTAATAACTGCAGATTGTAAATGTTGGGGGTAATAATTGAAGTTTTCTGGTGATAACATGCAATCCCAAACCCACAATTGTAATAAATAAATCCTAACATGACTAATTAATAATCATAATGTGATATTGTATTGCATATTAAACACAGATTTTCAGGTTCACCATCTACACTTCATATGATAACTGAAGCTTGTTGGCTTTCTTATCTGCTCTCCTCTCCGGCCATTTGGATATCAGATGCATCCTGCTGATCTGTGTGCTTTATACACATTAGGGTCACATTTTACTTTATGTGCATGTCACGTGTCTGTGTTTTATGGCCCGTATCTCCTGTGGGTATATCCTAATGTGTTTATGGCTACTTGCAATGGTCAATGACAGAGGACAGGGATTGAAAGAAAGATGGACAGGAGAAAACAGAAAGCTCTATGTCTTTTAACAGTGTACTCAAACTTGTCAACTTGTGTAGAGTGTCACATTTTATGAAGGTTTTTGGGGTTAAGATTTCAGCATTTGTCCATGCAAAACCTCTGGACTAACCAATCAGACTGTTGACATCTACTCTGCACTGACTGCAAGACCAGCACACACTTATTTATAGCTGGAGATGCCTGCTGTCAGACAGCCTGACAGAAGTGACAACTTGAAGTAAACAATGTCAAACAGCTCAAACTAACCTCAACTACATTGGTTGTTATATATTTGCAGATGTACCACCACAACTACTAAACCCATCAGAAAGAAACATAAACCATCCTATAGTCAATAATGTCTGAAGAAGATGATGATTAACCTCATCGACCCCTCTTAGTTTTTTATTTGTTCACTCAGTTTTTATATACCGGCCCGAAGTACAACAACACACCAGTGGTTTTATATACGTGCAAAATTATGGAGACATGGTGGAGTGATGGCCAAACAGCAGTGTCCTAGGAACAGTTAGGGATTCGATACCTTGAGTTGAGGTAAGCTCTCCAGCTACCAGTCCATGCTCCATATTGTGGTCCGTGCTGGACTTGAACAGCCCATCATCCGATTCCCAGACTAAGTCCCTATGGACTGAGACTATTACTGCTGCAATGCCCCCATAATGTCTGTTTTTGCACAATGTGTTTGTTCAATAAAGGAAAATAAAAGATGCAAAGAAGATGCAACCACAACACTGACATGGTGTCACCTTATGTTACTATGGCAAATGTGTTAGCAAACCTGTGACAGAGCCACAAGAACATTGGGCTTTAAAATGCATTTTGCTTTTGTACCATTCTCCTCAGACTTTTCCTTTTCTCACCTCCGTCTAAACTGGTAAAACTATTCATTTCCCACATTTATCGCGTCATGTTTCTGGCCTACTGATGGATGTAAGTCGAGCGTATATTCACTCTCATCTTTGTTTTGGTCTCCACCAATTCCTACTTGTGAACTAATTGGCCATTTAGCAGCTAAATGCTCCAACAAATCTAGGCTGATGACTTTCTCTGTCTGCTGTTAAAATGATATGAGAGCACTGAAACAGTAACACTGCTGACTGTAAAATGAAAAGGATGAGCTGGAAGGGGAAATACACAGTCAGGCAATTGTTCTATATGGATTTCACATTATGAGTGACCCCTCTCACATTATATGTAATAATTTGACCCACTGTTGATAGAAAAATATTGATTAGTGCAGTTCTAAACATCACATTACTTTTACTGAGCTACAAATAAAGTTGAAATATACAAAAGAGCACAGACTTGGTTAAAGTCATGAGATAACTTCTGTTATGATTTGGTGCTATATAAATAAAATTTAATTGAATTTGTGGTATTGATGCATGATCTGATCTGTCTTTAAAATACAATAAAGGACTATTTTTATTCTTTTATTGTCAATGAGAATGTGTCATTTTCTTTTATCCATCATCTAAAAAGATACATGAACAGACACTGACACTGTTATCCTCTGTTATAATACAACGTTGAAATGTTGGCCTGTGTGTGTGTGTACGCTCCAGATAATGGCTCAAAGGCCTTGTGCTGCGATTGTTATTGTTGTGAGCTGGAGCAGTTATTGGACTATTTGCATGATGAGTTTTGGCACCTTGATTACCATTTTCAGGAAGCTTGACTCTAACCTGAAGTGGCATTCTAATAAGAAGTGTCCCTGTGTAACTATTGTGCAATGTCATGCCAATATTTAATTTAATTTAATTATCAATGTGAAGCCTCCCATTGAAAGAAATCACATTTTGCTGCAATATTTGGACATGATTGTTGTAAATACGAGGAAAATGTATTATTTTTTTTTTCCTTCTTTGTGTGTCCAACCTCCAGTGTGACGTTGCCTGATACAGAAAAGCATTACATCATCTGCTACGCAAGTTCATAAGCACTGCTCTGACGCCAACACATTCAACCCCCCCTCCAGGCAACGCTTTTACATACACACATACTTAAATTCATGCCATTGTAGATTCATAGAAACACATAAAAGAAAGTGACTCACACACACAAACACTTGGCATTCTGCTGATAGTTTTGTTATGTGTGGCCACTTGACTTTGAGTTCATGACAGTATTAATATGCACAGACACGCTGCTTCGCTAATCAGGACTGCTCACATCATGAGTGCACTCTCTTTCTCTCCATCTGTCTTTGTAAAAACAGGGTGGGTCACAACCACAGCTCACATCAGTCTCTCTTATTATGTCTCTTTTGTTTTGTGGGTTTGTGATGGTCATTGTTGTGTCCATCTCTCTTCTGATATTAAACTCTACACAGTGGAAATGCTTTTAGCTGCCTTTGTAGCTATTTGGCTGTTTTACACGCAAGTCTTCATGCAACAGTATTGACTTACGTAAATGGTAGTGGAGAGCTGAAATTATCATACTTCAGTTATCTCATGACTTTTGACGAAGTGTCATGATTTTAAGTCAAGAGGATTAATCAAATAAAGTCCTCTGTGAAAAGCTTGAGGGATCGACACTTACGGCTGCTGCTATTTAGTCAGAAGTGGTTTCCACTTTAACTGCGTTTGCACATCCAGTGAATAAAGAGAATTTGAATTATGTATCATGATGTCAACCTCTCCAAATTCAAAGATGTATCTTTAAAAAGACAGGCCAATGCATTGTCAGATTTGGGAGTCAAAACTTTAATTTCTCAGCATTAGGGGGATGCTTTTGTTTTTGGGGATGCTTTTACAAATGCAGAGTAACTATGATTACTTCTTCCTCTGAGTTTCTGTGCTCTATCGTCCAGCAGGTTCTCATGGATCGTGGCTGCTGCTGTGCTCCTGCATGACGTGCACTACACATATTACTACTGTCATTATTGCTGCTATATCTCCATTACAGTTTATAGTTAGTTCATGATTTGCTGCTGCTGTGCATCTGTGTCTCTCTATCTCTATCACAGGTTGCACTGCTACTGTAATCATTTTATCATTCATTGTAATTGTACAATATGTTTGTGTTGATTTGTCCTGTACACGTGACATCCATTGCACGTCTGTCCGTCCTGGGAGAGGGATCCCTCCTCTGTGGCTCTTCCTGAGGTTTCTTCCACATTTTTTCCCTGTTAAAGGTTTTTTGTGGGCAAGTTTTTCCTCACTCGAACCGAGGGTCTAAGGACAGAGGGTGTCACTCCCTGTACAGATTGTAAAGCCCTCCGAAGCAAATGTACTTTGTGACTTTGGGCTATACAAATAAAATTTGATTTGATTTAATTTGATTTAATTTGATTTGATTTGATTTGATTTGACTTTACTCCACCCCTGATGTTCAGAGAAACATGGTGGTGGAATCATCATTAACAAAAACCCCTACTGGTTTTATTTACATTCTGAAATGACTGAACTGACATTAGATTTGTGTTTCTAATGGTCCTGTGTCCATGTTTCTGTTGCTGATCTGACTATAGGGTAATGGGTTAGAGTTATTACATGAGATGTTTTCCACTCAGCAAGTAGCACATCTATTTTTCTACCACTATTCAATGTGCATCCCTCCATTTTTCACAATGCAATACTGAAAAGTGAGCAACTAACTACCTGGTCTATAAAACGTCAAGAAATGTGAAATTGTTTGTTTTGTCCAGCTAACAAAAAACCCCAAAGTTTTTACCTATTCATCATTCAGAATGCGTCTCTTTATGATGAAAAAACAAAACTAAAGTCCTTAAAATAGGAAAAGATGTCTGATTGGCTCCAGCCTGGGGACAAGCGGTTACAGAAAATTGATGGTATGTATGTGACATTATCAATTATAACTTAAGTTTGCACAGCAATGAAAAAAACATTAAAAAATTTGTTCCTGAATAAATGTGCGCCTGTTCTCATGCTGTGTGTGTACAGCATTTTTAAAATCCTCAGTCAGATAGAGGCGATTGTGTATTGATTTTCTGCACTGACTGTGTGATTAATCATATGGCGATGTCGCAGTGACTTCCAAAATGTCCCAGGTGGTACAATTAAGACATCTTTTAAAAACCTGACACAGTCAAAACAGAAGCAGGGTAATATAAGCTGCAAAAAATATTGACATTTTAGGTGGAGGAATATTTTGTTATTCCCTCCTTGAACATTAAATATTATCTTATTATCTTACATGCAGGTTGAGCGTAAGCTCCACAAGATTTATGATGCCATTCTGCAGTTTTTCCCTTTTGTCACTGAGAAATCTGCGATTAAAAGGGTCAGGAAATAAACCTGTCTTCTGCCGTTTAGGTCATTTTCAGCTGTTATTTTACAGCATGGTGCATAAGTGGACACATGCAGTCTGCTATTGATTTTTTGTGCGCGGTTATCATTAATGAAAAGTTCAACAGTGTTAAATGTGATTTATGATCCAACCTGTGCCATTAATGACCCTTTCCCTTCATGCTGTTCAGCATTCTTACAGGAAACCATTATGGTAATAATCACAGGAAACAGCAGGTAGTGTGTGTGTAAGCTGGGGTGTGCGCTAGACATGACTGCGTGTGTGTTAACATGGACGTGTTGGTCTGTTTTTGTCAGTATTCGGGATTATGAATGGGGCTCGCTTATATGTTCATGTAAAGGCTAAAGATACAACTTACGGTTACAGATTTAAAATAATAGTGATTAATAGTGATTATTATGATATTATGTGTGCTGGTGTAAGTGTGTGTCTGTGTACTGTATGCTCTCTGTTGGAGGCAGGTTGATAAGAGGCTCCTGGCTGTATTTACTGACCAGCAGAAGAGATACTGATTATTTTATGATGATTCCCAGTGTAGGGTTTTGCTGCCCTCTAAAAATTCAATCAGTTCTTCAGTGTTACAAGCCAGAATGATCCACAGATTGCTGCTGATATCAAATGACACTCTGGCTGGTTTGATCAGCTGTTAGATTGTGGGTTGGGAATTAAACCAATTAAAAACATCACTAATCTGCATTTGAAGAAAAAGCAACATATGGTGATGAACACCCTCAAACATTTTGTCTGGGACACGGAGATTGTTGCACAGTAAAATAACATTGCTGACGCTTGAGTTTAGGAAATGACATTGAAAGTGAACTTCTCTTCTGTCCCATTTGAACTGTAAATTTCTCTCATTCTGGTGACTAACTTCTCTGTGACAGAGGTAAGCCACCCAGAGCCCAACACTTCTTGTTTTGTCATCAGTTTAATAACCAGATAATGTCTAATTAAACACATGGCATTTGCTGTGTGAAATGACACTTATTTTTCCTGTCAATAATGTTTTAATTCATAAAAGTTGTTACATGATCAAGATGTTAGTAGTGGGTGTCTTTATACCAGCGAGGTCACCTCAGGAAGCCTTCGTTTTCCTCATCCTAAGAGGGTATAACTGGCAACTAGGGATGGTTTGCCTCAGAGCTTATTAATTTTAAAAGACTCATGCTTCCATGATGCAGGAAACCTGTAAAAATGAGTCATGGCAGAGAGGAAGAAACGGTCCAAAGTGTGGCTTCATTTTAACAACAATATGCTGAATCAATCTTTCTATAAACATGGGCTTTAATTCCAGCTATGTCATGTATTTGACACTCTATGCACAAGAGCCACTGCTTGTCAACCAAGCAGACTAGCAGATTTGCCAGCTCTCAGGTAAACCAGTCCAAAATTAAATGTAACATGTAACAGTAGACCTCTCATCGACAACATTTCCCACAAACTAGTCTGGTGTTACGAAGGAATCACTGAGATACTTGACATCCTCTTCCATTTCTGTCGCTTTTCACGTGTATTCTGTTTTGTTTGTTTTTTTGTTTGTTTTTTTGTTAGTTTTCTCTCACTCCCTCCCTGCTAAGTACTTACTGGGCCCTGGTTCCACTAATCAATTCTTTAACATTCTTAGGATATTTATATAATAATCTGTAGACAACTTGTAATACTGTTCACCCAATTGCAGAAAACAGCTGGCCTCAATTTAGTACTTTGTTTATCTTGTAAATGTAAATCCTTTTCTCTTTCTTTCTTTCTTTCTTTCTTTCTTTCTTTCTTTCTTTCTTTCTTCTCTTTGTGTATGTCCGTGTGAATGATATCTGCATGTCAAACATGTCAAAATATTGTTTGTATGTTAAACTCTGAAAACCACAATAAAAAGAGTAGGCCTATTTTTTTCCACAGAAAATTGATCAGGGGTCAATAAGGGAATCCATAAAGACAGATGAGCAGAATCAAAATGGCACTGGTATCAATAAAATCTTATTCCATGTTGATTATTCCCATGAGCATGAACATGAGCAACAGACTATGAGGCTCCCTTGGTGGTGCTATGTCATTGTTTTGATGGCCAGTTACAGCCCGTTATTTCCTAAAGCAAACCCACTGCTTTGAAGGTTTGTTGTTCTGAATATACACACTCTGGTATCACCAACTTATGTGTGTCACTTAACTAATGAACTAAAATACTGTATTAACTCAAACCAGATTTTCCCAAATCTTACCAAGCAATTTTGGTACCTATATCTAGCCAATACCAATGCTGTAATTTCACAACATTGAAAACATTAACCATGGCCACTGTTTTTAGGAAAAACAGGCCTTTGGCACAGTTGCACAGTTTATACAGCAGCCCTAAGCTTCAATTTCAGCAGATTTGTTGCTATAGCAATCGTACACATTGATTTTCCACTTCACAAAAGAAGCCTTAGTTTTCTTTTGCTTTCAGTCTTATTGTACACATTTGAAAGAATAGATCCAGCACAATTAAGGCTAATTTAACTTACATGGATTATGGTAGCTCCTGATTTAATAAGATTAAATGGTTAATCCCCACAGAGAGCTTATAGAGAGAAACTGAAACACTGATCAGGCTTTGCGTGTCTGAACCCACCAGCAGGGACCAGGAATTAAGACATAATGACGTCCATTTTTTATGGTGTCTAGGTGATGAATGGACGAAGGCGGTGGTTCTCATTAGTTCTGCCCTTTCGGGTCAAAGGTGCTTGTACTGCAAGTGTGTTAGGCTGGAATTAAAATCTGGACTGATGGCATTCAGTAAAATGAACAAAATACATCACAAACCACACCAAACATCACAGTTTTAAATGTGGTTTAGATCTATAATGAACTACCTGTTCATTATGCTATATCGTTGCCTCTGTCAATGAGGTTTTGCATGCTAAAATGTTTGAGGCAATGTTAAGGCCTTGTTTAGGGTAAACTCGTTATGACTTGTTTTCAGTATCGTGTAATGGATTTTTGAGAAACGGAGAAAGACAGAGGCTTGGTTTAATCAGTATGATGATTTAAATGGACGTGTCCGGAAAGTGAACACGACTCTCTGACTGTTTTTACACAGATTCAGATAAATATGATTTATATGTGGCACTGTATCTCAGATGTAATCATCTAACTACAATGAGAAAGTCTAAGAACCAAACTAGAAGCTATAAAATGGATGGATCTGCTGAGCTGGATGATGATTAGAATAAGAGAAACATGCAAAAATGGGTGGATGGATGATGATGACGAAAGATTAGTTCCGCACAGATAGATCGGTAGAGTAAATCTACAGCTTAATAAGGAACACTGGCTGAAATCTTTACTCAAGGGTAATGACTTTTCAGCTTAGATTTTACAACAGCTGACTGGAAGAAAATAATAGATCAAAAACTTGTATAAAAGTCCAGAACACACAAACAGTAAAACAGAGAATCATATATTATGAAGGACTGGAGAAACCAACTCCTGTAACAGAGGTTACATTTCATTGATGTCCTTACCTGACATTGTGGATAATATATTTGATAGCTGCTTCATGTGAAAAATTGCAAGTCACACTTTAACTGGAAGTGTTTTTCCCCTGTCAGTACCAACGGTATTGTGACTAATCAGTACTTAGTGGCTAAAATACTCGTAATGATGTCTGTGCGAAGAAAACAACATAGTCAGATAACAGCCTGTTAGTTGCTAATGGCAAATCATAATATGTCATGGAAGATGGCATGTGGTGAAAGCAGAATGGTAGAGCAATAATTACTTGCAGTCTCCTTTCCTTAAGAAAAGTACTGAAATGAAAACCACCATAGTAAGCGACTACTAATGTCCTTGTTTTGACGGCATTCACCAACTAACTTACTCTGGGTTAAGGTGTGTTCAGTTAAAAAAAAAAACTTTCTGTGGTGATCTGAACTCATCTCTGTTTTCCCTCCAAGCTTCTCCTAAGAAGTTACTGGTAAGTTTCCCCTGCATGAAGTGAAAGAGACAGGTGCATACTGTTCTAGATGCTGTCATTGTAGTTTGGTCTGCTCATTAACTATAGACAGTACAAATATACACGTAATATCATAACATATCATGTCATATCATATCATATCATATATCATATCATATCATACCATATATCATATCATATCATATCATATCATATCATATCATATCATATCATATCATATCATATCATATCATATCATATCATGTCATGTCATCCACAGATTTCGGCTCCGGCCGCAGCCATCGTGCCAAAAGTGCAGATCGTCAGTGGACCTGAGGGTGGCTGAATGACGCCTGGGTGCTCAGTCAATCCACCTGTAACAGCATCCACCTGTTAATCAAAGTGGCCTTGCTGTTAATTAAGAACTTTAAGCCTTAATATAATTTGAATAGGTGAGTTAAATACAAATTCACCCTCAGTACAGTGAACAGGGAAATTAGGTAGAGACCAAAACAGTTGTTTGTACCAGGCTGTGAACATTTTTGCTGTGATGTTGGACATTTTAACATGGAGAATTACTTATTCTGTAGCCAGCCAGAAAGCTGGAATGTTCAGTCGTCTTTTCATGCATTTCTAAATTACTGACAAAATACTTTGCACGCTTGTAATAAATTGACTGGGATGTTGATGGCACAATTTAAAAGAATTTATCTATTTTCTTTTTTCAGGACTGCATGTGTCCTTGGTTCATCCTCAAACCTGGAGTTCTTTGGTTTGAAGTCAACAGTTTACACTAAAGAATCACTCAAATCACTCAGACTCAACAAAAACAGACTGTGTACCTAAAGTTTTAACATTTTTCAATTTTTTTGTTTAGACTCAGTGGATCCATCTTACCTATACTGACTGGGTAAAAGCTGAATATTTATTTGAAACTTCTGCAAAATTTAGACAACAAAGCATTAAAAATACTATAACACTACTAAAAATATGCATGCTGTGACTGTTGTGTCCTAGCATTCTCTTGTGGTATAACATTTATGTCTATAAACATGACTTTACTTGGCATTAAAACACATTAGATGTTTAAAGTGCTTAGAGGCATCTTCTGTTGGCCGAATTGGCTGTACTGTACAGAGCTCGCCACTTTACCTCAAGGAACAATTGTAATTTATGTCCATATGAACAACTGTGTTTCTTTCCTTGCCTTATTGATTTGCTGCACACACACACACATATTTTTGGTTATCTTCCAATAACCTTGACTGTACTGAATCCCCTCCCCCCTCCTCTATCTCTATCTTGTCTCCGTAACTCCCTCCATCCTCTGTTGGTCTCCTTTAAACCTGTTATCAGCTAATTGGTCATGGATTATATAAATCAAACAACAACCTGACCCAAAACATTGGAAACGTCATTTTTTGGGCTTTCCATTCAATAAGGGCAATTCTCAGACAAATCGTGTTAAAGCTCAAAGAGATGTCATCAGACTGAAAGGCAGACAAGGTCAACACACAAACATTTCAACCTAATGTGACGGCACTGTGATTATACCAGTGTGTGTGTGTGTGTGTGTGTGTGTGTGTGTGTTTTAAATGACTATCGCTGTCAGTGTGTGTGTCAGATGAGTGTTTCTTTGTTCTTAAAGAAAGAGAAGTGACTCTGTGGAGTGATTCAGATCCAATTAAACCTCTCTCCTCACTGTGCCTTTCTTCCTTGAGCCTCGCCAATCATCCATCTCACCAATCAGAACCTGAGGTGATGTGCTTTAAGTCCTCTGAATTAGGACTGGCAATCCTCCCTCTCTTCAACCCTCCTTATGTGAAACATTTAAAAAAAAAAACTAAAAACTAAAACATAGGTTTCATTAGGAGTGTGACTGATGTAGCTTCTGATTAACAGTGATAACAAGGGTCATGTGACGTTTCGGAAACATACCCGCTGAATATTTGATGCCCACGCATGTCTAAAGATCAAACCCACTCAGTCGTGACAGAAATATGTAAATCTGTTTTGTTCCAGTGTCTAAAAGCCACATGCTGTCAATTTGGTGTCTGGAACAGTTAACATTTCTGTATCCTTTGTTCTTTTAATTTTTTTCATTTGCCAGTGACGTAAATGTGGATGGTTGTTTGTCCAGTGTCGACTTTAGAAAAGTCTACCATGAAAAGGATCCATTATACTTTGATTTAACACATCATCTTTTGTAATCTTAAATGAAATGCAGCCTTTGAAACGACAAAAACTGACCCATTAAAAAATGCATTAAAGGATTAAGACTTAAACAGGACATTGACTGAATCAGCTGGCTCAATTATTCGTCGATGATTCATTCATTATTGTGAGGATTTTTGTATTTATCATGGGCAGCTACTAATGATCATTTGCTTTAGATTTTTGTGTCTAAATAATGTTTCATATAAAGTGTCAATCACAATTTCCAAAAGGCACAGTCCAAGTTTACTATCACAATACAAAAAGTTCTCACATTTCAGAAGCTGGAACTTGTTTGGCATTTTTGCTTGAAAGATGAAATATGATGAAAACAAGATCAAAACAGTTGCCAACTAATCTTCTGTCGCTTGACTTATTACATTAACTAGTTGTGTATTTAAAGACCTTGCACTTGAAGAGCTGCTGTTGATCAGTGCAATGCTGTGACAAATAACACTGCAGAGCAAAATTAGAGGGTCCCATGACCCATTAAGAAAATAAATGTATGATTAAAAAGCAGATCATTAAGGAATATTCGTGCTGCTTATCCAGCTGCTCTCTATCAAATTACATAGCGAACAGAGTAACAATAGGTTGTTGATCCAGTGATTCACATACAACGGCCATCTGCATTATGATGACTGATCACCAAACCCACGTGAATGACAACACTGTTTGTGTATGTGTGTCTATATATAAGATGAATGCATGACCAAGTGCACTGCGTCTACAGTACTTATGCGCATGAGCATATTCTCTTCTCATGGTTATACAAAGGTCACTGAGTGTGTGTGTGTGTGTGTGTGTGTGTGTGTGTGTGTGTGTGTGTGTGTGTGTACGCTAAAAGTAAAATGAANGTGTGTGTGTGTGTGTGTGTACACTAAAAGTAAAATGAATACTGAATACTATCCATCAACACTGTGTCAATGTTACACAAGAGATAGCACATGAGAGAGGACAGTAAATACAGCAGAGAGTGCTGTATAATCTGTGTATCTGTGTTTGATGTGTGCATTCGACTGGAGGCTATGTGAATGTATATACTGAACTGATCTGTGGAGGTTGTTGGATTTCCTCATCCTGCTGACAACACAAGTACCCTTGTGTATATGTTTAAAACCACAAAGCTAACGTAAAGGTTTCAAGTGTGTTATTCGTCACCTCGACATCTCTCCTGCGTAACACTGATTCACAGAAACATGACATATACTGTATTAGACAATATTCCCATAACTATGTTGTTGTTGTTTTAGCACCCATTCTTATCTATTAATCAGTATTTATTAGATTTCTTTATTTGAATGAATCTCATTTTGGTTTAGTTTTTCATAGTTTCTCTGTGTCAGGGTTGGTACGGTTGGGAATAAAAACATTTTCTAATAACTTTCTTCAGTGTGTGCTGTGCATATTTTATCATCATGTGTCAAATGTTTGGAAATAGCACAGCTCGAAAAGTTGCTAAAACTCCTAAGCTGGCAACACTGATTGGCAGCTGAATACATGCAGCATCACTGGTGAGCAGCTGGCTGATTAACCTTAGCTTGCTTGTTGACAAAACACTATCTGAGTGGATATGATATTAATGTATGTATTAAGACAAACAGTGTTGATTATAGGAAATAATAAATAGTGTAATGGTACAAATTTGTATAAGTAACAATTACTTTCTACTGGCCAAGAGCGATGCCAGGCTGACTGTAACCAACTGAAGCTGAGCAAGCTAGTTAGTACCATGAAGCCAATGGTCCAAAAACAACAGGAACATTACAAATAGGTAATGTTATTATAACTACTATTGTAATTTATTTTAGTGTTCAGTCTTGGGTATGCTCACTCCCATCTGTGGAGTGCATCAGTGAGCAACAGGATGCTGATTGCAGTTCACTTATGCCAGGTGTCATTATTAACAAGGACCTTCTGAATGTTACAAAGGGAAAAATTTGAATGCCTGCCAGCTCAGATTTTACATCAAATTACAACATCTATATCGTCAGTCGGTACGGACAAATTTCACACCCTCAAGAACACTAATAGGTCTATAAGGGGCAGTGTCATTTCCTGCTGGCTGCAAATATAACTCCCGAGCCACCTCCTGTAGCATTTAGATCTTTATTAATTATGTCTTTCAATGTGTGCTCATGCATCAAATGACTGGTATATCATGGTGTATTTGGGGCGTTTGTGAACTCTCAGTCTGACAAGTCTGCTAAAATGTTTTCTGTAGCTTCACATGAAAAGAGCTGGAGAAATGCCAAACTCACATGTATACTATCGATTAAATAAATGGTTGAAACCTTGATGTAAATGCCCTCATTCAGCTATGAATCAATTAAACTGAAACAATGAAACAGACATGAGATCTTATTGGAACGTGCACCTCATCAGAACAAGGTCTCTCAGCAGCTGTCATTGGAGGCATTACCTTATACTTCTAACAAAGTGCAGCAATAACGTCGTACCCATTTCTCTCCAAGCAATTTGTGATATTACATGCATCTCTTTCTCTCTTTCTCTCTCCCCCCATGGCTGGTCTCAAAGGTGTCCTGACTTCATTTCCCCTTTTCAGTCCATCTTTTGAATGGTGTGTCCCTGTCACCTCTTTATTGGTGCAATGCTGCCTGGAGGAACACACACATACACACACACACACACACCCAGATCCAGACAGACCCTCACACACTCTGTGGGAGATGAACAATATATCCAGTCCCTGCTGGTTAATCAGAGGACGAAGTGGCTTCTCGAGTCCCTCACACCTTTTGGGACCTGTGTTGCTTTCAGTTATAAGGACAGGTAGCTACTGTAGCTGTGAATAACAGAGAGTGCGCATGCTTCAGTAATCTGTCCTTGTTATTGTTATTTCATTACCCTTGTGATGATGGATCACATACTGACCAGCCTACAGAGACCAGTGTATCCTGTAGTGTTGCTACCAGCCTCCATAAAGTAATAATTTTATCACATCAAGTAAAATCTTACTGTTTGCTAACAGTATAGGCAGAAACACCATATTTAAATCTGATTTACTAATTCAACAACACTTACACACCCTTGATGGAAGAAACTCACGCGAATCTTGTCTCTTCATGTGTATCCACAGTCACTGAGCACAAATGACAAATGTAGACGATGAATACCATTAAAGCATCATCACTGGAGCATTACTTACAGCATTACTCTTAAAGGTATGAAACTGATCAAAATATTACCAGTGTTTCCTGAAAACATGACATTTGAGGTTTCACCTATAGACAATGAGAGTTGCCTTTCCTGACCTTAAGTCGTCATTGAACAGAAACCTTTCCTGCTGCCATGCTTCGGTGATGATGCTTTCATGTTTGTCTTCTCCACTTGTCATTTGTGCAGTATATGTACAAATGTATATGTACAAATGTAATTATATATTTGCCATTTCAAGAGTGAGAGGGAGTAATGACGAGGAAAAAGCCAGTACATGCTGAAAATTTGGATGGATGGGTAGATGGTTTTATGTTTTGAGACAATATTAGATTTGCCCTTTCTGACCCGTCATCATTGTTTACAGGGAATTAAAATCCCTTTCACACAGGTAATTCATTCTGGACGGGTCAACGGTCTTTTCTGTACATAGCTGACCTATCCTAAGTTATTTTCCTGCCTTTTCCCAACTACATGCTGGGAAATGCCCCCAAGACACCTGCATTATCACCTTGGAAAACAATAAGGTATAGAAAATGGATCCATGTTTTTGTTCTCCCCAATGGTCATTTAATACATTTATATATGCGTTTTGTGTATCCTTGTCTCACTTAATGTGGATGTGGTTGTATCATGTAGATTAGATATCCATTTTTCTCTCTTATCTTGTTTTTCTCAGTACATGTGTGCGTAGTTTAATCTATGTGTTTGACATGAAGCTGCTTTTATGAGCATTTTTACATGAAAAATGTATGAAATGAGGGTTGCTTATCTATCGAGAGGTTATGAATAACCACAGTATCATTTTTTCTAACACATAGACATGAACTGCATGTTAAATGTCACTGCACAGCTGTTGAACTGTGAGAGAAAAGTGCAGACATACAGGTATATTTATTCTAAATTACATTTATTTAAAAGGTGAACCGGAGCACCTCGAGAAAACATATTTATAAAACGCCTTAAGGTGAACCGGAGCACCTCGAGAAAACATATTTATAAAACGCCTTTTCATAATGAAAGATTTTTTTCTAAACTGTAAACTATAGAAATAAAAAATAGAGAGAGAGAGAGAGAGAGGGAGAGAGAGAGAGAGAGAGAGAGAGAGAGATGCTCATCATCCGTTCCAGTCGAAGCTGCTTGGGATGATGTTTCAAATCCTTGTGAAGAGCCTCCATATCCAGCCCTCGTTCTCAGGCTGGACTTTCTCGTCTGCCGTGTTCTCCATGGGATTCTCAAGGTCTGCATTCAGGTTTTCCTGTGCTGGATGCATCCTGGTGTCTGAGAGCAGGAACGCTGCTCAGTAAGGCTCTGAGGCAGGCTTTGTAGAAAGAACGGGTGCTGCAGCACCTCCAGAGGTTTGACGGCGGGTCAGCATCTAAGTGCAGCAACCTTTTAATCAAGTCCATGAAGAGAACTTGATCATTCAGATGTCCTTCTACAGTCATCAGTGGCTTAAAGTGGTCAAGGTCACTGAGCTGGTAGTGTCTGGTCTCTGTAGCATAGTACCCCATCTCATCTGTGAAGTCTTTTGCTTGCTTGAATATCCAGCACAGCTGTGCATTTCCTGGTCCTCGATATAAATAAACCTCAGAAGCCATCCCACGGTGCAGCACATGGTCTGCTGGCTGCCCCTGTGTTTTTACAATGAATCTCAGCACATCATACTCTTTCTTCCCCGGGTAGAGGGGGAACCCTGTTGCCAGTTCAGCAGCTAGTATGCCTAGAGACCACATGTCGATTTCCTCATTAAAGAGCATACGCAGAATCACCTCCGGTGCCCTGTACCAGAGGGGCACCAGGGTAACCAGTCTCGACTGGCCGTGCCAGGCAAAAGTCAATTCATTTGACTCAAAGCAGCTGCTGATGGCGGTTGACAACCATTATGTTATCAAGTTTGATATTCGTGTGCATGAGACNTACAAGTGTCTGAATCCAGACACCATAGCCGCTTCAGGATGCCAATTTCCAGTCTTCCTGGCGAAGTATTGAAGAGCTGTTTTTGTTGACCTTGATGGCCACTGTGTTGTTTGTTTCAAGGTTGCGGCATTTGGTAACAAAACCAAAGACACCTTGACCGAGGAAGTGCTCCACTGGGACTTTCCAAGTATGCTCCCTTCGTGTATCTAGAGATAGTCTTTGTGGAAGAAGGACAGAAGACAGAGATGATGTGGTTAAAACTTGAAGTTTTATTG
>NC_040023.1:23510408-23513421 GCF_000972845.2 Larimichthys crocea
TTATTGGAGCAAAAAAGAAATTAGTGTTTGATATATAAAAAATAAAATGTTAATAACTACTGTAAAGATAATGCAGTAGTATAATTCAACTCACCAGCTGTTTTGTTCACTGCCATGTCCAAGGATGTTTGGATGTCTCTTTAGAGGTGTTAGACAAACATGAAGATAGAAGATATTACGTTGCTCTTCTCATCCAGAAGATTTGTCTGGTTCAAGGTCTGTTTTGCACTTAAAGATCCTCTAACTACATATCTGTAAATCCTGTGATGTGTTCTGTGACATCATTCTGACATCCTACATTCTATATGTGTGTGCATGTGTTTAGCCTCTCATCACACTGTTGCCAACACATTTTCCTTAAAAAAAACAAAAACAAAAAAAAAACAGCCAAACTCCTCTATTTCCTGCCAGTGACAGACTGCCTCCGCCTGGCAATATAACTGTCTAAACTCACTGTCAGAAAAAGGAGAAAAGAGAAGAGAGAGACCCCAGTCTTCCCTCTCTTTCTGTCTCCGTCTCTAGAATCTATCTTTACGAGATAGAGAAATGGTAACATTCACCGCATACACTGTAGTGCTGTTTCAGGGTATACACTAAGTAGGAAGGGGCCACCTAAGTGATTCAAAATCTATCACAGATAAAAGTTGTCCAAAGAAAAGGTGACACTGATCTGCATCATGTCATCATGATAGTAGAGTATAACGAATACCAAAACAAAACTTGAGACTGATGCTGCTGTCAAACTATGAATCCCAAATGTACAAAATACATATACAATGAAATCTTGATCTAATTTCTAATTAGTTAGAGTCTAATTTCATACATATCAGTGCAAATAGCTTATATGGTTATATGTATTGGGTTACATGTTATTATAGCCTCCACAATGTCCAAAACAATAAACCATGATTTTACTAAAAAGGCATTTCCACTGGAAATGTTCAGCAACCTTCACCAACACTATTGATATACACCAAATAATTGTAACTAACACAATGTCGATGGCGACATTCGCAAGTTCAAAGCACAGGTTGAAAATGTTTAAATTCATGTCTGTCGTATTGTTTGAGGAAGACTGGGCACAACGGAGGTGTAGACCCGCTGCTCGCTGACTGATTAGAGCCAGAGCCTTTGGGTGAACAAAGACCCGAGTCACATCGGATTCTTTTCCAGTGGCAGGAGAGCTCAGTTTATTCATTGACTTTTGGGATTCAAAATTTGGATTGTCTTCACTCACACAACATGCCTGCTCAGTGAGCCAGAGTTGCAAAAATCGCTTGCTTTCTGTGGAAACACAGCATTTTTGGTCTAGTACTCAACGTATACAGAGCAGTTTTAGCAAAAAAGTTTTTTGAGAAATTGAAGAAATATCTAAATTTCAGTTTAACATGCAAGGACAACACTGTCATTGAGCAGCATTATGCTCAGAAAAGTTTTAGGCCTTTCCAAAAGTGTCTTAATTTAACTGTTGGCTAGACTCACTGCACACAGATGATGCACTGAATGTTTGTTGGTTCAAATCCCTAAATTTAGATCCACAACTTGCCTTTGCTGTCCTTCACTGTTTTCCTTTAAATCCATAATAAACCTAATCAGAGTCAGTTTGATTTTTTCCCGCGCAATTTTTCACAAANATGTGGCCAGGACCGGCGCTGGCTGTCCTTCACTGTTTTCCTTTAAATCCATAATAAACCTAATCAGAGTCAGTTTGATTTTTTCCCGCGCAATTTTTCACAAATAAAGTATTGTAACGAAGAGGACTTCCTTTCCTGGAACTTGAGATGGAGTTGGGGGAACATTGCACCATGCACTTTAACCGAGATACATGTACTTTAATAATTGCACAGGCACTTTTGTAAAGCAGTGGCACTTTATTGGGTTTGCACACTTTGCACATTGCATATTTGCACATTTGATATACATATAGGTTCATATTTATGGATTGTTTCTATATTTATTGTCCTTTTAAATCTTATCTGTGCTGGTAGGTTTTGTGATGGCCACATGGTTCCACCTGCAAAAGAGGGACCTGAGATTTATTGTGCATTTATGGTAATTGAATGCTGAATTGACATAATGTGACTAATCTAATATATGTTGTTTGTTTGTTGCAGTTGTGTGTGTGAGTATATTGGGAATGGTCAAGTGTGTGTGAAATGGTACTCACCAGTTCCTTTGTCTCCAAGGTGTTCAGGCAAAAGGCTTCCCCAGGGTACCATATTTATAGTTCTGAGGGCATCCAGTGTTGTGGGGGTGTTGGAAGATGGTGTATTTTATTAGTGTAATGTGCTAGAATTGGGATGAGGTTGTGTTTGGAAATAGATGTATATGTATATAGTAGGAAGATTATGGGGATAACGATAAATAAGAAGTATTTCTCAGAAGGAGAGCAAGTCACCATGGTGAATGGGTTCTCTCTCATTGGCAGGCTGTCAACATGTTTATTTTTGCTGTGAAGTTGACTAATTTTGTAGCCAGTCTCAAGTGGACGTTTGAGGAAGTGCAGTTTTTGGCTTTTCTGCGCTGGCTTCACTTCACAGCCAATTCATAACACAAGTTGCCAGTTGCGCCAGTATGAAGAAAATAATGTAGTTCAAGTGTAGTTTTCAACCAACAGCAGCAGGTTAAGCAGTTAACCTGCAATGTGCCTCTGAAAATGATGGAAAGAACACTGCTCTATCATGATCCGTCCATGCCAAGGACATGATGTAGTTATGCTCAATGGTAGCTATGGTATAATGCTGTTATTGTTATTGTTACTGATATAATTAATGCTACTAACAATAATCATAAGCAGCAACAATAATAAATATACATCTTGTTGATCAAACAGCAGAAATAAACATGTTTACAACCTGGTCTCTATAGCTAATGTTCTTGCTCATGACAACTGTACTGATATCTTTATATGACTCACCTGTTCACCTTTTCTCAGCATTTTGTCTATTAGACTTTACAACACTTTAGAGCATTTGTTTGTTTAAAAAAGTGAGACATTGTATATTTTAGATCT
>NC_040023.1:23520324-23529133 GCF_000972845.2 Larimichthys crocea
TCCTACTTCTCTCGCATTCGCCAAGAATCGCGATTCATTTTTTCTGTCAGCCGATGCGAGTCGTCACGCATTTGTACCGATTTTAATCGTGTCACGATGTATCGTTACATCCCTACTAGTCACCCTATATAAGGCGTCATTTTGTGACAAATATCATGCATGGTCTCATTCAATAAATAATGTGAACAGTTTTGTATTGGCCTTGTAATATTTCAGCTAAGAAAATCTGCATGACAGCCAATTTATCTTCCACCCCAGCATCCAGCATCAGCACACAGAGAGTCTATGAACCATCATCCAGTTACAGCATGTTTAAGAATAAAGAACAACAACAACTCGTCGGCTGAACAGACTGTACACAGAGAGCAATATCAAAAGTGAAACTAAGAAATGTCCATAAGGTGCTCTTCACAGCAGCCTTTAACCTCCAGGACACTTTAGGAAACACTAACACCAACAAGACTGCAAGACCCCCTCCCCTGTGGTACAGTAATTACAGGATAATCAAGGACAAAACTTCATGTATTTAAGTGCATTACCTAGTGTACCTAATAAACTAATAACTCATTTTGAGCCACAAATTATAAAATGATATGTGTATGCAAACCAAACTAATTTAGTTGAGATATATTCATGCACACTTTTGCTTTTCAGCATCTTAATCATCTTGCGTCTTCCTTCCACTTCCTGTCTGTTAATAATTCAGAACAATTAGATATTTCCGCAGACAGGAACATTAAATAACATTTCAGAATGAATATTTCCCCTAATAATGACACAGTTCTCCCGTTTAACTAAGTGCTACAGTACATCCTAACATTATTGCTGTCTCTTCCACACAGAAACATAGATGAAGACGCATGTGGAACTGATATTGCGATTGTTTTTATGGCCCAGAGAGAAACATTAGTATTGATGAAAGGATCTATTAGAAAAAGCAGCTGAATGTAGTCTTGCATTATTTCCCCTGAGAAACTCTTACGATGCAACAATTAGACTTTGCAGTTCTGCACACCAGGCATGTTCATTTTAATTCAACTAGCTTACAGGTATTTCATTAAATTCTCAAAATAGTAAAAATGTAAACACACAAGCATTTATAGAGAAATAAATATTAGATTTATGATGTTTCATCACAAACTGAAGGAATCCAGAGAGCGCTGCAACGTTCAGGAAGATTATTTCCTCTGAGAAAGCAAAGTTCATCACACGACACCTGTGTGAAAACTCAAAGTCTGTTCACTGTAATCATCAAAGTTTAGAAGATCACGTCAGGGCAAACTTCATATGTGGTCTACTTTCTTTATAGCTTCTACCTGCCATTTACCTTCAGTCTAAATTGCACTGACCAGCTTTCATAGTGTTCAACTGGATCACTTTTCCTTCAGGCTGCTGCCTCACACAGAGAGACAAAGTGTCTTTTTTGGAACAATCATTTGATGTAATTTCATGTTATATGTTAACACACCAACACAGTGAATCTTATACAGAACTAATTATCTGCTCCATGATGCTATTAACATATGAGTGGGAATTCTACTTGCTCGGACCCAGAAGCCAATTAATTAATTCACTCAATGTGTTAAATTTTATTCAAGCCAATAATCCATCCATTAATGATGGTGTAAGCTTGGTTTACATTTTGAGACTTGCCAGCAGCATGGATTATGAAGTCAGTCCACCTTAGTTTAGACTGAAATACCTCAAAGCTGCAACCAGTGATTATTTATACTATATCTAAATTTATATTTTCCTTCATCAATTAACCCACTGCTTATTTTCTTTTCGATCATTTAGTCCCTAAAATAATCAATACCCATCACAACTTCTCCGTCCAAGATAATGTTTTCAGATCCAAAGATATTCAGTTTTCAATCATGTAAAACAAGAAAAGCATAAAAGTTTCTCACTATTCTATCTTGAAAAATGATTCAAAATAGCTTATTATTTGACTGACTAGAAAATTGTTTTGGCTCTATATATGTCAACTACTATTTCACAAAATCGGCATGAAATTTTGTACAGAAATTCATTTTTCCTGCAGTGAAAGTTCAGAGATTCGACTGACAAAATGACAGTCTACTCGGGGTCTTCTCGACTGGTAATTCAAATCATTGATTTTTCAGGGGTAGCCTTCAAGAGCTTTAATTAAACAATAAATAATTTTGGGCTTGACCTAAAGTCTTTGATATGCCTTTGTAGGAAAACTAGCATCCTTTTCTGTGATACTAAACCCAGACGAAAGGTCTCCCTGGAGGCTTTTGTCCATCAGATTCTCATTAAGCTGAGAGACTTCAGGAGGTATTATCTGCAATCACTGGAATCCAGAAGATGAAAGACAATTAGCAAATCATGATAATCCGTATTATCACATTACAAGCTAAGTACTTCTTGGTGTACTTTAAAGTGTTGTCTCATGGTTGAAGTGATTCTTATTGTTGGACTGTGTCCCATAGTCAGCACATTAACATTTTCCTTATACTACTTCAAATCCCCTTTCTTCCCTCAAATCCTCTGGTCTTTATTTTGAACTTTTTGCTACATCCTCAGGTAGTCTGCCACCAATAACTATTAGTAATTCTTTTTAAATATTTGAGTAATGTTTTTATCATCCATATAATTTCTGACCAACCCTCTCCCTCTCCCTCTTTGCCCCCGGTCTTCCCTCCATGTCTGACGATACAAAACTGGACAGTTAATTAAACCAGAAAAAAGGACCTATCTACTGAAGAGGTTTCTGTACCACACAACAACACTGCAATTAACTGAAGTACCATGACTCACTACTGGGAGGAGACAATGAATAAACATAAATGCATTCCTTTAAAAAAAAATGTCTATGTGCGTGTATTCTTTCATGATAAAAGCGTTGTCATTATCAATCTGAGGTCTGTGTGTAGAGCTTGTTTGGATATTTTCGGATAACAAAGACTGACTGCAGCGGACGGTTCATGTCATTCCAAATCCTACATTGTCAACTTGGCCAACCCATAAACTGATTAGAAGTATCATTGTATCAAAAAAAGAAACCATCCAAAAATATTGATGTTATGTCAATAACACACATGTGATAATATCCTGTAAATAATCCAGCACCTTTCCATTTTTACTTGTGGTTCAATTGCTCTTTTTGTACAGTTATGGTTATATACTTCACCTGTGAATTTGCCAAAAACAGACAAACACACTGCTCATTTTCAAATTTCAGATATCACAATTATATTGCTATCATGAATTATTTGGTTGTGATAACTGTGCGGTAAAAATCTGATATTGTGACAGCCCTAAAATCGATTTTTGTAATCATTTTTTGTAATTGTTTATTTTAAATTTTCTGTAAGAAGCTTCTCTTTAGAATAGAAGAATTAGTTACTTTTTTTCCCACTTCTTTTTTAATATCCAAGCAAAAAATGTTTAATTACAGTGACGGCACTGTACTTTTTTATTTGTCATACAATTCATAAATGCAGAATACGTACAGAATTAAAATGTCCAGTGTGTGGGATTTACTCTGTCCTTCCAAGCATGTAAGAAAAACTCTAGCTGCCAAATAACATTAAAAGCAAAGGGGCATATCTAGATCATGGTTTGGTTTGTCTGTTTGGGCTACTGTACAAAAATGGTGGTTCGAAATGGCGGACTGGAAGAGGACCCGCTCTCACTGTAGGTATAAATCAGGTGATTATATACCAATGAAAACATACTAATGAATATTGTTTTCCATTCCTGCCAATAAATACCTCCAAATCTTACACACTGGACCTTTAAGATATACTCACACTGTACAGTGCCTGACAGAGGAGTGACCATGTCCGGGCTGCCAAAGGGGGTTGTTCCATAGCTATGCACCTCCAGGAATATTCATAAAATGAACACAGCATTTTACCTGATATAGGCAAAAACAGGCAAGGTATGCTGCAGAATCAGTTTACACACAATAAAACTACTACTACTATTAAGCAAACAGACAGTACATGTATTAAAGCTCAGACTGGCAGTGAATGCAGCAGAGTGTAGCAGAAAGCTGTAGAGAAATTGTGAATGTGACCTCTTTTGTATGTCAAAAGCCATATGGAGCTCACCAAGAAGCCAATAAAACAGAGCAATTTTTATATGAATAAGCTGTGAGTAAGAGGACAGTCATGTTTAAGACGACTTAAAATAGTCCTATTATTCTCTGCAAAAAGGCAACAACAACAACCTCAGGGGAAATATATGTTGTTAAAACATTTCTCATTTGCCCTGACACAACACGAGTACTCATATTTTACCACTGCATAAGTTAGCATAAAAGTACCATAATGTCTGACAAGAACAACAACCAAAGAAAAACGAGCCCAGACACGACACAAGGCAGTAATTCACAACTTACACCAACAAACAAAAGCAGCCAGCACATGGTTAGCAGCAGCTTCTTAGTTAGTTAGTTAGTTAGTTAGTTAGTTAGCAGGTGCGTTCATGTGTCCAACAACAGTGCTGGGGAGCGTCATGTAAAAAACAACACTAAGCCAAAGCATTAACAGCAACATGCATGTTAAGAAAAACAGCACTTAGCTGTGTTTGTGCGCAAGCAGGTGAGTATTCATAACTAATGGTAACTTTTCTATACCTCTAATTACATTTCAGGTAGTTAATATTGAAATTTAAGATATCTCTCACATCATGAAAGAACAGAGCTCCAGATGCTAAATAGACAGCCTAATGCCACAGAGTGTTTGTCCCCGTCACCTGTACAGTACAGTACAGTTTGAGTGTAGCAGTACTTTCCAACTGCCTGCATGAACTTCAGGCTTTAGCAACCCTGGCAGAATGCCAACAACAACTTTTTTCACAGCAGACATTTTGACTCGACACAGGTGTTAATAATAACAATAAGGATGGCTCAGTTCTCTTCAGGTGTCACAGTGAGCCAGCGTGCACTATGTCAGGATTCTGAAGGTGAAATCAGACAATATTCATTTATTATTTGCACCTGTGATTTTCTTACCCTGACATCAAAATGTTTTGTGTGAGAAAATAACATGGGCCTAAAGGATGCAGGATGTGTACATTTTTACCATTTTAGGGTATAATGTGAACTATTAAAGTACAATATACAAGCTCTGGACAAAAGTCTGTAAATGTCCATGAAATGTCCAGAAATGATGTTAATTGCAGGTGAAGATTGGAGAGAGGTTGATGTGGTATTTGACCCTGTGGCCCCCTAGTGGTTAATGTGGACATGAATGGAAGGAAATGAGATATAATACAGAGATGAAGCTTCATCACACGTGTTATATATTTTAGATCTTTTCATCTTCTCCCTAAACAGCAGACAGAAGCTCTGTGAGGAGGATTACAGCTACACTTCTCTAATGAAATCCAGAGGGAGATGAGTGCCATTTGTTTACTTGTCCCAAAAGCACACATGATATATCAGACACCTGGGATTAGATTTTGAAATATGGTTGAACAGGCTAAACAGCAAATGGTTCCCACAAAAGGTGAGGTAGTGGAGCAATAATGGAGAAATGTTCTACTTTATTTTATGAATTGTGCACAGCAGGGGAGAGCTGGTATCTTTCAAGTGATATTATTTATGAAGCAAAGACAGTTCAATGTTGTGGTGCTTGCCATTGTCCAATCAGGGGGTTTAAAAATTCTGTACAACTGAAAAATGCTGTGTTTGTTGCATGCATGTTAGATAGTTATAGACAGATAGACAGGTGCCATTGACAGTGTTTAGTTGAATGCCCCATCAAAAGTTAAACAGCTGCTAATGACAGTGTCAAGAAACAGGCTAATGTTAGCCTCATTAACATAGTGGAGTAGAGCTATAAACACACCAGGCAGTGACCCAGATAGTCCACTAACACACTTCTTTACATTTACAGATAATACCCTGCCAGTCTTCATTGCAGCCTGTCTGTAACAGAGCGAAACAGGTAAGATGTCCCCTCAAAAGAAAGTAGATCTCTTCTGTGCACAGTTAAATATACTCCTAGTGCAACTTTGAAAATACTAGATCATTATTGTGTTTTGTGACAACAATATTGATGATGCAGTTTCAGTTTCACACTCTGAAAACCAGGTCTACACAAAGGACAACAATAAACAGTGACAAAACAGTCCCACGTAATATACGTTTATTCATTTAAGCTTGAGAAAAGCCAGCAAAGATCCTCAGGGAACTTATACTTTCAGGTCCTAAGCTTCACAAAGCTAAAGAGTGAAAATATCTTTTGGAGTTGCTTTGGAGTCTTCCTGTGACCTCAACAGTAGCTGAGAATTTTAAATGATTCAGATGAGCTCTGCAAGCAAATCAGTATTCAGTAACTGAATCCTGGCAAGTGAAGGGAGCACAATAGTGCCTCTCAACTCATCATGACTGTCTCAGTCACTTTTTACTGATGAAGATATTAAAATACCTTTTTCTCCAATCACTTTATGGTTTGAATGTTGCAGTGTAGACACTACTGACCTACAGTAGTGGCTAATGATGCGAATAAAGGAGTAAATCACTGATTAATTGATGCTTTAGCTTGGACAATGAGTTAAAAGACAGCCCTTACAGCTTTAATGAACCTTTTTAAAATTCAATTGCATTACAGCTTGATGTTATTACTCCTGTGTGTGGCTCAAACCATTTAATGTATGAATGACATTCAGTACATTCATGTAGTTACTTCTGTCTGACTCCACTTGTACTTTCTGAGTTTCAGACACTTCTTTAGACATCAACTGAATGCCAGTTTAAAAATGTCTTTACTTTGAAGACAGCATTTTATTCAGGTTGTTCAAAGAGACCTTAAACCTGTTATATAACATCTTTAACAACACTTCCCTGACTTTTAGCAAGTTTCTATCATGTGCTATCAGTCTTATGAAAAGTGAAACTCTAACTGCAGTATAGTAAACTTACAGAGCGATACACAACATACGTTACATATCATTTCAGTGATAAATGTATAAAAGATGATGAAGTGTTTCTGATGTTTAATATTGAGACCAGTTCTATAATCATGACCATATGTATCTGACTGAATATACTGTAATAAAAACAGACAAATCTTTGAACAGATGTTTCAGGCTGCAGAGTAAGAACATCATCTCTCTAAACTAGTGGTATAAGCTAGTTATGACAGACCCCAGGGCACACTATTATGATGGACCCCAGCTGCTGTCTGTCTATTGCATCCCATGATCAAATGACTTAAAATTGGACAATACTGGCATGCATAATACTCAGCAGTCATCACTGTATACATTTATTTATGACAAAAATACCAAAGAGAATATGAAAAAACAGCAGAAGGTTTTATTTTTGTGTAACAGAAGTTTCCCTGAGATGAGTTTGCCATTTCCAGGGCATATATAGCAAATGGCACCATTTTAAGTTTAATGTGACTTCTTCTTTCAACACGAGCATATTTCCAAGCTGAAATTGCAGACAAGGCTTCTCTTCCTAAACAACAACATGTTGTCAAAAAATCCAGCAGAGGCCCCGGTGCAATCTGCCTGCACTGTCTGCATTTACACTTCTGCTCTAAACTCTTTCACCAGTATTTGTTTTCCAATGTGCCAGCGGCTACACATGCATCAGGCACAATAAAGTTTTTCTAAAAGCTTCAGAATTACTTTCTACCAACAGAACTCGATAAAGTAATCACTGTTGGTATGAGGAAAAGGAAGAAAGCACTAGAGAGAAATGTATTGCTTTTTTCAAACTGTAATGGCCTGCCATACCTAAACAATGACCCTTGTTTTGATCAGTCAGAGTCATTTCGCCCTTGCTGGAATTGGAAGGGCACTGAACTGCATGTTTCCTCTGGTCTATTAGAAAGAAGGACTCAATCACAGTTATAGGGTGAAAATATTTCACTTTATTTAGGCTTGAACTGCAGAGTATGTCACATTTATCTTTTGTAAAAGTCTCTCCTCCAGTACGTCCTGTCTCAGTACGTGCATCTGTCTGTTTCTTTGTGTGTGCCACTTAAAAACTGAGACATCTTCATCATCTTAAACAGCCTTTCAGCCTTTTCAAACCACTAAAAACAGCGTGTACGTGTGTGTGAAGGTGTGTAGGTGTGTGTATGTGTTCCCCTCTTGTTTCTCACACAGGTGTGTGAGGAGGAGGTGACACAATTAAAGCCGTCACCTTTGTCTCAATGTTTTTTTTTTTCTCAAATAGCTTTGCGTGTGTGAATGTTTGCATGTGTGCGTGTGAATGCGTTTGTGCGTTTGCAGTATGTGTCCTCAGTTGCGTCAGCGTTGTCAGTTTCTGCGCCAGCAGGAGGCTCCTCCTACATATCCAGGCCCCTCCCGCTTCCTGTGTGTCAGTATAAAGCATGGCCTCCTCTCTCTCTCTCTTCCACATTCACTCACAGCCTGAACACTGCAGGAGCAAGGCTCAACATCTTCAGACTGATCCTCTCCTGGCCCACGCCAACAACTGCAGGTAAGAATAAAAAAGTGATTTTATAATTTGTGTCTTTAATTATTTCCAGTTTTTCCAGCAGGACAAATTACTTTTTTTGTGTGTCTGTTTCTTTAAAGAAGTGTTTTTTTATTTGCACACAAGACATTGTCCATTTCATGAAGTGGAAATTTTGGAAATTTGGATTTTAGATTTAATTTTATTGAAACTTTGAAACTCCCCACTTTGGTTAGTTAATTGAGTTGTAGCTTTGAGGTAACATACACACTAGAACATGTTATGTGAATATATGAGCGACAAGTGACAAACGCTATGGTATTATGTTATGTTGCAGGAAAAGACTGTGCAAATGATCAGATCATGGCATTTGCGTTTTCTTCCTCTCTGAAGTCC
>NC_040023.1:23529366-23577347 GCF_000972845.2 Larimichthys crocea
TCATTTTTTTTCTGCAGAGAGGAGAGACCTTTCAGACAATTTACAGTAACATCATTACCAACCCATTGAATAATGAGTCAGAGACAATGACCAGCTGCTAACAGGAATTATATTAGCATGAAGAGAATGACTATTTACACCACCGCTGTGTCAATTTAAAGAAAATTATTCAAATGGCCTGTCGTAGTGAGTCACAGTGATAACATCGTTGGGTTTAAAAGTACAGCATTACAAGGTTTTAGTTGAAGATGCTGTGCTGTATGTCCATGTTGATGAAGGGACTGATAATGTATGTAATCATCATGTCCAGTGAACAATAACTAGAGGAAGCTCTGGATTCTGACTCACTGTACCAATATTATCCAGGCTGCTGAGAGATGAACACACGCTGTTTTGACTTCATATTTCATTTTGTCTGTTTGTGTCTTGATTCTGTGTCTGTGTGGAGAGATGGTCAACTGTCGAAATAGTCCATGTAAAACTAGATGCCATTGGACTTTCTCCTGCTTGAAATCACAACAACACCCTCCTGTGTGACATTCAGAGAGAGCGGGTTTGAATGATTGGGGATTGAAAGCCTCACAGCGACCGGTGCTGTTGGTTTGATTTAACTGGATGATTTGCTCTGGAAGAATGTTCTGCTCATCGCAGCTCATATATAAGCTGTAATACAGCTACTTCACCAGGCTCCAGGAGGAATACAATGAGCAAATCTGTTTGACAAAATTATAGCATACTATTTTTTTTTTTCTTTTCACATTGGATATTTTTAGAAAATAGAATGTCAAAACTACAACTCATCTTGACTATGTGGTGCAGATAGATGAGAGCAGATTATGAGATAGTTTACTTCCTTTTAATGTAATTTTACAATATTTCAGTTTTGAGCCCTTAATGCGGCACAAGAATTAAAATTATGTAATTTACAGTGTTGTCGTGTTAATATTGGCTCTCCTGTGAACTGTTCAAAAAACAGGACATAGAGTAAAATGAAGATTCAGAGATAATTGGTGTGTTTCCTTTGGGATTCTGCTAATGCTGACAGCGTACATTTATTACATTTACACCACACACTGTGTGTGTGTGTGTGTGTGTGTGTGTCAAAATTGGTCTGCCAGTGTGTAAGAAAGACAAAATAATGTCCGCCTAAGGGTCCAGCTGAACCATCAAAGGTTAATTTCATCCCTCTAGAAATGCGCTTAAACAACTTTGAAATGATTTATTGTGAAACCTTCATTGCCTGTGATTTTCTCCTCACAGAAGCACATATTTACCGAATCAAAAGGGAGACAATAAAAAAAACAGCAGGCAACACTGTTAGGAACACATTAGGTGTAGTGGATTTCTTTGACTTTGTTATTTTTTTGTCCCCCTTTTCTCTCTCGACAGTCATGAATGTAGGTATCTGTGTGTGTGTTCTCCTGGCTGCTTTGTCCAGCAGTTCCCTGAGTCTGCCCTCACATGCCATGGTAAGACACACACACAAACAGCTAGAGGTGTCTTGAAATCTCTGCATGGGTTTGGGAGAATAAAAATTACTACAGTATTAAGTTTGAGGATGTGTTTTCCAGACTCATAAAGTCCACTTATTCTTAATTGGTAGAGTGTCTTAAATTAAAGATATATACACTTAAATTCTTACCATATAAAAGTGGATTAAGTGAGCTTTAACTTTAAAATTGATTTAAATTACATCACATTCACTTACAGTAAAGTGCTGAAATTTCAGGTTTTGATCTATTCCTCATTTTATTTCTTTCTCTTTTTTTTCCCCTCGTCTTCTAGTCACAGAGAGCTGAGGGTGAGGCTCTCCCGTCAGACAGCCTCTCCCCACAACACACCCGCCAGGCACGCTCAGCTCCAGCACCCTCCTCAGGGCAACTAGCTAACTACAACCAAGCCAGCCTGAGCCAGCTACTGGCCAGACTCCTCTCCAGGAAAGGTGAGGCGGATAGAAAGTGTAGCTGATGCGAGAGACTTTCCTCCCTCATTACACGCAAAACATCTCTCTGTCCTCATTTTGCTCCTGGTCATGTTATTTTCTCTCTCCCCTCCTAACATCCATCTTTCTGTAATCTGCCGTCACTCATGCTGTGTCTTAGTCCCACCATCTGGCATTTGCCACCTCCCTCTAGGTTTCTCTCTGCTCCCTCCATCTTTCCATACGTCCTCCATGTTTCTTCCCTCAGTTCCTCGACCAGCCTGCTCCCTCTATTTTGTCCTCCTTCACTCGCTTCCTTCCCTCCTGACCTCTCTCTCTCTCTCTCTCTCTCTCTCTCTCTCTCTCTCTCTCTGTCACTGTGTATCTCTGTTTATCTTTTAAGTCGCTGTGACTGGGAGACCTGCTGGTCTCACAGAACATAAAGACGAAAACAGAAACAAAACAAATCAGCATGACATTTTATAATATAAAGTCAGCACAGGTTTAAAAGATGTGCACTGCAGTCATGTTTTGGCCAAGCAGAATAACATCTTCCTATCTTCATCACATCATCAGTGTCATAAAGTGTAAAGTGGGTTGTCTTCCTGTCTCCATCTCCTTCAGGCTCTCCCTACCAGACTAGATCCTCCCTCACCAGCAGAGCCAGTGGTGTAGCTCCAGGCCACAGGATAAAGGACAGAGATTACCTCGGCTGGATGGACTTTGGACGACGCAGTGCAGAGGAGTATGAGTACTCCTCCTAAAGGCATGGCTTGCTTTTGCCGAAGCCTGAGTTACAACCCCCAGCCAATAAAAGCCCCCCAAAATAATGAGCCCTTTTCACACTGCACTGTAACCAAGGGCTGACTTGAATGAGCTTAGCCCCGTTATATATAAACAGAGAGGAAAAAGATCCTGTAATCTCCATGCAAATTGTATCTAAGCACAAAATTTAAAGGATGAAGCTGAAAATATTCTACATTGTTGTTATTGTCAGGAGTTTGTTCATTTCTCCATACTTTGTGACTACTGTCTGTTGCTCTCAGCCTCAGACTGATTTGTTTCTAATGAAGACATGAATCATTAAAAATAGCTCACAAATATATAGTTTCATTTTTACAAACACACTTTAGCAAACTCAAACAGGATAAAAGTGCATTTATTTAGAACTATTTTCAGTTGCGGATTAATACACATTTGGTGCTCTAATGAGTATTTCTGGCATATGTGGGATTTGTCAGTGGCACAGAAGGTGATGCTTTACAGGTATAATCTTGTTAGACCGTTTAATGCACCGTATCTGTGTTTTCATAAGATTTGTTGACAATAAGACAAATATAGAATATTACCAGAATTGTCTTTTAAGAGCAGGAGTCTCATTTCTGAATTCAAGCTTTTTGGATTGGAACTGAAAAACTGACTATCATGAACACATTTGAAAGGCATGTTCTTATAAATATAAAGTCCAGTGAGGCACTTGTCTTAGAACTCAGATTTCTGTCACCTTTCTGTAGTGTTAAAATGTCCAATTTTTCCTGACATTTCAGAATGTATCCAAGGCCTTATATTTGACCTTAATGAGCCACTTTGGGGTTTTTTGGAAATTATACGAAAAGTATGCTTTAAGTCTGTATCTTTGATTGGTATCTTAATGTACTCAACTAACTGCAGCCCAGAGCTTCAAATCACTTCAACTTTACACAAGTGCACAGTAAAAAGTATTTTCATATCAAACCTTCTGCAGCTAAAGAAAACAGCAACAGCACCTACTTTTCACCTCCGACCCTGGCCCCTGAAGGTAACCCTGGGCTTAAAATGTGCAGTGTGAAAAGCACAAGATATGTTTCAGAAAGCACAAGGTGTTGTCTGCTGTATATGAGATGCCTGGGAGTGTCCCTATCATTACATAGTGGCACTCGGTGGCAGATACATCAGATAAATCAGGACTACTGAAATACTGTAGATATGAGTAGAAGTGTTTTTGTTCTTTGTATGCACTCTCAAAGGTTAAGTCTCTGTAATAAATTATATGTTTTTACCAACTTTGAAATTCAATAAAATTCAAAATAAAGCTCCATTTTCTTCTTGATGTCAGCAAGAAAAGAAGAAAAAAAAAACATTTGTTTGAGATGATGATATTTTTGTTTCTGGAGGGCACAGTTGGAGACGGAGATCTGATCCCAAGCTTTTCATGTAGCCGCTGCCTGCGTTCAGAGAAATACTGGACGTATGTCTGTGGGTGTCCTTCCACATGAGCATCTGGTGTAACTCACTTCTTAGACCATTAAAGCTAGCACAAAATCATTAGTGTCTATTGTAAACATAGAGCTTTCTCAGGATTAGCTCTTAGAATAATAAGCCAGTTTCTTGAACATTCATTTCAAACTACGTCTAATAATATTTTAGAAGTGACTCTGAAGCACATCTTGAATTTCAATTGGTTTCACAAAACAGATGTTAGTTTAGTGTTATTAGTTCCCACTTGTTGACTGAACAGAAGGTGCTGTAAAGAAAAACATGATGAGAAAGGAAAACTAAACTTTGATAGTAGATGCAGAACGTGAGCCTGCCTTTGGCCTTAAAGGGGACAGCAACCATGATATGACCAGATTTTAACATTTTATTTTATGCCTCTGCATAAATTAAATCAAAAGCTAATGAGAGGCAAAGACCAAAATGGTGGCCATCAAGTGGATTCTCTGTCACACAGCTGAATGTAAACTGAATGAACCCAGTATGTATGTACGAGTATGTATGTACCAAAACAAGTCTTGCTTTGAGTTTGGAAATACAACTTGTTGTCTCCAGAAAATAGATAATTATGTGTCTGATGTAAATTTGATAATATGAAGCAATATAAATGTATGTGTATATGATTTCTGTTGAAACAACATGAGAGAAAAACATATTTTCTGTTGGGTTTTATTTGATGGTGATTTATCAATCACCAATTGGTAATGAATAAAAAAAAAAATACTACAATGACCTAAAAATAAAAATAAAAACTGCCTACACACGAGTCCTGCGGCATCCTGACCACTATAATCAGTCTCCTCCGGAACCAGCTGCAGTGACAGAACACACGCACATTAACTAGGGAAGCAGCACAAAAGCAAAATATGTTTTATATTTTAGATTCTTCTAAGTAGCCTCCTTTTGCTTCGATGACAGCTTTGCACACTCTTGGTATTCTCTTAACCACTTTCATGAGGTTGTCACCTGGAATGGTTTTCCAACAATCTTGAAGTTGTTCCTACATTTGCTGAGTGCTTGTTGGCTGCTTTTCCTTCTCTCTGTGATGCAGCACTCCACCACTTGCCTTCTTGGTTTAAATGGCCCATACAAAAACAAATAATAGTCCCAGTAAGTGCAAGCCAGATGGGATGGCATGTTGCTGCAGACTGCTGTGGTAACTATGTTGGTTAAGTATGCTTTGAATTTTGAATAAATTGGCAACAGTGTTACCAGCAAAGCACCCCCACTCCATTGCACCTCCTCCTCTATGCTTCACGGTGGTGAATCACACATGCAGATATCATCCTTTCACCTTCTCTGCCTCTCACAAAGACATGTAAGGCAGAACCACAAATTTGGACCAAAATACATATTTCCACTGGTCTAATGTGCATTCATTTTGTTTCTCGGACCAAGCAATTCTTTACTTCTTGTTGGTCCCCCTCAATAGTGGTATCTTTTCAGCCATTCAACTGTAGAGGCCTAAAGACTGCAGTTGGTAAAGCAGGTTTTCTAGATATCAGAGAGTTGCTGATTTGATTTCCGCCACCCCCAGTCCAGTCAGTGTGTTTGTGCAAGACACTGAACCCCAAATTTTATCATTGAGTATCATTGTGCTTCAGATAGGAAGCACTGTATAAGCACCTGGTCTCTGCCATCAAGTGTATGAATATGTGTGTGTGAATGTAATGTGAAGGGTTGAAAGGGGGCTTTGAGTGGTCAGTAGACATGAAGTGTCTGCTACTTGAACTTTTGACACATTTCTCTGTGCTCCAATCTACAGTGCTGTTTATTGTTGATTTCTGAGACTGGTGACTGTAATGAACTCATCCTCTGCAGCAAAGGTAACTGTTGGTCTTCCTTTCCTGGGGCGGTTCTCGTGACAGCCAGTTTCATTACAGTGTTTGATTTTTTTTCAACTGCACTTGAAGACACATTTAACGTTTTTTTATTTTTAATTATAGACATAATTCAGTAATTCTTGCCATAATATAGATTACTAAAGTAGTCAAATATGGCTATTTACTGTAAGCCAGCACAACTGATGGTCTCAAACACATTAAGAAGGTAAAAACTAATTAACGTTTCACAAAGCACATCTGTTAATTGAAAATTACTGACTGACTCTCTGACTGAAAGAACACCAAGAGTGTGCAAAGCTGTCAATGAAAAATGTGACAACTTTTAGGAATCTAAAATATAAAAGTGTAAATTCCAATAACAACAGAAAATACAAGGTCATCGCCCTAACACAAGAATGACGTCAATATGTTCACCTATTGTGTGAAACACGCACACAATAGTCTTGTTTACAGTCTGTCTGTAAGTAAAGCTCTTATACAAGAGCATGAGTGGTTCATATTTACTCTGCTGCTGTTATGTTACACAAACAAAGAGGGTACATTTGCCAAATCCCTACTGTGTCACTGGTCTTTTTAGTTTGGGATGAGTCACACAAGACACAAGAAAAGACAGGGCTGACCATGAGCTCCAATAACATGTTGTATGAACATGGCTGATCAGATAATACATTCCCAAAACATGATAATACTTTAGGTAGGGAACATGATGAGAGCAGACATACAACTCAAGGTATGTAAGACCTCATTATTACATATTTGTATTGAAAGTAAGTTATGTCGATAATCATTTCTGTTGTTTTGTTAGGCCTAAAACTGCACCTGAGGTACACACATATGAACACTGTGACATGAAATGAAATAGTTCTTTGTCGGTCGTTTTGACATAATCAGGAGGTTGAATCTCCTGGAAAAGCATCATTATTGTATGATAACAATACTTTGCTCTTTACTGCACCCACATGGACACAGAGAGAAGTACACTCATATCAGACATTTTTGATGGATCTGTTTATTTCTCCATTTTAAATACATTGATTGCCATCATCCAATCTCTCCTCCGGTCCAGTTACAAAAAAAAAAGTGACATGCACACATTCATACTTAAACACATTCACACGACAAGCCGTACCTCCATGTTTCATACCTACTGGAACATACTGTACAGCAACAACATTCAACATGTTAAAAAAAAAACAACAAAAAAAAAACAGGTAGATGACATGGGAAAAAAAATCAACTTTTAGATTGGAAAATAATGCTAATTACCATTTACCATTCACCCCAAACCAAGCCATAGTGTTAGAAAGTGCTAGAAGCCAAGAGTCCCCGATTGTAGAAGGTCAACAAATACAGATTCAGGAGCAGACCTTTATGACACATTTAAAAAAAAAACATTTTTGTGTGTGTTCTACCCACAAAGAAACATTTGTCTTCATGTTACACTTGAAATAACCAAAAACCAATAACTGAAAACAGCAAAAATGTTTCCATGTTACTTTTGAAATTAAAATTAATATAAATTCAGTAGTGAATACGCCAAACAGGTTCAGGTCCGAGTTTGTTTTTTTGGTTCTCAAAGCAGGGACTACATGACGGAGAAGTGCAACGAAAATATTGAAGATGGACACATTTAATCATTTATTCTAGAACAAACGTATTGCTTTCAGCTGACTCTGTCATCAAATTAATTCAAAAGAAGACACATAATGGATTATTTTGTATCCCTCCTTGGTTTTGATTTTGTATCCCTCCTTGTTGCTATTTGAATTTGAACAATTGAATTTGAATTTGATGAAATATTGAAGTTTCATGTAGAGACATCCTCACATAATACAACATTCACACATATTTACATCATAGTAAGATACCTGCAAATCCACAACTGTACTCCAACATTTTATGGATTAATGACACAATATTAAGTGCATTCAAAAACCACGAACTACATAGTGCTTTTATAATATATGTTATCCATGTATATTTGGCACAACTGTATTCAGCGTGGTCCGTTCTGCCTAACAACACTGTAAGTAATTGTTTGATTGGCTGAAGGTAGCTGGTTCAGAGAGTTAGTTCTGCAAGTTTAGCCTGACTAACACAAAATAACGTCTTATATGACGGTGCAAAGCGTGAATAAAAAGAAAATGGTCACCGCATTAAAACAAGTCTGAACCGGTCTGTTCATGACTGCTGCTACAGGATGCCAGACAATGCTCTTGTGTTAATTAATGTCCATACAGGGCCTGGCTGAACACACTTGTGGCCCATATTGTGAAATTGAATCATAAATTATGTGCAGATGAAACAGACAGTGGTAAAAGCAGCCGTCTTAGGCAGACCAAAGAAACTGGTACATCAAGTGCCCAGAGTGGACATTTAGCTGTAGCGGTGGCAGTAATTTACTAATTAGTCCATGTGTTTAAACACTTTGCAGTAGATGGATAAACTCACTTTACGGAACATGTTGTGAACTGCTGCTTCAGTACAGCTCCAAAATCAGGACTATTAGTCAGCACAAGTCTTCCAGTTAGAGATTATAAAAGTGAAAAGTAAAAGTTGGTTATTGCTGTATGATTTGGGCTACTGGACAGCAATGAGACTGTAACCATCCTGTATCGCTAACACACCACTACAAACCTTCAAGTTCTGCTGTAGTTCTTGCTTTTTTCTATCAAAGACTTACTGAAGACACATTAATTCTTCAAAGAAGAAAAGAAGGATACCAGGTTAATCAAACTGAGCTGACTACATTAGAACAATCTCTCAATTAAATGGTTCGAAAATAAACTCCACAACACTGTCACAAAATGCTGGTATGACTACACACACACACTTTAGCTCTGTACTAGCCAGAGTCATGTGAACTTCAGATGTGCATCATTATTATCATTTGCACATAATATTTGAAGAAACTATCTTTATTCTAAAAAAAAAAATCTTCTTACTCAAGTTCAAATGTGTTTTTAACCTTTGTATTAGAAACATCTTACACGATATATTTCATTGATAGAACACAGTATATGTCACACTCACACATGCTAAACGCTACAGATGATGTCTATCTGTAAAGAGCAACACAGTCTTTGGTCACTAAAATATAGTTAAGAATTAAGACTTCCTTAAAGTACCACAGCCGAGTGTCAAAAGAAGCTAAAGAAAGCTGCAAAAGGCTAAATATGTGTGTGTTTGTGTGTATGAATGTGTATTATCAGTGTATATTTTTTTATGATTTTGTATCACTGGTAAATCTGACAGCTTGTCTTCTGGCTCAACACATGTTACTCTTTTGGTCCCTGTTTTTGGTTTTTAACTGCATTAATTAAATACAATGACTGCGCATTTAAATGCTTTTAGAAACCGTGTGGATGATGACACACGAATATTCCTTACTTTTTTATTCCTTACGTATCACTAATTGAAGGAAACACTCATGATTTGTATGTAGGTTTTTGTCCGGTGTGTGTCAATGAAAACGTCCCATGGCTTCAGCAGCCTTCACTCTTACCACAGGATCTGGATCTTGGAGCAACATCACTAAACCTGAGGAAGAACACACAGACCAAAACATGAGTGTGACAGAATGAGTTTACATCTCTGAAGGAAAACAAAGTTGTGCAGTGCATCACCTTTAGTGATGGTATTCATGTTGAGGTGGGAGAAATGCTCCTCTGGAAGATTCCCCAACAGAAACCCTGATAACAAACACGCAAACACAACTCATCAGGTCACACTGATTCTAACCTGTACATTAACGTCAGCCAAATAGTGCAGATGTTTCTTTGCTTTCTTAATATTGTGTGTACAATGATTAATAATATCAAAGATTATGTGAATAATAAGAACTTATTTAATTTTAAACCTCTGATTAATCTCTTGGAGTTTTATACGATAATGTTCATGACATGGAGCAACGTTACAAGTGCTGTCATCATACCTATAAACATGGCGGCTCCCGCTCTGACCTCAGGCCAGTTGCTCTTGAAGAACTGGATGACTGAGATGTGATAAAAGTTCAGCATACCAGGAAAGTCCTGAATCTATAGAGCACAAAACATGGGCAGGACATCAAACAAGAGTAATTAGCTCAGTACAGTATTATCCATTCTGACTGTTTCTCATTATTTAGGAAAAATAACAAAAGAAAAGATGCAAGAATCCAAATCAAACTCACTTCAAATCATCTGAATACATTTCATACTGTAAAAGAGGTATTTTGACTTTGTGCATCTCACCAGGTACTTGGTGAGGTCGTTGATGAACTCTCCGTAGTGCAAGCTCTTGTCATCGTGAAGGTGGTTTTGAAACATGGCTGTGATCTGCTCTGATCCCACCACAGGAGCACACACTCGCATTGCATACTTACATGCCTGGCCAGACACAAAAACAAAATCCATCCAGGTCTAAGGTTTGTACACAATAAGGAAAAAGCCGTTTTTCACATTTGTGTGTATGCACGCATGTTTCCCACTGTACCTTGACCACCTGTGGGTTTGGGTCAACCAGGTGTAGCAGCAGGCTGACCAGAACATTGTGGATCTGGTCTTTGAACACCGGCTCTCCTGAACCAAACTTGGACAGGTTCCCCATTAGATGGATGGAAGCACAGCGTATCTCATCATTCTCCTGAATGGGCACAGAACCAGAGGGTACTGTTAACGTAATATGTATGTGTGGAAATAACTTCTGAGCCCAGCTACAGAACACTAACCAACCTGAGGACACCCTGAAATAATAACTAAGTAGCACTGTGAATATTAAAAAAAACACACACACATTTGGATACTTAATATTCATTACACAACATCTTGAAACATCTAAAGGAAACTTACACTTTCCAAGAATGGTTTAATCTTCATGAAGATATAGACCACCAATAAGTGGACATTCTTCTTGTCCAGATAGAGGAGCACTTTAGAAAGACCCGACATGGCTTCAAGCGTAATCAGCTTACCTAAAGGGAGACCAGAGGCCAGAAATGAAAAAAAGAGTTTCTACCAATGACAACCAATCGAAGATGAGTGAACATATTGTAAGACAAACATGATGGATGTGTTGAAGGAGAAATGAAACCCTGAACCAGCAGACTGTAAGCTTTAGGAATTACTGTAATAAATCAAGAGCCACGCTACAGATGACTCTAACTTTTCTTTTTCCCCCACATAGGAAATGATTTTATTGTCAACTTACCTGGATCATCTTTCTCCTCCATGCCTGAACTCATGGCTGCCAGCAGCTCCTTGGCATATTTATTCACCTGTTGGGAGAATGAAGTGAGAGGAAGATGAAGTTGTGCCCAAAGTATCTCATGGAAATGAGTTGTCAGTGTGCACACGTGTTGTACCTTTTCAGGTGATCCCATGGCTATATTGCCCAGCCCCCGCACAGCCAACATGCGGACTGTGCAACAGGGGTCTGATATCCTCTCCATCATGTTGTTCATCAACACATCTATCAACATCAACTCTGTCACCACGTGATGGTTCAAGAGCTGGAAGCAAAACACATCATGTTATTCATGTTCTGCTGTCAACAAAAACAGGTCAATGTCTTTTATGATCTGATGACATTCAGGACTGTGACAGTACAATTCAGAACTGACATAAGTAATAGGCATTTTAAAAACCATCATTAGTAATTAAGATATGAAAGCAACAGGTTTGGGCATTTAATATTAATTTCATCTAGCACTCTCCTAACAAAAAAAAACCAACTAAAAACTAAATATTTCATGGGGTTTTACCTCAGAGAAGAAAGCAGTGACGGTAATTCTCTGGCATTCGTAGATGTTGTTCAAGGAGGGACATAGACACTCCACGATGGCAGGCAATCTGGGACCAGCATGCTTTGACATTGCCCTATAGACGAGACAAATAAGTTTGAGTAGGAGTTCATTATTTAGAACATGGATTTACTAGAATAGAATTATATATTTTAGTCTTCCATTAAAACATTGTTTGTACAATAAAATTACAGATTTTAAATCATTTTAATGCTACACTGACGTGTAACTCAGCGTTCTGTATGCCTGTTTCTGTGCTATGTAACTTTGTGCTCCAGGGTCCAATCACCCACTAAACTAAACTGAACTAAAGCTCCTGTTAGCTCCTTCTGTTAGCTGGGCTGCACATACTGTGAGCTCAAAGCACCGAGGGAGTGTCAATGTTTGTGCAGGTGAATGCTGACAGGTAGCAGAGCCAGCGCTGTGCCAGAAACAGAGCTGGTTGAGCAGGCAATGTAAACAGGTTCAGCAGCCTTCAACATAATGACAATGAGTGACTGAACAAGAGGCCACTGAAGAGTAAATCTGGGACTGACTTTTAGTCGTGGGTGAGGACTTTGTGAAAGACAGACACAGAGCTGGGCTACTTTCTGTTGGACTGGTCAGTAATAAAATCTGGCTGCTGTGTGTGTGTGTGGTTGCACAAGTTGTCTTTTCACACAGCATTTATCCTGTGTGAAGTTCTTACTGAGATCACAATCTCAGTCAACCCAGTTAAGTGTGTGTACCTTGCCAGTAGTGTAACACCAGTAATGTGGGTGTTCTCTTCCTTTATTGCATCCCAGGCAT
Source organism: Larimichthys crocea (assembly GCF_000972845.2). Lineage (NCBI taxonomy): Eukaryota > Metazoa > Chordata > Actinopteri > Sciaenidae > Larimichthys > Larimichthys crocea. The sequence continues at coordinate 23,541,953 of NC_040023.1, forward strand.
TTTCTTCATCCAGTCTTTTCGTCACCTCATCTAACTGGGCTCGTGCTAACAGGATTCGCAGGGCATCAGCTGCTACCCTGAATCGCAAAAAAAAAAATTGACCAAATTGTTAGACTGCACATATATACCTGGCATGAGGCAGTTGTAGAGCTTATTCATGTAAGTACCTCTATTTTACTAGTTAAAGGAATGAAAAGATGCCCACCCTGCTACATGGACAGAGGCAGCATGTTTAGTGTTGTTGTCCTTCGGTGCTGAGACCCCGACACTTGCTCCCAGTCTGACAGTGAGACATGAGAAGAGCTGAGGAAACAGACTGACTGCTGGCTCCTGACTCTGCCCATTCAATAAAAGTTCTTTGAGACCACATGTCATCTGGAAACAAAATAACGCAATGACACGTTAGCTAGAAATGCCAAACAAAAGTTCAAAAACAGAGGACATAAAACTGAAGACTCTTTATTGGTACATGTTACTTTATATGTGCTTTTTTAATGGAAGATCTTCCCTAATGCTATTCCGGAGTACTGTGTACGTTTGAAATAAAAGCATTCATGTCTGGACATCATAGTCTTAACTTGAACTGGACAGATACGATGCATTCAGTGACACATCTCTGAGGTTTGTGACTTACAGCCAGTGGCTGATTGGTTGCGACCTTTGTCGTCCCGCCTCTGATCATTGACTCCTTTTTGTCTACGTAGGGCGCCAGGATGAGAAGCTTCTCCATCACCATCTCCATGATCTGATTGGCCACAATGGGATCTGATCCCAGGGCCATCCACATCTCACTGGTCCAGCTGGACAGAGATAGAAAAACATAATGTAAGACATCTTCCATTGAATTAGGTCATTGAATTTACTTGAAACATGCTGAGTTACAGTAGTTTATATAATTCAACATTGTGTATGTATACCTGTCATGAGGAAGTGGTTGATTAACTAGTGTATTGACAACAGTCTGTAGATGCTGAGAAGCCAGTATTAGTACCGTCTGTCCCGCAGCCACTCTCACCTGAACACAGGCACAGTGAGAGAGTTTGTTTAGTGTGACTTAGTTACAGATCACAGATAGATAGTTAATCATCAAGTACTTATGAAAAACAAAGTATATATTAAGAGTAAATGAGGTATGAATAATAAACATGCTGAATGTTGTAATACTGATTCTTACCTGCTCCTCTGTGATGCTCTGCAAACGCACGTGTAGCACCTCCAGCATCTCTGGGACCTGAAATACACACCACACAACACAAATAAAAGATACAAACAAGCACCGTTTGGCAAATGGGAACACCAGATGTGTGTGTGTGTCAAGTAATCGTTGTCTATATAATTATCTATGTGTGTGTGTTACCAGCTCTTGTAGTCCTCCTCCTCTGTTCTTCAGCAGAGTATTAAGGATGACAGATGAAGCTCTGCAGCAGTTTGTCTGACTGTCAACCAGACCTTCAAACAGCATGAACACCAACGTCGTCAGCTGCTGCTGCGGCAGACGCTTACTCATCACCTGACACACACAGAGGAAAAGACAGTTTTACAGTTCAGGTGTATGACTTAACAAACATTAACATAAACGTGGACAGCTCAACAGGAGATTGCAGTCACGTTTAGTCATTGAGTGCTTTACTAAAGGGCATGATAATCTATTTTGGCATTTAAGGATTCAATAATGGAATATTTAAGTTCAATGTAAAGACAACCTTTTAAGACAGCTGTGCTATAAAATAAAAAAAATGTACCTTGGTGAGGTCTGAGCAGGTCTTATATAGAACTGAGTGGTCCGGATTTTCTAGTTGGTCTTTCAGGGCCACCAGACTGTCCACAGCTTCATCCTTATAATCCAGGGCGAAACCTACACCCAGAGAAAAATGTCAAAACAACACATTTTTACGAAACCTTGTATGTCAACATAGAAAGCTTAGATTGAGTCAAATAACAATTATCTTAATAATTATTAAATAAGTGCACATAAAATAAAATTACAAAAGAATACGGTCAGGACTCTGTACCTTCATAGCGTAGCTGTATGTAAAGCAGGGTGTATATACAGTCGACAGCAGCAATGCGTACAGCAGGGTGAGGGTCAGAACACCGTGGAGACAGTCGACCCAGCAGAGCTCCAAGGTTGTGGAAAGACACCATGTTCTAGACAAAGATGGACAGACATAAAAGAAAATATTTCATGGCTTGTGAAAAGTTGATTAAGGCACAAGACCAAGGTAACCCATGGTTACCAGGACCTTTATCAAAACTACCATCTGTGGTGTGTGTGTGTGTGTCTCTATACCTTGACAGTCAGGATATCCAGGTAGTAAGTCAGTATGTGAGCAGTGGCTGTGACAGCTCTCTCTCTCTCGTGGTCCTGTACTGAACTCAACCATGTTTCAATGTGCTGTACAGGACAATAACACACATCATGTCAGACACCACTTCACTACAGTATACAGCCAGGAGAGTTACTGCTCTTCTTGATGTATGGCAGATCAATGGAAACCATTATTCATTTTAATAAGACAGCTGAAAAACAGGAGGGAAGACACACACCGGAAAGTGGTAGGACTTAATTCTGATACTAACTTGGTTAATTCTTGGTTTGTTTACAATGTACTATTTTGTGACCTATAGAGTGAACAATGCTAATGCAAATACCAGACTTTACCTTGAAGACACTCTGCAAGCCCTCAGGTGTGGGATCCCCGGCCAGTAAACTTTTCATCAGCTCGTGCAGTGCAGCCAGCGTGTCTTTGTATAATGTCTGCACATATTTATCAGGATGTTAGTTTTATCAGACGTTAGCATTATAAAAATGTTTTTGTGTTTTACGAAATATGCATGTTTCAAATGTTTCTGTGTCTCCCTACACAAGAAGAAATGTTAATAATGTGTTGTTGATGGAAGTATGAAGTAAGTATCTATGAAATAACACAAATACTTTATATGTGTGTACACATCACCGTAAGCTTTACTTCACCTTTCTCTGTTTGGGGTCCAGTATCTCCTCTTCTTTAGTTTTCTCTGGAGTGTGTGTCTCGGGTGGCAGAGAGAACACACTGTTCACACACACTTTTAACAGGTCAAAGCTCTCATTCTCACTCAGTGGAGGGTCCAGAGGCCTGAAGCATTAAAGGTCAAAGATAACAAACAGAGGATTGACAGAGCGTGTGGTTCAAGTATGCAGGGATACAACTGATTGTTTATGAGATCTGTATTCTGCTGTGTGTCTTTAAATTACAGTTCTGTGATTCTGATTTAGGTTTTATCAAAGAAAATGTGGGACAGACTTTACTAAATAGTCTCAGAGGGTTTACGAATGTCAATGGTGAAACTAACAGAACTGAATCTGTAAATCCAGATCGGTGCGGTTGTTTTTCAGCTGAAGGATACATTAGGTTGGCACAGGTGATCATCACAAGATGGCGTACCGGAGTCCTCAAAGAATCAGCTGGCTCTGCCTTGATAAAATCCTGAACCGGTTAAACAAAGAGAGAGAGAGATAGAGAGATCAGAAAACCACAGTTGCTATATCAGTAATTAAATATTTATGACTTCTTGTTGTCAGCGCTCACCAGCATAACATTAATGAGCTCCTGTTTGCGAGAGAAGATGTAGCCTTGTTTCTTCACACACTCGCTGATGGCTTTAGCTATGAGCCCGACACTCTGGATCAAGCTGAGCTTCATAGTCAGGTCCTGAAAGGGGCAAAGACAAAAAAAATGCAATCAACAAGATAAACAAGATGCACAACAAAATACATGAGAGAACATACACAGATCAAAAGATTCAGGTCAAGAGGAAAAGTAGGCTAAATATGAAGAAAATTGGATAATTGCATTTTGCAAATTGTCAAGAATGCAACCAGCAAGGCGAACAGCAGCCCCACATCAGCAGATGCAACTCTACAAGTGCGTGAGCGTAAGAAAAAACAACCCAAAATCATTGCAGCAATCGAACAAAATCAATCCAAACAGCGATATTGTAGATTGATCCTCCATGCCTATGGATGGAGAGAAGTTTGAAATCAGAGTTGTATGATTAGAGAAGATTAGTTTCACAGCAAACCGCCTGTGAGCTCCAGTCTAAGAGGTGACAGAAGAGCTCAATGTCTAAAAGAGCTGTTAAGATTTAGCAAGAAATTATTGGTATTGAGTCATTGGTAAGCATTTAAAGAACAATTCACCACCACAAGCAAAGAAAGAAAGAAAGAATGAAAGAAAGAAAGAAAACTGTCTAAATTGTAAAGCAGCTTTATAAAAGAGCCAAATATAATAACCATAAAAATGGTTATTTAATAAGAAGCTTTTAATTCAAAACAAACTGACATAAGTGATGTAGAGGACATATTGGATCTTTATCACCTGCTCTCATCAAGTGATAAAGTTACTCAAAAGACACTGAAGAAATTCTTTCATTATATTCGAGTTCAGCAACGGCCAGTCACTTTCAAAACTCAAGAGTACTTTTGAAGCTTGAAGGTTAGAAACATGATTTAATAATCAGGTCCCTGTTTTTACAAAAGTGCATTAGAGCGACAATCCACCCCTGATCGAGCTCAGAGTATCAAACACTCACTACCTACTAATGGTGACTGTTGAAAGTTTCTAGTTTAAAAATGTGATTTAAGATGTTTTAGTACTTTTCCTTGGTGAAAATTGTCTCCATTATAATCCATTGAAACTGATTTTCATTACAATCTATAACAGTCACGTGTCAAGCCTACACAGGGTTAGTGTTTGATACTCAAAAGATTTTTGGTCGTGTAACAGCTACATTTCACTGAGCTAGAGCAGTTTCACTATTTGCATTGAGTCACAGTTGTTGTCAGATTACAACATGTGGTGGTGGTTTGTGTTTTCTACTCAATATTGCTCCTAACTGATCAATTTCTAACCAACAAGTGCTGAAACAACTTTAGATAACATCGTATTTGGATAGTGCACCTACAGATAGTTCATTATAGATTTTCTAACATTTTAACAGCTTATTAGTTGACAAATAAAATAATTTTCTAACATTCCAGCGCTGGTTAAGGTTTGTTTAGATTTTGTTGTGGTTCATGAATTGTCGCATACACTACTCAGACAGCTGTGAAGGAGCTGAAATGTTACAAACACTCCTAAATCTGTAGGCGGACTATCCAAATAAAGCGTTACCTAACGTTAATTATGATGCAAGATGGTCTAGTTGGCATTAACTGTAGAGCCCTCAAACTATTTTCACAATCAGCATTTGCTTCACCACCACAAAGGATTCATTTTAATGACGCATCAGTCATGAATGCCTCCAAGACATGGGAACTTAATCTGGTGCTCTACCTTGTGAAATATAACTGATACACAGTGAAGTAAAAGCTTGAAGAAAAACTAGTTGCTTTATTGTATCAAGCTGAAAACTTTCAGTCAGACTTTAGTGACAATTTCACCACGAGTGCATGGATCAGAAAGAAAGATACAAAGCAGAGTAAAGTAAGGTGAAAGGGCCCCGGTACTCCTGTGACGATACCTTTGTCTCTACTTTAATCCCCAGAACCTGTATGAAATAGAGGTGATAAAGTCATGAGTGCACATACAAATACAGTGTTCTTACCTGCTAGATTAAGTTTATGGGCCCTATTTTAATTGTGCAATGACAAATGCAAAGCAGTAGGTCTTTGTCACACGGACTGTGTGGGCGTCTACGAGCAAACCTGCCATTTTTGACTCACGTATGTGCAGCAGTGCAATGTGCAAAATGGCTGGGTGTAGACTAATATAGGCCAAAGGATGTGGTGATTCTTTCGTAGCAGTTTGGTGTTATTTGTATGTGATTTAATAAGTGTATACATACATACACCATACAGTATCACAGCTGTGGACAACAGATAATGTTACAATCGCTTATTTTAATTTTGAGGTAGAGGCAGACTGCTTTTCCTTGTCTTCTGGCTTTAACAACATTTAATGTTCATATCTTCTCTCTATAAAGAGCCTTTAATTACAATAACTTGAACTGGCATTGGTTAGCTCCTAAAAGTCTTAAAATTAAAACAACTATTTTCATTTGCCACTGTTTGATTGCAGTAAAGTACTGCTCTAACAGGAACAGTTTTGCATGACAGTCAGTCCTGCAGCTTTTATTAACATACTGCAGCACTTGTTCTTCTTTGTCATCTGTTATTGTTCTCTGTAAATGCAAATGATTTGTCTTTAATAACAATGTCTTGTACCTTAGTATTTACATTACCTTGGTATTGAAGTGTTTACTGATGGAGCGAAGGATGTCTTGATCAATACGATTCAGTATCTTTTCTGGAGGTGCATTCAAAGCCACTTGACCATAACACAAGATTAATGTGCTTTTCACCTTCTCTACCTCCACATCATTACGCTCCTGTGGAAAACAAAGGAAGGAGAGATGAAGACAGACAACTGAAGCTTTTTTTAACACTGATAGTAGTGCAACCTAATCAGAGGAAACAAAGTGATATTAATTATAATATTTTCATTTGCCATGTATCATAGAAGTTTTTGTACTTTGAGAAGGTTGAAGATGCTTGGTGACTTCTTGAAGGCGTCTGACTTGCCGAATTCATCCAACTTGGCCAAAGTTCCCTCTAAGTGGCTGTTAGCACACAGACCGACACCCATTGCAACTCCCTGATAGATAGATATAGATATAGTGTGAAACACACAATCCCAACAGACGTGCTTTCAGATTTTTTTCAAAACACCAGAGAAATCATCGTCATATGATATATGTGTTATACTGTACTTCTCTTTCGACGGCGTCATTGTGTCGCGCTGTGAGGAGGATTTCCTGCAGCTGTTTTTTAACCACCTCCTTATTGAAACACTGTTGGAGAGTTACTCCTATGCATTGATACAGGAAGCTCTAGAATGAAAAATTAAAATTATATTTTTGTCACGTGTGCTACATTTTTTTTCTTATATAACTGGGTGTGGGTTTAACAGTCTGTGACTGTTAGGAGAATGTATGGCTCTGTTTAAATAAGTCATGGGGCAGGTCAGGATTGAACAGGATCACTGTTCAACACAGTCAACTGTTTAAGTATAATTATGACTAACATGAAGCTCCCAATTACACTTGCTGTAGGAGCTTAGCCACTCAACCAACTACAAACTGATGTGTGTACATTTATTTCATGTCACTGGACAAATGAAACCAAAGCTGTATCTCACAAATCAGCTCGCTTTTGATTCGTGGGTGAAAAAGTTGTTGAGAGCACTTACCTTCTCCTCTAAGGCGTTGTTATACGTGGAAAGGTACCTTGTTGCCTCAGCTGCCAAGCGACAAACCCACTTGTCATCATCGATAGTAGCCAGGGTTTTAGACAAGAGCTGGAGACAATTATAGCACATTTAGACATTTCACTGCATCGGGTCAGATTTAAATCTTTCTTTCTATATCAGTCTATCAATATATAATTACCACACTTTGGTTTCATTCAAATGCAAAACACTGACACATTTTAAAGTGATTGAGATGATATTGCCATATACAGCGGACAAGCAAACCTTCAGCAGCTTTTCATTCCAGTGCTTCCTATCAAGGCTCTCTGCCGATGACTCTGGAAATAACAACATGCAGTCAGACTCTGTAAAAAACTGTACAAAAGGAAAAAGCATGATGTCCACATATTTCCATACCCTCAAGCACTGTTAGCAGAGGAGGTATCTCTTTCTCCCAGAGTATCTCTGTATTAGGGTGAATGCTGACACTGAGGATTTGAAGGAGAGAGAGGGACGGAGCTCCATGACCTCTGGAATTGAACGGGAATGCTGCATTCACCTGGGCAAACACACGTAGACGAAAAGATATCAGTACAAATTACAAACGACACAGCACAGCTCCTTTCATTCCAGCTGTTAAATATACAGTGAGATCAGCTCTAACAAATGATGCGTTATGCTTCACACATTGTGGCTAAAAAGATTAAAGGGAAAAAAACTGATAAGGATTATTTGGCATGATAAATAGCTTGTCTAAACCACTGGCTGCAATCCATTAATTATATTTAATTACAATCTGTTGCACGGATAGTTATTAAGACTGAATGTTTAGTGAGTCTTTGTTCTATACTTTATACATAAAGTTTGAACAAAGCGTTGCAGAGTTGAAGTTACTTACCAGCAGTCTGACCATTAGTGTTTGAGGGGACGGCAGATTGACTGGAGGAGAGAGAGAGAAAAGCATTGAGCTTCTAAATTATTTTGTTACACTGTTTATTCCATAATCACACCTCCTCTTTACCATTTATATCTAACATGAAACACACACGATGGATAACTTACACACAGACACTGGTCAGTAAATATTCCACTTACCTTCCTGAGTAAAGTCGATGTTGAAGCTGGGCTCCTGGTTATTTTTCTTCTTGTTGCCCAGCACTATCAGACTCTTACACAGAGGAGTGGTGGCATTGCTGTACTGTGGAGGGGTCAGGTAATACAGCAGCTTTGGCCACAGCACCTACAAACAAAAAAATTCATATAAATTCAACAACCCCCGCTTTGTTATGAAGCTTCAAATTCATAAAAACGTAACTGCAGTCAAACAAACATCTGCAACAACATTAGCAGTTAAATGGTTGGGGATGGGAACACAGATGAATCAGCCACATATAGATCAGACAGATAAATAAATAAAGAGACAGTCGTCGTACATCAGCTAGTCGTCCGACGGTGGTGGTCAGCAGATGAAGGGTGTTGTCACACATCATCCTCAGTGCCTCATTAGTCACCTCCTCTGGATCTGTGGGCCTCTGGCCTCGCTGGAGACACACAGACACAATCACACATGGATAAATATTTTATACTTTGTCCCCTTCGAATTTCTATTCTTAAATAAGAAATGAGAGACAACTTCCACAAAAATGAAGAAGCTGTACCTGATATGTGTCATGTAAGGCACAGTGTTGAACTATGAATCGAACCAATAACTCCCCTCCCTCTAACTCCAGATAGCCGTGATGAGCCATCGCACTGATCACCTGGACCACATGCTTCTTGACCTGAGACACAGAGAGAGAGTCAGACAGTGTATGAGACATAGCAACAATCATATGAATGATCATCTGAACAAAAAACTTAAAAGTATACAAGAAAAAAAGAGACGTGTGTGTTACCTTGTTGCTGTGGTCAGCCATCGGTTGTCTGATGCTGGCCACAATTAGCAGCTTCTTACTCTCCATTGTGGAAGCTGCAACACACACAGTACGAGAAAAATCTAAGTAAGGATGAAAACAGTACTGCAGTCAACAAGCATAAATTCACAATAAGATTGTCAAAAAAGAGAGAATGTGTACAATATGAAAAGAAATACGCACAAATAACTAGATAAGATGGATAAATTAAATTGATTTTGTAGTCAATGACTGTGCTCACATATAAATTAATACTTTATATGTGAGGCACACTGATTGACTGACTTTTAACTGCATTCCTTATGGCCAGTCAATCACTGACGCATGTGGAGTAAGTGTGTATGGGATGAGCAGAGGATGCATGTGTATTTTCTCACTGGTGGAGTTGATAAGGTGACGAAGGACAGCCAGGGAGCCCACTCTGCTTCGCTCATTACTGTTCTCCATCTTCTGAAGAACAAACAAAACCAGTCGGTCCGGGAATGAGTTAGCTAGGAGGGGGAGAATAGGAAGCAGAAAGAAAGAAATTAAAATATGAAAAGAGTGAAGTGAAAAAAAGGAAAAACAAGAGAGAAGTCGACCAACTGTCAGTTAATATGATTATCTTGTGGCGGAGACCGAGTCTGGCATGCTAATAGATGATCTCATTACTGCTCTTGTGACTCCATAGAACTAAAACAGATAGAACAGCCTGAAGCTGTTGGACAACATTCAGCTGTTAGTCTACACTGAACTTAACTTTCTTATATAACTGTCTTAGAAATTTGCATAATTTAAGATAGCAACAACAGTGAAATTTAACATACTTTAGTAGCTTTAGTACCTAGTAAACTGAAGCAGCGTAGGACCTCGTTGTGGTTCTTGATAGTTGGAGGGTTACTATAATCAACAGGGACAGACACCTGTGAGGAAGACAGGAAATGTTACTCTCTGGGGAAATAATGACAATAAAAGAAGAAAATTGTAGTATAAATGGTAGTGACAGCTTTCAGTTAGTGATTTGTTTGTCCTTGGGAGTGGCTGATCACACATGCTGAGTTAGTAGCACCAGGTCACCCATGAGGAGCCACATTTACAATCACAGTCTCCTGCATACTTGGAATATGTTTTTGAACTGGATATAAGAACTGAGAATTTGTTCAGAACCGCATGTTTAGGTACTTATACTGCTGTATTCACATTCTGATAAAATACTCTCTGTCTCTACCAAACAATCATCCACACAAGTCATTGGCAGAGTCATTGTGGTAAAATGTTGCAACAGTCAAGGCACCGAGCCAAACTTTAGCTGAGTCACAAGATGAAAACATCTGACTAGAACAACTCTCTGACAGTCATTTGACACATCCGAAATAATGCAGCATAAGGTAAATATACGATGCAAAGGGTATAATCTAGTCTGCCCTAGGATTTGTAGTTTCAATGTGGTGAACTGTTCTGTCACCAAACAGGATGTACAGTTGGTAAAACATCAACATGTGATAGAAAGTGCTACACAGACTTTTGGGAAGCAGCTGTCAACTGTCAGCAGTCAAACCTGACAGATCCAGGTACAGATAATATTATGTGCTGGTACGTTTTTTATGCCAACGGTTCACTCAGCATCTGCACAACTGCAAAAGTAGCATAACAATCTGCAATACCTTAAGGTGACTTTCTTTGAATTGTATTTATTTTACAGTTATGTTAAAAACTGAAACACTACAGTGCAAAAAAAACGTAAATGTATTCCAAGTTAGGATGTCAGGATAGGCAGTTCTTATTCTTATTCTTATTATTCCATAATACTGTGAGTTCCTGACCGTCATGTACATGATTCAACTTTGCAAAATAATTTTCCTCTATTCTTCTCTGGTTTTGTAGAATTCTCAAGATGCTATTCAAGATACAAAAAAAGGTAACCATCAAGGAAACAGCTAAAAAAATTCAGCTCCTATTTGCCAGTTTATTAATATTTTAAACCTCAGTGTCTCCTAAATTCAATAACTGTATTAAAAAAAGTGCAATCAACAATACCTGCTTTGGATCAATGAATATAGGATGAGCATGCTCTCTATGAGCATGTTTTCTGCCTAGTTCCACCTAGTTCACTCAAGGTTAAAGTTGCAATGTTTATTTTTTTAGTATTTACTTAATGTGTACCTGATGATGCAGTGCAAAGAGTAGACTGTCCAGTTGTGTCTCCAGCACCCTACTGCCCATGTTGACAGATGCATCAAGCACTTGGCACAGACTCTGAGAGGAGACAGAAGACAGGAAAAACACTCACCCTCTGAAAAGCCAAATTAATTGTCACATTACTGGTGCCATGTTACAGACAACTTTTACACAGCAAGCTCTGCTTGAATGACTAACTCTATTGATCTTTATTATAAGTCAGGCAGCGGTTAGAGATGGACAAAGAGTGACAGTCTTGTTTGTTCAAAAAAAATGTGACAAATTCATTACCCACCTTGCTAATGACATAGTGCTCATTGTTTTTCTTGTACAAGGACAAGATGGCAGGAATAAGTTTAGGAATCTGCTCCTCCAGTTTATCACTGGCCATCAGATGGCACATAGAGCCCACGGCCTCAGCGACCGTTAGTCTCAACTGGAACACACAGAGACAGAAACAAAGGATGTCAGGGGACAGACATGACAGAGATCACCTGACGTAGATTCACTAACTTGCAACATCAGTTTCTCTAGGTGTGTGTAGATAGGGAGGAACTAAAAAGAGGAACTAAAACCATAAGTACACACACATACTGGCCAAATATAGGCCATGTTAACAGAGTCTATAGTTTATAAATATAAAGTATACCTTACAGACTGTTAAACTTATCTTTGTATCCAAAACTCACTCATCTTCTCTCAGTACTGCCTGAACATGACTTGCAGACAAAAGTACAGACTCCTTGTAGGTTTTATGTGTATTATACCATTTTGCACAACCCCCAGCATTGACATCCAATGACCTCACCTTGGACTCTCTGCTTTGTAACCAGTTATTGAAGAGGATGTCGAAAGCAGCGTAGATTTCACTGGAGAACGTGTCTTTTCTAACAGTGGGATCTGGAGCCTTGTCCAAGTTGGCGAGGTACTCCAAGATACTGTCGCTGAAATGACACAGAGCTGGAGGGACAGAAACAGAACAGAGGAAATGAGGGAGAGGAGAAGACCGTAAAAAACTGTGAGAGAGAGTAATGATAGAAATGCTTTTGATTTTGAAGTTCAGTGTGTTTAGTGTGAGGAGTTAATATACTTTAAAATGACATGTCAGGGAGGTTCTTACCAGAGGAGAAGACCCACTTCATGTTGTCCTGTTTGGCCATACTCAACATGGGCAACATGGTGCCGAGAATAGCATTCAGGAAGGGTACCATGCCATAAACTAGAGAACAAGGAGAAGAGCACAGCATTAATGACATGCTTTTACTGACCACTTCCTCTGTAAGACTGAACTGATAAGAACCATGTGAAAGGAGAATGTACAAAAGTTTAAAAAGAAAAGGCATGGAGTAAGATTTTAGCAGTCAATAGTGAAATCTGTCTTTGCACACTGCAAATTCATAATCATAATATTATCAGATTACATATGACTAAATTTCAGTTCATCTCTACGCTGGTCATTGACTTACATCTGCTAAAACTGACTTCAGTTTGTACTTCCTCTAAAAACTCAGCCATGCAAAAGCTATTTAAGTCATTTATTATTATTTTGCCATTTAATATCTGAACATATCAAGTGTATATTTTGACCATAAAGCACATTTAGTATAAAGCTGACCTGCATTACAATTTGTAAAGAAATCCAAGTGAATGTTGTTTGACAGCGTGTTAACACTTAGCTAGAGTGTGCACTACAGTGGCATGAAGGTTTGAACAATGCGTCTTTATTCACAGCATGAAACAAAGACTGAGTTTAAATTTAGGTTTAATTACATCAGAGGCACACAAGACTTTTTTCAGGAAAGTGTAGCTGAATCAAAGAGTTTTTTTCCAATTCACAATGTCTGTTCTCTGACTGGGTGTGGAAATGAACTAAAACTGCTCAGTGACATTCATTTGTTCATGCTTTTCCCAACACTTTAATCCATCCTAATACTCCTTCAGGAATAGGGTGGAGTGTTTTAAGTGCATTGGCATCAGGACAAAAGGATTGGACCTAATCAGACTTTGCATAGCTGATAATAATTGTTTATAAATGTCTTGTTCTTGTTCCTGACTGCAGCAGGCGTTGCACTCAGCAATCAATGTAAAAAAAAAAAAAAAACTTTCTTAGAACATCCAAACCAAAGACTGCTCCTAACCAAACATATCCTCGTGGTGTACAAAATATTTGGCCTGCAAATGCTGTTTTTGGACAGGTTTAACAGGTTCACGTCTTAGTCGACAACCTGTGAATACCTGCTTTGTGAACAAAACTTCTGATTTCCTGGTGTGCACCCACACGTACGTGTGTGTGTGTGTGTGTGTGTGTGAGTGTGAGTGTGAGTGTGTGTCAGTGGTCTTCCTTGCCAGTGTCTCATTTCTTTGGGTTTGTGTGTGTAAATATTTTCTTACCGTTGGAGTCGGAAAGGTTTGCTAGAGTCTGGACCACAAAGAAGTGAGGTAAGAGCCCTGGCTGAAACTTGCTTAGTATCTCCTCCATGATGTCGTTGATGTGCTTGTTACCCACAGCAACCAAGATATTACTGGCTGCCTGCTGCCAATCAGGGATGACATCCTGAATAAACAAGAATGAAGGAGGAAACAGTAAGGATCATTTGTCATCTGCCCTATGCAAAAAAAAAAAGAAATTCATTAGAATAATTAAGATCTGATAATTTACCTTTGAGCGTGTCATTTCATCTGAGGCCAAGGAGATGATGCTCTTTATCCTGGGGTAACTGATATCTTCTATCTTGCAGCCCACAATCAGCTCAATAGTCTGAAGAATCACAACTCTGTGGGTCACTACCAACTACAGGAGGAGGAGAAGAAAGGAGAGCACATGAATAACTGTGCAAATTATCACCATAACCAAATTGAGTATTAATTACTGGAATGGCATTTATTTGTTTGCATAAAACAGCAGCAAATGTCAAGTAAAATGTCTGCAAATAGTATTTTTCCACATAGATCAAATGAAATATGATTCAGCGCATTCAACACCATCACAGCGAGAGAAAAAAATGACATCCTGTGTGACTGATGTTTCCTAAGACATTTCGCCAGAGTAGCGATGCAATCAGCTGATAATCACAAAGTCAGGGGCTGTGACAGTATGATAAAATGTTGCAGCATCATGCACATACAAGCTGATCTCTGCAGAGCTCTGTGGTGAAGTTTCTGAGGTGCAAATGTGTTATGAGTAAAAGAAAAGAGCAGACAAGGACGGGATATTTAATTTATTTAAGGCGTATTTTGCCTTTAAACATCAAGCTTCAGGTTTCAGGTTTGTAGGTCACCTGATTCTTTTCTTTTTTTAACAGGCCTATAAAAGGTAAAATGTTAGCAGTGCAGACACTGAAAATTATGATTCGGCTATATGGGCGATATGTGGATGTCATCTTAGGCTTTAGGAAATTATCATGAGCATTTTCATTATTTTCTGACATTTTAAAATAATCAATGAACACAAAAAAAATGATCAACAGAATAAATAATCACCAGAAAAATCTATAACGGGTCATGCAGCTTGACTGACGTATAAAATCTGAAAACCTCAGGCTGCTTATTGCAATGTTTACATCTTGTACATGTGTGAAACCTCTAGAGGGAATGTCTTGACATTGTCTTCACATACTGTTTTGCTTGGGGCTCTGAGAGACACTTCAAGTGTGACCAGGTTTCACAGATTAGCAGCTGATGTTTAACAGTTTAAAGATAATATTTTTTCCACTTATTAGAAATCAAAGGGAACGGAGGTATTTTCTTAGGTGGCGCTTGAGCTGACACTCTGAGAGCCGTGTTTATATATAAGAGGAAAGTCTTCTTTACCTTTGGGTGCTTGAGAAGGTAATCCTGACACATGGCCAACACTCTATCTGGCTGCTGTTTTCCCAGGGTCAACATAGACTTTCGGACCTGTTCCTGAACCTCAGAGTCTTTATCGGTGGCCGCATCTAGTAGAGCCAGGGTCACCTCTAGAGGGGAAACACACCAAGAACAGAGACTGAATACAATGACTTAAACGTAGAAAGAAGAGAGAAACGGAGCAAACAGAAAGATGGATAGACCAAAGTCTGCATACTGTTCAAAACAGAGTCAAACAGAGTAAAGTAAGTACAGAGAGAAGAGAAGAGAAGAGAAGAGAAGAGAAGAGAAGAGAAGAGAAGAGAAAGGACTCACGTTCCACATCTGTCTCGTCCATGGTGGACAGCAAGAGGGCTGGCTTCCTGGAGCCTGTGGCTGAGGATGTAGCTTCCCTCCTGGGGTACAGATGGGCAGAGAGACTGCCTGGAGCTGAGGGACAGAATATATTTATATTATATGCGGATATACATATAACTTGGCGGTGAGTCAGACTGCCATGTTCATTTTATGATCTGTCTTAAACTTTGAATGACACCTGTGTGGTTGTACAATCCATCTCGGGTAATTGATTAGCCTGTAACCTCGAACCTGCACAGGTCGTTCACATGACCGAGCTGAAGCTGTCAGTCTCATGTGTTTTGATATGAAACAGCCACTTCTTCATCAGCTGACACGGATACCTCGTACAGTAACTGTCAGGTTTAACAAGCTTTATAAAGATGACACTAAAAACAAACACAGCGCGCGGTGTTAGCTGTGTAACCCTATCAGCGCCTCGTGTTTTGTGTCTCGTGTTATAATTTAATTTCCAGCTTTAACCTGGAGGTGCTGCAGCAGCATGCTAACACACTGTGACGCGTTAGCATGCTAACCTAGCAGCGGCCTCACAACACACACACACACACACACACACACACACACACACACACACACACACACACACACACACACACACACACACAAAGATANCACACACACACACACACACACACACACACACATAAAGATAACTTACCGAGTCCCAGTGAGCGTCTGCTGAACAATACCCTCTCACGACGCGTTGCTTCCTACCCGGGTTTAAACAATAGGCGTCCCTGTCCCTGTCAGCGTCAGCGCCGTGTGTTTGTGCGGCTGCAGGTGTAAACACGCCCGGTCATGTGCTTCTAGTCAGCAGGAAGGTCTGAGGCAGGAGGCGGAGCGAGGGAGCCCAGCACGGAGACACACAGAGCTGCTGTCACTGCCCGAGCTAACGCTGCTTACATGAGACCGCAATGCAGGACTCAGCTGTATAATCACATTAGTTTGATTCTCTTTGTGTGTGTCTCATGTTTGCATGCATTACACATTACTATTTCATCCACTCTCTAGCATTAGTGAGAACCTAAAGAACCAGAATGTGAAAATACTATACTTTAGGTGAACTCTCACTAAGAAAGGAAAACAGTAGATACATGTATTTAAAGTATCAAATGAAAGATTATGCATACAAATTACCGGTAGTCTAATATATATATATGGAGTGATGTAAAATGTAGCTTAAAAAGGAAATGTGCTTAATTTCTTTGCACAGGTTTAATTTAAATGTAGATTTATGTATGTTTATGTATGTAGATTTGTTTACTGTAGTATATGTTAATTTTGATGTATGTTTACTGTATGTTAATTTTGATGTATGTTTACTGTATGTTAATGTTGATGGATGTTTACTGTATNAAATGCAGATTTATGTATGTATTTATGTTTATATATGTAGGTTTGTTTACTGGAGTATATGTTAATTTTGATGTATTTTTACTGTATGTTAATTTTGATGGATGTTTACTGTATGTTAATTTTGATGGATGTTTACTGTATGTTAATTTTGATGTATGTTCACTGTAGTATACTGTATGTTAATTTTGATGTATGTTTACTGTAGTATATGTTAATTTTGATGTATGTTTACTGTATGTTAATTTTGATGTATGTTTACTGTAATATAAGTTAATCTATCTACTCAAGTAAATTACATCGACATTGTGCCTGCGTGTTGTCTGATGTGTAGTTCAGCCTTATTCAAAGAGACCTTTGACAAATGTATGTGTCACGCACTCCTCGTGCCTTCAGTCTTGATTGCCACATCTTCTATCAGTCAGTCCTTATTGACAGTGACTCATTTCTGACTCAGCCACCCTGCCAACCAAACTCTCCACCTCCTCCTGAATTCTCATTCAGAGCAAGACCAACATCAGCAAAAAAGAGCTGTGCAAGTGAAACACAGCTGTCAACGTGTGACAGCATCTGACAATAGGAACCCAAAATACATCCAGGTTTCTGGATGCCTGGTGCAAGTCACAGCATGGCAGGAAGTCTAGAAATTTAGACTTCTAGTTCAGTGTGCAAATTCAGCCCCCCAATATGTTTTACAACTGTGCCTTATTTAGTTAGTACTTTAAAACTTTGATTTCATTTTGCTCTTGCTGAAAATCTGTATTATTCTGTGTCATTTAGGTAATTGACAGATACAAAGATTTCACAGACTAAGGACATTCATGTTTAGAGAGTGGCTTCAAATCATAGTAGATTGAAGAATATCCATATCTTGTGAATGGGATGCACATCTAAAATTATCTTAGTAGGATTAGTTACCCCAAAACAACAACAACAACAACAACTATTTGAATCCCCCAGCAGGCTGGGGCCCTTCTGTGTGGAGTTTGCATGTTCTCCCCATGTCTGTGTGTTTTTTTTTCTTTGGGTACTCTTGCTTCCTTCCCCAGTCCAAAAGCATACAGTTAATTGGTTATTTGGTGACTCTGTGTGAATGCTTGTTTGTCAGCAGCTCTATCAGGTATGTAGGAGCCAATATGAGTTTTTGTTGATTATTTTGTTTTTGCCCAATGGCGTGTATGTGAGTGAATGTATGTGGTGAGTGACTGGGTGTGTCTAACCCCATCTGGCACCTGGTAGGAGGGTGAAGCCAGAGATGCAGAGAAGGCCATAAGACTCAGCAGGACTGCAGCCAACGAGGGCTATGTTATGATAAAATTTCATTTGCTTGCAATAAACGGTCATCTAGTCATCATTCAAACTGCACGTGTCAAGCTTAAGTTAAACCAGCCACTGATAGGAGTGAAATTGCGACTAAAAGGTAAATGGAATTTACTGCTCACAACACTGAAAAAATATATATTTATCAGGCACTTACTCAAGGTGAGTTAAAAAATTTATCATCCTCTGTCCATACCTTGAGGTGGTGAATTTTGGCATTTCATTACTTACATTCATCAATGTCTTCATTGCACAGTGTTGCGTCTGGACTGAGTCAGCTCCACATCTTGAACTAAGCTGACACAGAACTGTTTATACCACAATTTCTATCTATATTTTGTTGTTTAAACAGGCAGAAAACAAGTGAAACTGGTGCTTTCCTTGTTTATGCAGACATGGACAAAGTTTAGTTTGGGGACAAAAAAGAGTTAGGCATCAGCCATTTCCTGAGGAAAAACAATGTTTACGTTTCTGAAGGCCAATATAAGCCTACTGTGCCAGGAAGGGTCACTGAGTGTTTTATTATTTATGTGGTGTATATCTGAACATACAAATACAACACCATCTTTGCAGTGAAAACAAACTGTTTGATGGGCTTATAAATAGAACAACCATTGCAGCTTTTAAATCCAGACTGAAAACCTCTCTATTGACTTCTTCCGTGTGCTGAGCAACATCACAAACCTGGTGAGAACCTACTTCCAGGATTTGCAGGTTTGTATTACAACAGCAGAGTATACAACAGCTTGGCAACCACTGGAAGTGGTAATAATGGCAGGATGCACCATCTCCCCGCTGGCTTTCACCATGGCAATGGAGGTAATCATCCGAGCTTCCAGGTGGGTTGTATGAGGGCAACATCTGCAAAACGGACAATAGCTGCCCCCTATTCGTGCCTACATGGATGACATGACCACCCTGACCTCAACCATCTCATGTACCAAACGCCTGTTAGAAAAACTTCACAACAACATCACATGGGCACAGATGAAGTTTAAACCCAGCAAATCCAGGAGCATATCCATCGTCAGAGGAAAACTCGTGGACCAGAGATTCTACAACGAAGCACCCATTCCGTTGGTGTCAGAGCAGCCAGTCAAAAGCTTGGGCCGATGGTATAACACAAGCCTCAAAGACTCGGATCAGAGTAATCAACTGAGGGAGGCAACCATGAAAGGACTTGTCACCATAGACAGGACATCCCTCCCAGGCAAGTTGAAGTTGTGGTTTGCAGTTCAGATTGCTCCCCAGGTTGATGTGGCCTCTAACAGTCTATGAAGTCCCCATCACTAAAGTTGAGAAACGGGGGAGGTCAGTCAGCTTCTACATCAAAAAGTGGCTTGGACTCCCACGGTGCCTGAGCAATATCGGATTATATGGACATGGTGCGCTGGAGCTGCCGGTCTCTGGCCTCATTGAACAATACAAATGCACCAAAGTGAGGCTAGACAAACTCCAGTATCACTGAGACACATCCTCACTGGCTGCAAAACCAGCTTGTCTCAGGGCCGCTACACCTGGAGGCACAATCAGGTCATACGGCAACTGGCGATCATACTGGAAAAAAGGAGAACTACCACCAATGCCCTCCCTCCCCGTGTGCTTTGACTCCCAAGCACCACCGCCTTTGTGAAAGCAGGACAGCTTCCAGGGAGACCATCTGCAAGAGTGGAAACAACCCTCCTGGACACAGCCCGAGACTGGAAAATGAAAGTTGACTTGGATCAGAAACTCATTCCACCGGAGATCATTACAACTAATCTCAGGCCAGACCTGATCTTGTGGTCAACCTCGCAGAAACTCCTGTACATTGTGGAACTAACAGTCCCATGGGAGTCTGCAGTGGATGAAGCCTATGAGTGCAAATGCCTGAAATACACGGACATCGCAGCAGAGGCGGAGCAGTGTGGCTGGCGTACACAGGTGCTCCCTGTGGAGGTCGGGTGTAGAGGATTTGTAGCCACATCAACAGCAAGGCTCCTGAGGAGCATGGGGATCTGAGGCCAGGCCCTCCAACAAGCTGTGAAATTGCTGTCGGAGGCTGCGGACAGAGGCAGCAATTGGTTTTGGATGAAGAGGAAGGACCCCACTTGGGCTGCTAGATGTCAAATGTGTGGAAAAGTGGAGGAGGAACACCTGACGTTACTATGATGTCATAATGGCACTATGTCACTATAATGTCATAATGGCAAAATTACCACAAGAGACATCAAAACTTCAAAGACCTGCAGGACTCCAAGACCTGCAGGAGATTTCAAAGACCTGTAGAGCATAAAAGGACTCTTCTCCATCCCGAGGTGTTGTGGGCCTATCAACGAAACACCGATGAAGGAGGGCGCTTACCTGATGACCCCAGTGAAGCCTCTGGTCCTCATGCAGGTCAAAAAAATAAATAAAAAAATGCTACAATTTGATTGTTTCTTCCCCACTCCAAACACCAGGAAAGTGCTGATTATCTTAGGGATTATAACAAAAAGTCCTATTAGCTAAACTTATTCTCCAGTGCGTTTGAAAAAATGTTTTTAAAACCATCTTTTACTTTTTAATCTTTGAAATTTTATTTCAATATATATTTATCTCCTTTGGACTTTTCAGTTGGGTTGTTTTACCTTTATGTTGTGTTAACTCTGTACAGCTCCCTTAACCTACCCCGATATATAAAATGTGCTATATAAATAAAAGTAGCCTAAAATCCTAAATATTGTCAGATCTTACCTGTACTGTACATCACTGACAGCAGGCCAGGCCATTCTCAGGATGAGAGCTGATTGGTTCATCATCTTCACCTGGCTGCACATTACCAATCACACAGGACGCTGTGGCAGCAGGTTAAGCAAGGTGTTCCAAGTGACTCACCCCAGCAGCATTTTCCGCCGCCTCTTCTGGGATCCTCAGGTAATTCTCAGGCCAGATGTGAAATGTAATTTCCAGCAAATTCTGGATCTGCCCTGGGATCTCTCTCAGTTGGATGTGCCCGGGAAACTCCCAAAGGAATGCACCCATTCCCAATATTGAGAAACTTTAAATGAAAACTCCGAAGAAACCTGAAATATCTGTAACTCTATCCCACATAACTAGAATAAATGTATGAAAGACAAGTAAAAGGTAGGTCTAACAGTTGGGAGTCGGATCTGAATTTGTTTGATAACAGCACAAAAGGACACAGGGAGTTGTAGTTTTGTGTTTCTTGAAACTAAACTTGTTCATGACCTTTATTGAGCTGTTAGACCACTGCATCTGCACTACTTTATTATCTTATGTATAGTGTGATTATAAATCCAACATTCAAATGTAGAGGCAGAAAAGCTTGACCTTAGCATCAACTTAAAATAGGTTTGAAGAGGTGAGGAACAATATGCAGACAGTCTCAGCAAAATAAATGATATGACAGGAGAATATTTGTTCCTGTTCCTGTTTATAGTCACCTGCAGGATATTTGACCCAAGTTTAAAAATACGAATGTTTATTAAGCCATCTGTTTAAATGCATACTTGCAGATCTAGTGTTTATTGTTTTCAGTAACCTGCAGAATAAATTTAAAATGAGCATAAACTCATCTTTCCATGACTCTCTGAATAGATATCACAGCTCATTCTGAGTTTCACAATTTGTCCAGCTATGAAAAACCAAAACATTTCATGTTTGTTCAAGATTTTACTGAAGGTGATGATGAGAAAAAAAAATGCTGCTAAAATTAGATAACAAACATTTGAATGGTGAGCACAAAACACATAAAGCTGTTTTACAGTCCATGTTTTTATCAAGCACAAAGACGCAACAACAGTAGTGTGTATAACTATGTACAGTGTTCAATACAATATTACAACAATATCAAAACAATTCATTAATATCAGGTAAGGTCAGGTAATTTGCATACATACTTCTAAACAAAACAGCTGCATCTGAGTTAAATATTTGACTTGAACATATTTGATTACTATAAGTAGTAATATGACTCTAAATACAAAATAATTACAATATTAGTCAGTTTTGCTTTATTTCTTACATGTTGCCTATTATTACAGGTACTTTAGAGAAGGTTCACATAATACAATTGCTTTAAATTACGGGCCCCATATGTTATATTAGTTTCCATAAAAATTGATTTAATCAAAAAGTGCATAACAGTAAAGCTGTCTACAAATTCAAATATGGCTTCAAGATCAAAGCCTCTCATGAATAATATCTCTCATGTATGATTTAAAAATATATATATCAGTGCATAATAAATACATTAATGTTAGTATGGTTTAGTTTAAGCTGAAATGGCCTTTAAATGGTTAAAATTACTGATCAGTATCAGGATTATTTTAATTACATAAAGAGCAGCCACAATGCACTGTTACTGTTGATAAAACAAACAAAAAATTATATATTAAAAAAACATTAAGGGAAACAAATATTTTAAAATGCAAAAAACAACAACACTGCATTTCACAGGATATTCATAATACAATACAGACACTGTGTCTGTGTATAACATTCAAAATGCAGTAAACATTGTTGTGAATATGCAGCAATTTAAAGATTAATTTATAACACCAATAATTTTACCCTGTAAAACACAGAAATTATGATTACCCTGTAAAAGCAGATTTAAATAATCTACTGGAACTCAGACTCAGACATTACCAAACTGAGGAAAGGACAGGGCTGTGAGGAGAGGGTGAACACAGGTCCACTGTCCTCTGATCCAACAGCACAGACGTCTAAAACCTCAGCAACATCAGTGCTTTCCCTGCAGTCCTGTCACTAATGTGTGACCTTTCCCATGACAGTTGTGTCCATGTAGAAATGGCTGGCTGCTATTCAGACTGAATTATTGTTTGACATCTTCTCTCGTTTTCTATTCATTATCTACACGTTACTTCACACTTCTTATTTGTTGTTTGCTGTTTCTCTAATTTTCTGGCCTCATACATCAGGAATGGGCATCTCTCTGTCTGGTTGTATTTTCCTGTGGGAGAGAAACAATTCATCATATATATTGATATAAAAACATATAACTGTATATGTTCTTTATGGAAGTGAATGAACATACTCATGTTTAGTAAGAGAGACTTTGTCGCAGGTGACCTCTGAGAGATGTCCAACCTCCTTTGTGAACGAATTTTGCATGCTGCCTCTTGGGGTGGATAAACCCTTCAGCTTCACTTCTCTGCACACACACAAATATTTGAAATGTGTGAAGAAAACAATCTGACAACCAACAAGAGAAATTTCTGTTATGTGAAAATATTTTCCAACACCTACTTACCCATTAGTTGTTCCATCTCCCTCCTCAAACATTTTCATTCCTGGGACATTATGTCCAAAGAGTTTCACACCGATGGTCATGAGCAGGCCACATCGATTTCTGTAACAGCACGTGGCGTCTACCACCAGGAATACCACCAGGAAGATCACCATGACAATGCCAACCACACTGCCTTTGGTGATGCGGTTGCTCACTAGGAAGGAGAGATGAGAGAGCAAAGATGTCCTAACTGAAAGTATGGCAAACATCTTCACAGCCACATTTCCTGGATAACAGGCTGAAATGTGTTGTGCAGTGTGGTGTGGTGTGGAGAGTGGAGGGGCACATACCAGGCCTTTCTCCAGTGGTGAAGTTTAACGTGGCAGGGATAGAAGAACCATTCGCATTGATTGCTCTGACCTCCAGTTGATAGCTTGAGCCAAAAGCCAGGTTTTCAAGGTAGATAGAGCCAGCATTGGACGACAGCTGCACCTTTTTCCACTCAGCCCCCTCTTTATGCTGAGAGAGCAAAAAGAGGGGACTGAAGGATGACAGGCAGAACACACAAAAAGGACAGACTAAGAGTAACTCACATCATGCTCATCTCTTACCTCTTTGTATTGTATCTTAAAGACCTGCAGAGGAGTTCCACCATCATCGACCTGTTTAAGGGGGATAGACAAGGTGTTTCTCTCCACTTGCATCTGATCAGCCGACAAAACTGGACTGTCTGGTTCACCTACAGATGACACGAGAGAGGAAGGAAGAGTCATGAATAAAAATTGCCATCTTTGGACACACATGCTGCATATCCAGTTATTAATACATGCATGACATGATATATGCGTTTGGCATGTTTTGTTAATGTGTTGTTAGTGCCTGTAGCACTTACGCATTCCCTGGGTGCGGATAGTCTTTGTGTCTGAGAACTCTCCTACCCCCACTGCATTCAAGGCGGCCAAACGTACTGTGTATGACGTGTACTGCCTGAGGTTGGGGATTACGAGGGGACCTACAAAAGACACCACAGACACGCAGAAAGACACAACGTCAGCCAATGTGAATGACTAAATGTTATTTACATTATTTATAGTATGTATTTCTAGATACATTACAGTAAGTTTATGATATGAAACAGTTTAAAGTGTAAATCATTTTTTTCCTGAGTCATGGATACACAAATGCAAAGCCTCTCTGAGGGGCAGATGTTTTACCTGAAGCTGGGACTGTGATCTCCTTCCACTGTTGTGCGGCACCTTGCATCCACTGTAGAACGTAACTTGTGATTGCTGTTCCTCCACTGTTGGGTGGGGTTTTGAAAGAGAAGTGGACTGAGGTTTCTCCAGATGAGACTGTAAGGTACTGAGGCGGGCCGGGCTGGGCTGTAGATCAGGAGAGACAAAAAGAATATTAGAATTGAAAAATTACTTTTATTTCACTTCATTTTTTTCTTACACATAACGGCTGACATAGATTCTTACTGTGTATTGCAACATCTCTTGATGCATTTCCAGAAGGGCTGACAGCCATGCAGGAATAGAGTCCACCATCAGAGGGCACTACCTCTTCAATCACCAACTCACCATCAGTAACATGGACACGACCAGAGGGAGAGTCCTGACAGAGGGAGGCACAAAATATCCAATCAAATGTCAAATGTCGTGTTGTTGGAGTATCTGGACAGTGTGAGGGAAAAGTGTCCACACACTCGTACCAGTGTTTGTCCATTGTGCTTGTTGATCCAGTGTAGTTCAGGCTGAGGATGGCCAGAGACATTACAGGCCACAGATATCTGTTCACCCACCGATACCCTCTGCCGCTCTGCCGACAGAAACACCTCTGGGGCCTCTGAAATAAAAAAACAAACAAACAAAAACAAAACATTTCCATTATCATAACAGTAGCTACTTCACTGTCATTACAGTACAACTGGATAAAGTAAAATATCATCATGGTTGAAAAGCAGGTTTTAATTTGTCATCACATTAACAGAAAAACTGAACTAACCAAAGACATTAAGCATAAGGGTAGAGATGCTCTCAGCTATCTTGTTGGTGGCGGTGCAGATGTACTCTCCATAGTCAGCTCTGGTGACAGACCTTATGGTCAACTCGCTGCTGTCTGAGTTAAAATAATGACGTGAGTGGTCAGTTGTCATCGGCCTGGGAGAAGGAAAGAGCAAAATGCACATTCAGTTCAATTGTACAGGATTTGTTTTTCATGTGGACTCAAAAGGCTGCGTGATGCTATGCCATCCAGACTATTGTGGGCAAAGAAAGGCCAGAGGAGGGAGAGACGATGCCATAGATTATTTACAAATCTGATGAGGAAATTTCTGGCCATCCACCCACTGGCACCCAGACAAAATTATACTGTCCGGGGTATATGTCAACGCAGTATATCAAAAAAATATTTTTGAGTTTTGTTACAGGTGATGGAAAGTCCTAAGGGAAGGTTATAACTAAAAGCAATTTAATTTCTATATAAAATACCATATAAGTCAACTGAAAGGCAATGCAAATGCAGACTGAAATATAACATATATTTAAGTCAGAGACTTAAGTATAGATTTAGTTTAGACTTTTGTTGTGTTGTGCAGAACAATTAGGAAGCATTAGATCAGCTAAACTATATTTGAACAATCTCAACATACTGATGCATTATATGCCTTTCTGAACAAAATCTAAGGGGATCTTAAAACAGTGTAACCAACTCTCCTCAAGTCAGGACTTACATGGTCCAGTTGATGTTGGGTTTTGGATGACCTGTCACCAAACACACCAAGGAAACATTGGTTTCTGGCCCAGCCAACACTTTTTTCATCAATTCTTTCATCTGTGCAGTTGGAGGAGCTGCAAGATGAAATTGCATTTTAGGCAAAATGGCATCAATATAACTTAAATAAAATGCTAAATTTCTTTGTCAAGGAAAGTGCCCAACAATAGAAGCAACTCAGCGCTCATTGATATGTCCTAATATTTGTATCATAAATATCTTTCTAAGGTCAGGCACTATTTAGATGTCGAAATGATACTAACCATTGACGACAATTGAGACAGAGACTTTCTGTTTTATCTCCCTTCCTCTGATCTGGGCATAACACACGTATGTCCCAGCATCCTCTGTTTTCACATTTTTAATATAGAGTGTGTTATTCGACGTCTGATGTACACGTTTTTCCTCTGAAGTTAGAGAAAACAGCAAGAGATAGACACAATTAGTGATGGAAAGAGGTCAACATATAAAAAACACAAGTTTTGTTTCTAGATGAAAGTCAATTATTCAACCATGTTACCACAGCAGGGCAAAGAATACTGCAGAGCTCATTCTGCTAAACATTAATGAGCAAAACAAAGACTGAACTCTGTATGCATCCAAAATATTCAATATACTTGTAAAGCAACAATATTAGGATAGGAATACTGACTGCTGGTCCTACCATTAGAAGGGATTTCTTGATTGTCTCTCATCCAGTGAACATCCAACGCTGGTTTTCCAGTCACGCGGCATGGCACCACTCCGGTTGTGCCCTCCAGAAACTCATGGTAAATGGGGGTGTTGCTAAATGATGGACCCTCTGACAAAAGAGCATAAGATGCTTATTTTGCATGCAATAAAGCAACAAAATGAGTGAAGTCATCACCATGTTTATCAGGTTTATTAACTAAGACCTCATTATTAGTTTAAAGATTTATACCTAAATAATTGCAAATACCCTGTATGTGCAGCCAGTTGTTACGTACCATAAACATACAGCTGTGTCTGAACATCATCCTTATGTCCGCTGTCATATTCACAGTGGCAGGTGTACTTGCCCGTGTCCTGCATTGTAGCCTTTTTAATGATCATTTTAGAGGAGGATTCATCCACCTTCTCTATTGTCACCGTTTCCGCGTCAACATCAATTTCTTCACCATCTTTGAACCACGTTATGTCTCCGTCTTCAACTCCAACTGGGACAAGAAAATAAACATGAAGGTTCAAGCTGAAACATGTCATTCATACAGACAAGTTTGATTAGCCGTTTAAATGAAATTGAAATGACTCACTTTTACACAACAATAGGATTTCTTCTCCCACTGGAAAATCTTGCTTTTTGGTAATGATGCTCATCCTTGCATCTAGAGGAGGAGAGGAGAAGTGTCATAAGTTTTCTTTGGCACCTGTTAGTCATTCACATTGTTATGAAGTTTTGCAGTTTATTATATTTGTCTATGCTCGTGTTTTGAACCACACCTTTCACCTTTTAACCCTGAAAATGATCAATTTAACATCCACATCACAACAGAAATACCCATTTTAGAGTCATAGTGATTAGTGTTGTCGTTTTTAAACAAAAATACTTGTATCTAACACTGTGGACTGAGATATAAGTTTATGAATCTACATTAAGACATAAAACTCAAACATAATAAAGCCAGTTTACATTTCTATTTATTTTGTTGGTAACATTCTGCTTTACAAAAATGTAGACCATCTCAAAAAGATATTAGTTGTTTTACTGAGTTATTACTGCTCACGGTATTAATGCTTCAGGCATGCAGTATAAATGAAAACATATCACTACGACAATATATTTCTTGCTAAACTCCTAAAAACATCAACAGATCTTACCTGTGCTGTACATCAGTAGCAGCAGCAGCAATGTCGTTCTTAGGATGAGAGCTAATTGGTTTGTCATGTTCACCTGGCTGCCTAAATGACTTGACTCAAAGCGTTTGTCTGTTTTTTCAGTGAGCACAGCTGGTCTGATGAAGTTTACAAAATTATCTAAAAATCTGCTGTACACAAAGAAACTCTGTAACTCTGTGTCACACTGACATGCAGTCACCTGTTGTTTTCTATCCACCTAACTGAACTGTGATGGGGAGAGGGTCTGTGTCAGAGGCTATATAGGGGCGTAGTGGAGATGAGAGGAAACGAGAAAGGGGTGGGGGAAAACAGAGAGAGAGAGAGAGAGAGAGAGAGAGAGAGAGAAAGGGAGAAGACCTTGCTTTCTCTTTCTCCAACCTCATTTAACCCCAGCAGAATAACTATTGGTCATTCCTCATTGGAGACAAATGTGAGGTGTCTCTCTCATCCTTTGTCTCTGTCTCTGTTGATTTACACTTGTCCCTACCTAAACTTCTCTCATCTGTCTCCATTTTTCTTTACCTCTCTCTCTCTCTCTCTCTGTCTCNGAGAGAGAGAGAGGGAGAAGGCCTTGCTTTCTCTTTCTCCAACCTCATTTAACCCCAGCAGAATAACTACTGGTCATTCCTCATTGAAGACAAATGTGAGGTGTCTCTCTCATCCTTTGTCTCTGTCTCTGTTGATTTACACTTGTCCCTACCTAAACTTCTCTCATCTGTCTCCATTTTTCTTTACCTCTCTCTCTCTCTCTCTCTGTCTCTCTCTCTCTCTCTCTCTCTCTCTCTCTCTCTCTAGACCTCCGGATGAAAGCAGGGGAGGCAGCCCCTCAGGGGAAGAGGAGATGAAGAGAGATATTTTTATCATCCCATCATTTTTTTCCTCTCTTATTTTGAAAGATTGGCGTTCTTCAAGTACATGGATATACAGTATGCCAAATTCACCATGCTCCTGCCGTTCACGTGTGCTGAAAACATACTTCCTTTAGGATGCTTAGTTCAACAAACCTCACTGGCACTCAATCTGTTACAAAGAAAAAAATATCTATATATTTTCACATCTACTTTCTCGGATGAAAAGTACAGGTCTTATTTAAAACAGTAACAATTTGTCTGTTGTATTTATAAAACGAATGAATTCCAATTAGCTTAGACAAACACACACGCACACGCGCATACACACATGCTCACACATGCACACACAAAAAAAGCATTTGATTGCATAATGTCAGTTGTCTGATTCACTGAGCAAGACAATTTGATGAGGATCCTCATTATTTTTTATCTCTGAAAAGACAATAGACTTTTTTAACAGTAGACATTTCGACTTGTTATAGTAAGAAAACATAGTAACAATATTAACTCTCATAATACCTTCTCGTCGACTATGCAGTAGTGTTCCTTTATCGTGAACTTTGACCTCATTCTGGTTTGACTAGGATCAAAAAACATGATCCAATACTGTTTCACCTTGTTAGTCAACTCAGTACCAACTCATTAACACCACCAAGATTGACCTATACTTCTATACTTTAGGTATACTAAAGGTATACTTTAGGTATAGAAATATGTATGTATGTATGTATGTATGTATGTATGTATGTACAGTATGTATATGTGTGTGTGTGTGTGTGTGTGTGTGTATATATATATTTTTTTTTTAGTCAACTCAATACCAACTCATTCAACTCACCTCAAGTTTCATCCTCCATGGTCAATAAACTACAAATGTTTGAATGAAATACTGTAAACTTAATTATGTATTGTTATGGATGTCAAATATTAGCCATAACATCGCCAGCTCAGAGTAGACTGGTGCCATTTTATTTTGTGTGTGTGTGTTTCTGTGTGAATATGCCTTCACTTGTATGAGTGGCACCACAGTACAAATGCATTGTAGGCAGACACGTCAATTATGTTATAGAAGACCACCAGGGGCCATCGGGCGGTCTGCAGGTGTGCTCAGTGGTATCGTGCAACAGAAGAAATAATGAATCATTAAAAATGTATACTTTTTTAATACTAATTTTACACTACATGCAATGCGTTGACTTTTGCATGAATTACAGTATATACTGCATGAAAAAAAAGGGCATTACCTTGTCAAGGTTGTCGACTCCCCCTTTGTTCTGGTTGTAGTCCAGGATCATTTGGGGCTTTTTGTCTTTCCTGTGACTTACAGCGGCATCCCTATGAAGAATGCTCATCAGAGACACATTCTTTTGGAACATTTTTTTGGGGGGAAAATAGGGCACCAGGGCATGTTTCGGTGAAGGCAAAATTGGATGAGAAACTGAGACTATTTCCAATGGTCAGCTTCCTTATCAACAGCTCCTCACCAAGGACATACGATTTGAAGAAGTTGTTAGGAGGACTTATTCTTTTCTGCCTGTCCATCAGAAGGTTTGCCAGTGTACACCTGCATGTTCAAGGCGTAGCTGGTTTTGGCATCACATGCCACCCAGATTTTTTAATTCTGTATTTCCCTGGTTTACTTGGCATGTATTGCTTGAAACCACAGCGATCTCAGAAGGGGACCATACACTCATCCACAGTCACATTATCACCTGGGTTATACATTAGATGCAGGCAAGCCACCCACTTGTCCCATAATAGTTTCCCACAGTAGTCCCATGATTTGTCTCTTGTAAGGTGTGTTGGTT
Source organism: Larimichthys crocea (assembly GCF_000972845.2). Classification (NCBI taxonomy): domain Eukaryota; kingdom Metazoa; phylum Chordata; class Actinopteri; family Sciaenidae; genus Larimichthys; species Larimichthys crocea. Next base: position 23,572,655 of record NC_040023.1, read on the forward strand.
GGGTTTCATGATCATCAAACCGAAGGACCCTTGAGATCATATGGAAGGACTTTCAGCTGCATTATAGCATGGAAAATTGACAGACTGGGCATTCCACAAACTAGGCGTAGCTTCTTTGCTTGATTTATACACCCCAGTGAGAATCCAGGTAAGCCTGCAGGTCTATTTGGTCAATGTCACACTACTGGCTGCCATACACATGGTGCCCCTCCAGGTTTGTCATTTTCAGCTCTATGTTCTCAATTGGTTGTGTCAGAAACAGCTCAAATGTTGACTTTATGCCATCAATACGAGCTATTGCGTACCTTGTTGGACCTTGATGACCTCTCTCTCTCTCTCTCTCTCTCTCTCTCTGCTCCCAACATTTGGCGTTTGTCAGTAATAGGGATAGAAGACCAGAGCAAATTGCTGTCCTTTGACTGGAAACTCTCCAATCTGAGCAGGTTCTTCTTCTTCCTCTGATGATTCATCCTCCTTTTCAGTTGAAGTATGTTCAGTGTTGTCTTCTGTTTCAGATACATCTTCCTCTTCTTCTGACAGTTTCTCCTGGTCAAGTTCCTCCTCAGTAGGGTTCCAAGTGAACTCGAGAACCTCTGCTGCAGTGTAGCTTCTCTTCATGCTGGTGTCTCAGATTAAAATGCGAAAAGCTGACCTGAGATGTTTTGAGCTTTTATACCCACGTATACATCAAAGATAAAACCACGTTTACGCATCTGTAACTTTCAAGTTGTGTGTTCGTGTGCATGTGCATGTGTATGTGTATGTATGTGTGTGTGTGAGTAAGATAAGGCAGGGAGACAATGATCCAGTATGCACAATAACAGGACCCTGAAACTGAAGCAGCAACATGTAATTCAGCCAACATCAATGTTATTCTATTCTGAATAAGCAAACATGTAAAAAAAAAAACTTAGTTTAATTTTGGTTTTAGTTTGATGCTTCACATGCCACATGATAAATCCTTAACTAAGACATGCAAACTCTCACACACCCAAGAATGCGGCTTACGTCACTGCCCTTTCATCTAGTTGGTGTTGGTACCCACAACCAGTCAAGATTCGTCCCTTTGGGTCCTATCACTTTTATTGGCCAACATCCAGCCTGCCCTTCCCACCTCCCCCTTGATAGCCTATCAGTGTCTCCACACTACCGTTCAGTAAGCCAATCAAAGGGTAGGGAGTCCAAAGGGGCCATCTATCAGGTTGATTATCAGGAGGTGCTATTATGGCTCATTAGAACGGAGTGTGCTCATAATGAGAGATGTTAACAAGGACCATTAACAAGGGTGGGCACACACTGACAGCTGCTCTACATAAGATTCATTTTAGCAGCATTTTGTTGTTGTTGTTGTTGTTCTTGTTTTTTAAAATGTTTTAGTAATTGCCAAAACTATGTTTCACTTGATGCTGATGTCGACATTGGTTTTCATAAACATGTAGTGGCACAGAGACCATGGTTTCTCAGACCTCTCACTGCTGATTTAACCTCCCCTTCCAAGTGTGTAGGAGAACCTACAGTGGCCCGTGAAACTCGCGACAAGATACACAACAGCCCCAATCAAAACCAATGTTTCGGTTTGTCCATTCTGGGATACCATGAAACATAGCAGTGCAACATGGTGGAAAATGGATGCATATGTGTATTGACAGTGTCTTGACTGGTGAATTAACCCATATTATTTAACAGTACTTTAAGCCTAATACACCTAATCTCATGAGAAAGGGGTCAAAAGCCCTCCAAAAAACTTAAAACAACAATACTGTGTGTTGTTTCTTTCTTGAGGAAAGAATCTCTGATCGAGTATTACAATATGCCTAAACTAAATAGTACAGACACAATCATGGGTAGCTCATGTCTCTCATAACAGCAGCAACAATATGACTCAGCTCCACTCACACCACTTTAGTAATTTGAGTATTTTACTAAAATCAGTCAAGAGCTCTAAACACACAAAACACAAAACTAGATAACAGACAAAAATATGCAGGGTTGGTGGGGATGAAAAGAGACGGTAAAAGATGGTGAATACTTGACTTGAACATCCAGAGGCCAGAGTCGTCACTCTGAATTAATGTTCTTCTGTCACTGCTGGATGCAAAAGTTGCAAATATTTGATTAACATTAGATATAACAAATGTATTTTAAGTCTTTTATTTATTTTTTACTTGTAACATTATGAGGAAGTATTTTGAAAATTTACAAATTACAAATAAATTAATATAGTTGAACAAAAATGTTAACACAATGTAACCCCGCATTTACTGTATAATTAGCTAATAACTATTTTCACATACAAACACACACCCATCATGGAGCATTCAGTGTTCCCTTTGTAAATAAATAAACAGAATACAGAGAACAATCGGCCGCCCTGCTGCCAAAATCTCTACATTATGCTTATAATAGTATTCCCAAACTCACACACACAAATACAAAATAAATACAACGAGATCAAGCCAAAATGTGGCTTGGTTAAACAACACGTCCGGGTGTTCTAGTATAACATGTGTTTAAGGTAATAAATAATGAAAAACATTTCATGGCAGGTTGTTAGAACAGATTTAGATAAAATATAATAATAATAAATATGAATTATATAAAAGACTTAGCAAATAATCCAGTGTCAGAATCATATAGATGATTTTTTATCATATCTGTTTATGAACATAGTTTTCACTGTATCATAAAAACTCTTATAAACTAATGCTATTTTAAAACACTAGCTTAGCAGGGCCTCAGCAAAGGACACAGCAGGATGTTTGCTTGAGGACACATGTACTGTTTACTGTCAAGTATACAACATACATTGTATATAGTATAACATAATACATTTATATAATACATTTTTGTATCTGTGCACACATAACACAATATATGCAAACATAGCCACGTGTAACACACAAGCCGACAGAAACAATGATGGCACAGCTAAAGACATGAGGACGAGACAGGCAGGAAGGAGAGAGAGACGCAGGCAGACTCTCGTGACTGGAGAAAACACACCCACACTCTCCCCCTTTGTGCGACCAAAACAGACCTTTGTGCGTATGTGCATGTCCTCAATTATCTTTACTATACAGATAAGACTGGCTCATTGGTTTACATAACTGGAAACACAATTAACAGCCGTCTACAACTGTTCCATGCGGCAGGAAGCAAAAGGAAGACAAATCTATTCCATCCTCACTGATTTCTAGTTTTAACTTGTGAGATTCTATGTTTGGGTGTCAACCAAACAGCAGCCTGGATGGTAAGTGAAGCCAGTGCAAGTGCCAAAAACTGCAATTCTTATTTCTAATCTAATCTTTTTATGGAGGTTAAAATGTTCTGTAGCCAGCCTCAAGCGGTTGAGTGCCCGCTTGAGGCTGGCTACAGAACATTTCAACCTTCATAAGTGCCATCATCAGAGCAGAAATAAACATGGTTAACAATCTGGTACAAAAAATAGTTCTATAGGTCTCTTATCTCTATCTATCTATATATTCAATCTAAATCTATACCTAATTTACCCGTTCATGACAACACGTCAACCAGCACCCGCATATTTTGAGCTTCAAAAGGGTGCTTCAGAAACCTCCATTCTTTTTACTGTCATTGATGTCAACACAGACAACATTTTTCACAAAGAACTGAAAAATGTCAACAGTTGTTTGGGAATGACATACAAATTCCTGATAAGAACAGTTTTCGTAGACTGATGTTGTACTTGAAATGTTGAGGAAAGACAATGGATGGATGCAGATTCACATTCTCAGATTCTTTGAAATGATTTATGTATTTCAAATTCTGTTTACTTAAATCCAGTTGCTACTGCTGACAGGACAAGAAACATTTCAAGTCAACAGTAAAAAAAAAGTCAAAATTAGGAGCAATCATGCCATGGTTCCTAATGCAGTGATTACATGTCGTCACTCTGTAGTATTACTGTAACATCAAGAGGCAGGAAGTACTTAGTGGTCACACACAACGATAATGATCAGTGCTCAGCCTGCGCACGTGACACTAGAATGGGCTGTGTGCATGCATCTGTGTGTGAGGAAATTAGCTTCATAAATCAACTCTGAAAACTGTTTTAACATCTGTTTTAACATTTGAAATTCAGAAGGTCTGGATTTGGAAATAAAACATGTAATTTGACACATAAAAAGTAAACAATAACTTTTATAGTTGCTTTATGCTCCAGTAGTCTTTTTTAAATATCAATTTACTCAGCTCAGAAGTGTATCTAGTGCAACCTGGATCGACACATACAGTATTCTGAAGAAAGAAAGTATGCAGTATAAGTTCTTAATTTAATCAGTGCTTTCCCCTAAATAGTATTGCCAAATGTTTTTAAATTATAAAGGAGCTAATCGCTATATCATACAATATGTGAGAAAAACAGTTCTGTCATTGGAAGTGTAAAAGTGGGAAAGATTCATTTTATGTATTTTTTTACTTCCACAATCTTCTGTCAAACTTCATAAATCTCTCAGTCTACAAAAATCTGTAAATCTGGAAACTAAAAAATGCTGATTTGATCATTTAAAAGTCAAACACAGACTCAGATATACATACTACTACTACTATTACTATTACAACTACTATCCACTACTACTCCTACTATTACCACTACTAGTACTACTACTACTAATCCCACCGCCGTGTATGTTTGTATTGGACATACTACTACAAAAACAAATGTATTAATAAC